>NW_026991731.1:0-535409 GCF_029215605.1 Mirounga angustirostris | reverse complement strand
AGCCCCCGAGGCATGATGTGAGTTGAGAGCTCCCTGCTGTCCGGCCTGTCTCTCCCCCGGTGTTACGGAATGGGGCCCGGCCCCGGGCCCTCACCCACAGGACCCCCTCAACTGCTTCCTCCCACACAGAGGCCGACGGTAGCTAAAGCACGGTGTCTCTGCAGTCTTGCTGCTTCGAGTTAGAAAGCTTGCGGTTAGACTTCCATGCAAAAGCGGGACCGTAGTGCTCCCTTCCTGAAACGAGCGGGGAGTCTTGTGCTGCCTTTTGCCGGGGCCTGCGTCTCAAACGGAAAGCGGTTTGGACCTCCCTTGCCGGGTGCTCACGCGGGCACACAGCAGAACGCTTCCAGCCTCCGGCCTGGCTCTTTTAGCGGAAGCGGGAATTCTCTACAGGGTGGTTCCTTTGAGTTAGGGGGTTGGCTTGAGGCCTGCGGGCGCGCCCCGGGCAAGGGGAGTAGCCTCAGAAAGGAGAGGTGAGTGGAGAGCTGCCTTCCACACCGGCCCGTTTCTCGCTCCATTTCACGCAGGGGACCCTGTCCCCAGTCTCTCCAACACGAGCACTGTAAAATGCCTCTGGCTTCAGGAACGGCCCTGTCAACTAGAGCGCAGTCCTTCTATAGCATTCACTCTTGCTCTTAGCAGCCTGGGAACTAGGCATCCAGGCACACAGGGTGCAGCAGGGCTCAGCTCCTAAAACAAGGCGTGAGTCGACAGCAGCCTTCCTGACAGGCCTGCTTCTCACTCCGAGTCACGTTTAGGTTCCATTTCTCATGCTTTCACAAAAGCACCCCATAGGTGACGTCTCGGCTCAGGAAGGGCCGTCTGTGCTGAGGCCCGCGTTCTCTCCAGGTTTGTTCCTTGGCGTTGGCTGGATGGCACTTAGGACTCCACGCACACACGGGAGCGCCGATCGAGTTTCCCGAAACAAGAGTTGAGGCGACAGGGTGCCCTCTGCCCATGCTGATTTCTCCCCCGGAACCCAGCTGGGACTCCCTCCCCAGGCTTGCACTCCATCAGAGGGGAAAATGGCCGCCACCCTGTGGCGAGGCGGAGGAGCTGAAGCGGGGCTTCTTTAGCGGCTTCTCCCTGCCAAACCAGTGTGGAGCAATTAGCATTCCTGTGCACACGCGGAGCAGTAGTGTTAGCTCCAGGTGACAACAGCTGAGTCGAGAGGTGCCTTCCTGGCCCGGGCCGCTTCTCCCTCGGTGGCGGCATGGAAGGAGCCCGTTCCCCAGGCGCTCACCCACGGTAGCCGGGAAACTGCTCCCTCCCCCTCAGAGCGGTGGATGGTAGCGAAAGCAAGGTTTCCGTACAATATTGTTTCTTGCAGGTACAGCTCAGGCGATCAGGCTTCCATGCGAAAGCGGGGCCTCGGTGTTAGCTTCATGAAACAAGTGGGGGAGTCGAGGGCTGCCTTGTGCAGCAGCCGGCGGCTCCCTCGGAGTTAGGTTTGGGACTCCCTTGCAGTGCTCTCAGGCAGGCACACAACAAAATGCCTCCACCCTCGGGAGCGGCTCTTTTAGCTGGGGCACGCATTCTCTACCGAGTTTTCCCTTCGAGTGGGGTGGCTGTCCTTCAGCCTGCACGCACCCCCCCCGGGGTAACGGTACCAGCCCCCGAGGCATGATGTGAGTTGAGAGCTCCCTGCTGTCCGGCCTGTCTCTCCCCCGGTGTTACGGAATGGGTCCCGGCCCCGGGCCCTCACCCACAGGACCCCCTCAACTGCTTCCTCCCACACAGAGGCCGAAGGTAGCCAAAGCACGGTGTCTCTGCAGTGTTGCTGCTTCGAGTTAGAACGCTTGCGGTTAGACTTCCATGCAAAAGCGGGGCCGCAGTGCTCGCTTCCTGCAACAAGCGGGGAGTCGTGTGCTGCCTTCTGCGGGGGCCTGCGTCTCACACGGAAAGCGGTTTGGGCCTCCCTTGCCGGGCGCTCCTGCGTGCACACAGCAGAACGCTTCCAGCCTCCGGCATGGGCATGGCTCTTTTAGCCGGAGCGGGAATTCTCTACAGGGTGGTTCCTTTGAGTTAGGGGGTTGTCTTGAGGCCTGCGGGCACGCCCCGGGCAAGGGGAGTAGCCTCAGAAAGGAGAGGTGAGTGGAGAGCTGCCTTCCGCACCGGCCCGTTTCTCGCTCCATTTCACGCAGGGGACCCTGTCCCCCGTCTCTCCAACACGAGCACTGTAAAATGCCTCTGGCTTCAGGAACGGCCCCGATAGCCACAGCGCAGTCATTCTATAGCATTGATTCTTGCTCTTAGCAGCCTGGGAACTAGGCATCCAGGCACACAGGGTGCAGCAGGGCTCAGCTCCTAAAGCAAGGCGTGAGTCGACAGCAGCCTTCCTGACAGGCCTGCTTCTCTCTCCGAGTCACGTTTAGGTTCCATTTCTCATGCTTTCACAAAAGCACACCAGAGGTGACGGTCCGGCTCAGGAAGGGCCATCTTTGCTGAGGCCCGCGTTCTCTACAGGTTTGTTCCTCGGCGTTGGCTGGATGGCACTTAGGACTCCACGCAAACACGGGAGCGCCGATCGAGTTTCTCGAAACAAGAGTTGAGGCGACAGGGTGCCCTCTGCCCATGCTGATTTCTCCCCCGGAACCCAGCTGGGACTCCCTCCCCAGGCTTGCCCTCCAGCAGAGGGGAAAATGGCCGCCACCCTGTGGCGAGGCGGAGGAGATGAAGCGGGGCTTCTTTAGGGGCTTCTCCCTGCCAAACCAGTGTGGAGCACTTAGCATTCCTGTGCACACCTGGAGCGGTAGTGTTAGCTCCAGGTGACAGCAGCTGAGTGGAGAGTTGCCTTCCCGGCCCGGGCTGCTTCTCCCTTGGTGGCAGCACCTGAGGAGCCCGTTCCCCAGGCGCTCACCCACGGTAGCCAGGAAACTGCTCCCTCCCCCTCAGAGCGGTGGATGGTAGCGAAAGCACGGTTTCCGTACACTGTTGTTTCTTGGAGGTAGAGCGCAGGCGATCAGGCTTCCATGCAAAAGCGGGGCCTCGGTGGTAGCTTCATGAAACAAGTGGGGGAGTCGAGGGCTGCCTTGTGCAGCAGCCGTCGGCTCCCACGGAGTTAGGTTTGGGACTCCCTTGCAGTGCTCTCAGGCACGCACACAACAAAATGCCTCCACCCTCGAGAGCGGCTGTTTTAGCTGGGGCACGCATTCTCTACCGAGTTTTCCCTTCGAGTGGGGTGGCTGTCCTTCAGCCTGCACGCACCCCCCCGGGGTAACGGTACCAGCCCCCGAAGCATGATGTGAGTTGAGAGCTCCCTGCTGTCCGGCCTCTCTCTCCCCCGGTCTTACGGAATGGGGCCCGGCCCCGGGCCATCACCCACAGGACCCCCTCAACTGCTTCCTCCCACACAGAGGTGGACGGTAGCTAACGCACGGTGTCTCTGCAGTGTTGCTGCTTCCAGTTAGAACGCTTGCGGTTAGACTTCCATGCAAAAGCGGAACCGCAGTGCTCCCTTCCTGAAACGAGCGGGGAGTCGTGTGCTGCCTTCTGCCGGGGCCTGCGTCTCACACGGAAAGCGGTTTGGGCCTCCCTTGCCGGGCGCTCACGCGGGCACACAGCAGAACGCTTAGAGCCTCCAGCCTGGTTCTTTTAGCTAAAGCGGGAATTCTCTACAGGGTGGTTCCTTTGAGTTAGGGGGTTGGCTTGAGGCCTGCGGGCGCGCCCGGGGCAAGGGGAGTAGCCTCAGAAAGGAGAGGTGAGTGGAGAGCTGCCTTCCGCACCGGCCCCTTTCTCGCTCCATTTCACGCAGGGGACCCTGTCCCCAGTCTCTCCAACACGAGAACTGTAAAATGCCTCTGGCTTCAGGAACGGCCCTGTCAACTAGAGCGCAGCCCTTCTATAGCATTCACTCTTGCTCTTAGCAGCCTGGGAACTAGGCATCCAGGCACACAGGGTGCAGCAGGGCTCAGCTCCTAAAGCAAGGCGTGAGTCGACAGCAGCCTTCCTGACAGGCCTGCTTCTCTCTCCGAGTCACGTTTAGGTTCCATTTCTCATGCTTTCACAAAAGCACCCCATAGGTGACGTCCCGGCTCAGGAAGGGCCGTCTGTGCTGAGGCCCGCGTTCTCTACAGGTCTGTTCCTCGGCGTTAGCTGGATGGCACTTAGGACTCCACGCACTCATGGGAGCGCCGATCGAGTTTCCTGAAACAAGAGTTGAGGCGACGGGGTGCCCTCTGCCCATGCTGATTTCTCCCCCGGAACCCAGCTGGGACTCCCTCCCCAGGCTTGCACTCCAGCAGAGGGGAAAATGGCCGCCACCCTGTGGTGAGGCGGAGGAGCTGAAGCGGGGCTTCTTTAGCGGCTTCTCCCTGCGAAACCAGTGTGGATCACTTAGCATTCCAGTGCACACGCGGAGCAGTAGTGTTAGCTCCAGGTGACAACAGCTGAGTCGAGAGGTGCCTTCCTGGCCCGGGCTGCTTCTCCCTCGGTGGCGGCATGGGAGGAGCCCGTTCCCCAGGCGCTCACCCACGGTAGCCGGGAAACTGCTCCCTCCCACTCAGAGCGGTGGATGGTAGCGAAAGCACGGTTTCCGTACACTGTTGTTTCTTGGAGGTAGAGCGCAGGCGATCAGGCTTCCATGCGAAAGCGGGGCCTCGGTGCTAGCTTCATGAAACAAGTGGGGGAGTCGAGGGCTGCCTTGTGCAGCAGCCGGCGGCTCCCTCGGAGTTAGGTTTGGGACTCCCTTGCAGTGCTCTCAGGCACGCACACAACAAAATGCCTCCACCCTCGGGAGCGGCTGTTTTAGCTGGGGCACGCGTCTTCTACCGAGTTTTCCCTTCGAGTGGGGTGGCTGTACTTGAGCCTGCACGCACCCCCCGGGGCAACGGTACCAGCCCCGTAGGCCTGGTGTGAGTTGAGAGCTCCCTGCTGTCCGGCCTGTCTCCCCCGCACCCCCCCACCCCCCCACCCCGGGCCTTACGGAATGGAGCCCGGCCCCGGGCCCCCTAACACACAGGACCCCCTCAACTGCTTCCTCCCACACAGAGGTCGCTGGTGGCTAAAGCACGGTGTCTCTGCAGTGTTGCTGCTTCGAGTTAGAACGCTTGCGGTTAGACTTCTATGCAAAAGCGGGACCGCAGTGCTTCCTTCCTGAAACGAGCGGGGAGTCGTGTGCTGCCTTCTGCCGGGGCCTGCGTCTCACACGGAAAGCGGTTTGGCCTCCCTTGCCGGGCGCTCACGCGGGCACACAGCAGAACGCTTCCAGCCTCCTGCCTGGTTCTTTTAGCCAAAGCGGGAATTCTCTACAGGGTGGTTCCTTTGAGTTAGGGGGTTGGCTTGAGGCCTGCGGGCGCGCCCGGGGCAAGGGGAGTAGCCTCAGAAAGGAGAGGTGAGTGGAGAGCTGCCTTCCGTACCGGCCCGTTTCTCGCTCCATTTCACGCAGGGGACCCTGTCCCCAGTCTCTCCAACACGAGCACTGTAAAATGCCTCTGGCTTCAGGAACGGCCCTGTCAACTAGAGCGCAGTCCTTCTATAGCATTCACTCTTGCTCTTAGCAGCCTGGGAACTAGGCATCCAGGCACACAGGGTGCAGCAGGGCTCAGCTCCTAAAACAAGGCGTGAGTCGACAGCAGCCTTCCTGACAGGCCTGCTTCTCACTCCGAGTCACGTTTAGGTTCCATTTCTCATGCTTTCACAAAAGCACCCCATAGGTGACCTCCCGGCTCAGGAAGGGCCGTCTGTGCTGAGGCCCACGTTCTCTCCAGGTTTGTTCCTCGGCGTTGGCTGGATGGCACTTAGGACTCCACGCACACACGGGAGCGCCGATCGAGTTTCCCGAAACAAGAGTTGAGGCGACAGGGTGCCCTCTGCCCATGTTGATTTCTCCCCCGGAACCCAGCTGGGACTCCCTCCCCAGGCTTGCACTCCAGCAGAGGGGAAAATGGCCGCCACCTTGTGGCGAGGCGGAGGAGCTGAAGCTGGGCTTCTTTAGCAGCTTCAACATGCCAAACCACTGTGGAGCACTTAGTATTCCTGTGCACACGCGGAGCAGTAGTGTTAGCTTCAGGTGACAACAGCTGAGTCGAGAGGTGCCTTCCTGGCCCGGGCTGCTTCTCCCTAGGTGGCGGCATGGAAGGAGCCCGTTCCCCAGGCGCTCACCCACGGTAGCCGGGAAACTGCTCCCTCCCCCTCAGAGCGCTGGATGGTAGCGAAAGCAAGGTTTCCGTACAATGTTGTTTCTTGCAGGTACAGCTCAGGCGATCAGGCTTCCATGCGAAAGGGGGGCCTCGGTGCTAGCTTCATGAAACAAGTGGGGGAGTCGAGGGATGCCTTGTGCAGCAGCCGGCGGCTCTCTTGGAGTTAGGTTTGGGACTCCCTTGCAGTGCTCTCAGGCACGCACACAACAAAATGCCTCCACCCTCGGGAGCGGCTGTTTTAGCTGGGGCACGCATTCTCTACCGAGTTTTCCCTTCGAGTGGGGTGGCTGTCCTTCAGCCTGCACGCACCCCCCCGGGGCAACGGTACCAGCCCCCGAAGCATGATGTGAGTTGAGAGCTCCCTGCTGTCCGGCCTGTCTCTCCCCCGGTCTTACGGAATGGGGCCCGGCCCCGGGCCATCACCCACAGGACCCCCTCAACTGCTTCCTCCCACACAGAGGCCGACGGTAGCTAAAGCACGGTGTCTCTTCAGTGTTGCTGCTTCGAGTTAGAACGCTTGCGGTTAGACTACCATGCAAAAGCGGGGCCGCAGTGCTCGCATCCTGCAACAAGCGGGGAGTCGTGTGCTGCCTTCTGCGGGGGCCTGCGTCTCACACGGAAAGCGGTTCGGGCCTCCCTTGCCGGGCGCTCACGCGTGCACACAGCAGAACGCTTCAGCCTCCGGCATGGGCATGGTTCTTTTAGCCGGAGCGGGAATTCTCTAAAGGGTGGTTCCTTTGAGTTAGGGGGTTGGCTTGAGGCCTGCGGGCACGGCCCGGGCAAGGGGAGTAGCCTCAGAAAGGACAGGTGAGTGGAGAGCTGCCTTCCGCACCGGCCCGTTTCTCGCTCCATTTCACGCAGGGGACCCTGTCCACCGTCTCTCCAACACGAGCACTGTAAAATGCCTCTGGCTTCAGGAACGGCCCCGATAGCCACAGCGCAGTCATTCTATAGCATTGATTCTTGCTCTTAGCAGCCTGGGAACTAGGCATCCAGGCACACAGGGTGCAGCAGGGCTCAGCTCCTAAAGCAAGGCGTGAGTCGACAGCAGCCTTCCTGACAGGCCTGCTTCTCTCTCCGAGTCACGTTTAGGTTCCTTTTCTCATGCTTTCACAAAAGCACACCAGAGGTGACGGTCCGGCTCAGGAAGGGCCTTCTTGCTGAGGCCCGCGTTCTCTACAGGTTCGTTCCTCGGCGTTGGCTGGATGGCACTTAGGACTGCACGCACACACGGGAGCGCCGATCGAGTTTCGCGAAACAAGAGTTGAGGCGACAGGGTGCCCTCTGCCCATGCTGATTTCTCCCCCGGAACCCAGCTGGGACTCCCTCCCCAGGCTTGCACTCCAGCAGAGGTGAAAATGGCCGCCACCCTGTGGCGAGGCGGAGGAGCTGAATCAGGGCTTCTTTAGCGGCTTCTCCCTGCGAAACCAGTGTGGAGCACTTAGCATTCCAGTGCACACGCGGAGCAGTAGTGTTAGCTCCAGGTGACAACAGCTGAGTCGAGAGGTGCCTTCCTGGCCCGGGCTGCTTCTCCCTCGGTGGCGGTGGCGGCACAGAAGGAGCCCGTTCCCCAGGCGCTCACCCACGGTAGCCGGGAAACTGCTCCCTCCCCCTCAGAGCGGTGGATGGTAGCGAAAGCAAGGTTTCCGTACAATATTGTTTCTTGCAGGTACAGCTCAGGCGATCAGGCTTCCATGCGAAAGCGGGGCCTCGGTGTTAGCTTCATGAAACAAGTGGGGGAGTCGAGGGCTGCCTTGTGCAGCAGCCGGCGGCTCCCTCGGAGTTAGGTTTGGGACTCCCTTGCAGTGCTCTCAGGCAGGCACACAACAAAATGCCTCCACCCTCGGGAGCGGCTCTTTTAGCTGGGGCACGCATTCTCTACCGAGTTTTCCCTTCGAGTGGGGTGGCTGTCCTTCAGCCTGCACGCACCCCCCCCGGGGTAACGGTACCAGCCCCCGAGGCATGATGTGAGTTGAGAGCTCCCTGCTGTCCGGCCTGTCTCTCCCCCGGTGTTACGGAATGGGTCCCGGCCCCGGGCCCTCACCCACAGGACCCCCTCAACTGCTTCCTCCCACACAGAGGCCGAAGGTAGCCAAAGCACGGTGTCTCTGCAGTGTTGCTGCTTCGAGTTAGAACGCTTGCGGTTAGACTTCCATGCAAAAGCGGGGCCGCAGTGCTCGCTTCCTGCAACAAGCGGGGAGTCGTGTGCTGCCTTCTGCGGGGGCCTGCGTCTCACACGGAAAGCGGTTTGGGCCTCCCTTGCCGGGCGCTCCTGCGTGCACACAGCAGAACGCTTCCAGCCTCCGGCATGGGCATGGCTCTTTTAGCCGGAGCGGGAATTCTCTACAGGGTGGTTCCTTTGAGTTAGGGGGTTGTCTTGAGGCCTGCGGGCACGCCCCGGGCAAGGGGAGTAGCCTCAGAAAGGAGAGGTGAGTGGAGAGCTGCCTTCCGCACCGGCCCGTTTCTCGCTCCATTTCACGCAGGGGACCCTGTCCCCCGTCTCTCCAACACGAGCACTGTAAAATGCCTCTGGCTTCAGGAACGGCCCCGATAGCCACAGCGCAGTCATTCTATAGCATTGATTCTTGCTCTTAGCAGCCTGGGAACTAGGCATCCAGGCACACAGGGTGCAGCAGGGCTCAGCTCCTAAAGCAAGGCGTGAGTCGACAGCAGCCTTCCTGACAGGCCTGCTTCTCTCTCCGAGTCACGTTTAGGTTCCATTTCTCATGCTTTCACAAAAGCACACCAGAGGTGACGGTCCGGCTCAGGAAGGGCCATCTTTGCTGAGGCCCGCGTTCTCTACAGGTTTGTTCCTCGGCGTTGGCTGGATGGCACTTAGGACTCCACGCAAACACGGGAGCGCCGATCGAGTTTCTCGAAACAAGAGTTGAGGCGACAGGGTGCCCTCTGCCCATGCTGATTTCTCCCCCGGAACCCAGCTGGGACTCCCTCCCCAGGCTTGCCCTCCAGCAGAGGGGAAAATGGCCGCCACCCTGTGGCGAGGCGGAGGAGATGAAGCGGGGCTTCTTTAGGGGCTTCTCCCTGCCAAACCAGTGTGGAGCACTTAGCATTCCTGTGCACACCTGGAGCGGTAGTGTTAGCTCCAGGTGACAGCAGCTGAGTGGAGAGTTGCCTTCCCGGCCCGGGCTGCTTCTCCCTTGGTGGCAGCACCTGAGGAGCCCGTTCCCCAGGCGCTCACCCACGGTAGCCAGGAAACAGCTCCCTCCCCCTCAGAGCGGTGGATGGTAGCGAAAGCACGGTTTCCGTACACTGTTGTTTCTTGGAGGTAGAGCGCAGGCGATCAGGCTTCCATGCAAAAGCGGGGCCTCGGTGGTAGCTTCATGAAACAAGTGGGGGAGTCGAGGGCTGCCTTGTGCAGCAGCCGTCGGCTCCCACGGAGTTAGGTTTGGGACTCCCTTGCAGTGCTCTCAGGCACGCACACAACAAAATGCCTCCACCCTCGAGAGCGGCTGTTTTAGCTGGGGCACGCATTCTCTACCGAGTTTTCCCTTCGAGTGGGGTGGCTGTCCTTCAGCCTGCACGCACCCCCCCGGGGTAACGGTACCAGCCCCCGAAGCATGATGTGAGTTGAGAGCTCCCTGCTGTCCGGCCTCTCTCTCCCCCGGTCTTAGGGAATGGGGCCCGGCCCCGGGCCATCACCCACAGGACCCCCTCAACTGCTTCCTCCCACACAGAGGTGGACGGTAGCTAACGCACGGTGTCTCTGCAGTGTTGCTGCTTCCAGTTAGAACGCTTGCGGTTAGACTTCCATGCAAAAGCGGAACCGCAGTGCTCCCTTCCTGAAACGAGCGGGGAGTCGTGTGCTGCCTTCTGCCGGGGCCTGCGTCTCACACGGAAAGCGGTTTGGGCCTCCCTTGCCGGGCGCTCACGCGGGCACACAGCAGAACGCTTAGAGCCTCCAGCCTGGTTCTTTTAGCTAAAGCGGGAATTCTCTACAGGGTGGTTCCTTTGAGTTAGGGGGTTGGCTTGAGGCCTGCGGGCGCGCCCGGGGCAAGGGGAGTAGCCTCAGAAAGGAGAGGTGAGTGGAGAGCTGCCTTCCGCACCGGCCCCTTTCTCGCTCCATTTCACGCAGGGGACCCTGTCCCCAGTCTCTCCAACACGAGAACTGTAAAATGCCTCTGGCTTCAGGAACGGCCCTGTCAACTAGAGCGCAGCCCTTCTATAGCATTCACTCTTGCTCTTAGCAGCCTGGGAACTAGGCATCCAGGCACACAGGGTGCAGCAGGGCTCAGCTCCTAAAGCAAGGCGTGAGTCGACAGCAGCCTTCCTGACAGGCCTGCTTCTCTCTCCGAGTCACGTTTAGGTTCCATTTCTCATGCTTTCACAAAAGCACCCCATAGGTGACGTCCCGGCTCAGGAAGGGCCGTCTGTGCTGAGGCCCGCGTTCTCTACAGGTCTGTTCCTCGGCGTTAGCTGGATGGCACTTAGGACTCCACGCACTCATGGGAGCGCCGATCGAGTTTCCTGAAACAAGAGTTGAGGCGACGGGGTGCCCTCTGCCCATGCTGATTTCTCCCCCGGAACCCAGCTGGGACTCCCTCCCCAGGCTTGCACTCCAGCAGAGGGGAAAATGGCCGCCACCCTGTGGTGAGGCGGAGGAGCTGAAGCGGGGCTTCTTTAGCGGCTTCTCCCTGCGAAACCAGTGTGGATCACTTAGCATTCCAGTGCACACGCGGAGCAGTAGTGTTAGCTCCAGGTGACAACAGCTGAGTCGAGAGGTGCCTTCCTGGCCCGGGCTGCTTCTCCCTCGGTGGCGGCATGGGAGGAGCCCGTTCCCCAGGCGCTCACCCACGGTAGCCGGGAAACTGCTCCCTCCCACTCAGAGCGGTGGATGGTAGCGAAAGCACGGTTTCCGTACACTGTTGTTTCTTGGAGGTAGAGCGCAGGCGATCAGGCTTCCATGCGAAAGCGGGGCCTCGGTGCTAGCTTCATGAAACAAGTGGGGGAGTCGAGGGCTGCCTTGTGCAGCAGCCGGCGGCTCCCTCGGAGTTAGGTTTGGGACTCCCTTGCAGTGCTCTCAGGCACGCACACAACAAAATGCCTCCACCCTCGGGAGCGGCTGTTTTAGCTGGGGCACGCGTCTTCTACCGAGTTTTCCCTTCGAGTGGGGTGGCTGTACTTGAGCCTGCACGCACCCCCCGGGGCAACGGTACCAGCCCCGTAGGCCTGGTGTGAGTTGAGAGCTCCCTGCTGTCCGGCCTGTCTCCCCCGCACCCCCCCACCCCCCCACCCCGGGCCTTACGGAATGGAGCCCGGCCCCGGGCCCCCTAACACACAGGACCCCCTCAACTGCTTCCTCCCACACAGAGGTCGCTGGTGGCTAAAGCACGGTGTCTCTGCAGTGTTGCTGCTTCGAGTTAGAACGCTTGCGGTTAGACTTCTATGCAAAAGCGGGACCGCAGTGCTTCCTTCCTGAAACGAGCGGGGAGTCGTGTGCTGCCTTCTGCCGGGGCCTGCGTCTCACACGGAAAGCGGTTTGGCCTCCCTTGCCGGGCGCTCACGCGGGCACACAGCAGAACGCTTCCAGCCTCCTGCCTGGTTCTTTTAGCCAAAGCGGGAATTCTCTACAGGGTGGTTCCTTTGAGTTAGGGGGTTGGCTTGAGGCCTGCGGGCGCGCCCGGGGCAAGGGGAGTAGCCTCAGAAAGGAGAGGTGAGTGGAGAGCTGCCTTCCGTACCGGCCCGTTTCTCGCTCCATTTCACGCAGGGGACCCTGTCCCCAGTCTCTCCAACACGAGCACTGTAAAATGCCTCTGGCTTCAGGAACGGCCCTGTCAACTAGAGCGCAGTCCTTCTATAGCATTCACTCTTGCTCTTAGCAGCCTGGGAACTAGGCATCCAGGCACACAGGGTGCAGCAGGGCTCAGCTCCTAAAACAAGGCGTGAGTCGACAGCAGCCTTCCTGACAGGCCTGCTTCTCACTCCGAGTCACGTTTAGGTTCCATTTCTCATGCTTTCACAAAAGCACCCCATAGGTGACCTCCCGGCTCAGGAAGGGCCGTCTGTGCTGAGGCCCACGTTCTCTCCAGGTTTGTTCCTCGGCGTTGGCTGGATGGCACTTAGGACTCCACGCACACACGGGAGCGCCGATCGAGTTTCCCGAAACAAGAGTTGAGGCGACAGGGTGCCCTCTGCCCATGTTGATTTCTCCCCCGGAACCCAGCTGGGACTCCCTCCCCAGGCTTGCACTCCAGCAGAGGGGAAAATGGCCGCCACCTTGTGGCGAGGCGGAGGAGCTGAAGCTGGGCTTCTTTAGCAGCTTCAACATGCCAAACCACTGTGGAGCACTTAGTATTCCTGTGCACACGCGGAGCAGTAGTGTTAGCTTCAGGTGACAACAGCTGAGTCGAGAGGTGCCTTCCTGGCCCGGGCTGCTTCTCCCTAGGTGGTGGCATGGAAGGAGCCCGTTCCCCAGGCGCTCACCCACGGTAGCCGGGAAACTGCTCCCTCCCCCTCAGAGCGCTGGATGGTAGCGAAAGCAAGGTTTCCGTACAATGTTGTTTCTTGCAGGTACAGCTCAGGCGATCAGGCTTCCATGCGAAAGGGGGGCCTCGGTGCTAGCTTCATGAAACAAGTGGGGGAGTCGAGGGATGCCTTGTGCAGCAGCCGGCGGCTCCCTTGGAGTTAGGTTTGGGACTCCCTTGCAGTGCTCTCAGGCACGCACACAACAAAATGCCTCCACCCTCGGGAGCGGCTGTTTTAGCTGGGGCACGCATTCTCTACCGAGTTTTCCCTTCGAGTGGGGTGGCTGTCCTTCAGCCTGCACGCACCCCCCCGGGGCAACGGTACCAGCCCCCGAAGCATGATGTGAGTTGAGAGCTCCCTGCTGTCTGGCCTGTCTCTCCCCCGGTCTTACGGAATGGGGCCCGGCCCCGGGCCCTCACCCACAGGACCCCCTCAACTGCTTCCTCCCACACAGAGGCCCACGGTAGCTAAAGCACGGTGTCTCTGCAGTGTTGCTGCTTCGAGTTAGAAAGCTTGCGGTTAGACTTCCATGCAAAAGCAGGGCCGCAGAGCTCGCATCCTGCAACGAGCGGGGAGTCGTGTGCTGCCTTCTGCGGGGGCCTGCGTCTCACACGGAAAGCGGTTCGGGCCTCCCTTGCCGGGCGCTCACGCGTGCACACAGCAGAACGCTTCAGCCTCCGGCATGGGCATGGTTCTTTTAGCCGGAGCGGGAATTCTCTAAAGGGTGGTTCCTTTGAGTTAGGGGGTTGGCTTGAGGCCTGCGGGCACGGCCCGGGCAAGGGGAGTAGCCTCAGAAAGGACAGGTGAGTGGAGAGCTGCCTTCCGCACCGGCCCGTTTCTCGCTCCATTTCACGCAGGGGACCCTGTCCACCGTCTCTCCAACACGAGCACTGTAAAATGCCTCTGGCTTCAGGAACGGCCCCGATAGCCACAGCGCAGTCATTCTATAGCATTGATTCTTGCTCTTAGCAGCCTGGGAACTAGGCATCCAGGCACACAGGGTGCAGCAGGGCTCAGCTCCTAAAGCAAGGCGTGAGTCGACAGCAGCCTTCCTGACAGGCCTGCTTCTCTCTCCGAGTCACGTTTAGGTTCCTTTTCTCATGCTTTCACAAAAGCACACCAGAGGTGACGGTCCGGCTCAGGAAGGGCCTTCTTGCTGAGGCCCGCGTTCTCTACAGGTTCGTTCCTCGGCGTTGGCTGGATGGCACTTAGGACTGCACGCACACACGGGAGCGCCGATCGAGTTTCGCGAAACAAGAGTTGAGGCGACAGGGTGCCCTCTGCCCATGCTGATTTCTCCCCCGGAACCCAGCTGGGACTCCCTCCCCAGGCTTGCACTCCAGCAGAGGTGAAAATGGCCGCCACCCTGTGGCGAGGCGGAGGAGCTGAATCAGGGCTTCTTTAGCGGCTTCTCCCTGCGAAACCAGTGTGGAGCACTTAGCATTCCAGTGCACACGCGGAGCAGTAGTGTTAGCTCCAGGTGACAACAGCTGAGTCGAGAGGTGCCTTCCTGGCCCGGGCTGCTTCTCCCTCGGTGGCGGTGGCGGCACAGAAGGAGCCCGTTCCCCAGGCGCTCACCCACGGTAGCCGGGAAACTGCTCCCTCCCCCTCAGAGCGGTGGATGGTAGCGAAAGCAAGGTTTCCGTACAATGTTGTTTCTTGCAGGTACAGCGCAGGCGATCAGGCTTCCATGCGAAAGCCGGGCCTCGGTGCTAGCTTCATGAAACAAGTGGGGGAGTCGAGGGCTGCCTTGTGCAGCAGCCGGCGGCTCCCTCGGAATTAGGTTTGGGACTCCCTTGCAGTGCTCTCAGGCACTCACACAACAAAATGCCTCCACCCTCGGGAGCGGCTGTTTTAGCTGGGGCACGCGTCTTCTACCGAGTTTTCCCTTCGAGTGGGGTGGCTGTACTTGAGCCTGCACGCACCCCCCGGGGCAACGGTAACAGCCCCGGAGGCCTGGTGTGAGTTGAGAGTTCCCTGCTGTCAGGCCTGTCTCCCCCCCACCCCCCGACCCCCCCAACCCCGGGCCTTACGGAATGGAGCCCGACCCCGGGCCCCCTAACCCACAGGACCCCCTCAACTGCTTCCTCCCACACAGAGGTCGATGGTGGCTAAAGCACGGTGTCTCTGCAGTGTTGCTGCTTCGAGTTAGAAGGCTTGCGGTTAGACTTCTATGCAAAAGCGGGACCGCAGTGCTCCCTTCCTGAAACGAGCGGGGAGTCGTGTGCTGCCTTCTGCCGGGGCCTGCGTCTCACACGGAAAGCGGTTTGGGCCTCCCTTGCCGGGCGCTCACGCGGGCACACAGCAGAAGGCTTCCAGCCTCCGGCCTGGTTCTTTTAGCCAAAGCGGGAATTCTCTACAGGGCGGTTCCTTTGAGTTAGGGGGTTGGCTTGAGGCCGGCGGGTGCGCCCGGGGCAAGGGGAGTAGCCTCAGAAAGGAGAGGTGAGTGGAGAGCTGCCTTCCGCACCGGCACCTTTCTCGCTCCATTTCACGCAGGGGACCCTGTCCCCAGTCTCTCCAACACGAGAACTGTAAAATGCCTCTGGCTTCAGGAACGGCCCTGTCAACTAGAGCGCAGCCCTTCTATAGCATTCACTCTTGCTCTTAGCAGCCTGGGAACTAGGCATCCAGGCACACAGGGTGCAGCAGGGCTCAGCTCCTAAAGCAAGGCGTGAGTCGACAGCAGCCTTCCTGACAGGCCTGCTTCTCTCTCCCAGTCACGTTTAGGTTCCATTTCTCATGCTTTCACAAAAGCACCCCATAGGTGACGTCCCGGCTCAGGAAGGGCCGTCTGTGCTGAGGCCCGCGTTCTCTACAGGACTGTTCCTCGGCGTTGGCTGGATGGCATTTAGGACTCCACGCACACACGGGAGCGCCGGTCGAGTTTTCCGAAACAAGAGTTGAGGCGACAGGGTTCCCTCTACCCATGCTGATTTCTCCCCCGGAACCCAGCTGGGACTCCCTCCCCAGGCTTGCACTCCAACAGAGGGGAAGATGGCCGCCACCCTGTGGCGAGGCGGAGGAGCTGAAGCAGGGCTTCTTTAGCGGCTTCTCCCTGCCAAACCAGTGTGGAGCACTTAGCATTCCAGTGCACACCGGAGCAGTAGTGTTAGCTCCAGGTGACAACAGCTGAGTCGAGAGGTGCCTTCCTGGCCCGGGCTGCTTCTCCCTCGGTGGCGGTGGCGGCACAGAAGGAGCCCGTTCCCCAGGCGCTCACCCACGGTAGCCGGGAAACTGCTCCCTCCCCCTCAGAGCGCTGGATGGTAGCGAAAGCAAGGTTTCCGTACAATGTTGTTTCTTGCAGGTACAGCGCAGGCGATCAGGCTTCCATGCGAAAGCGGGGCCTCGGTGCTAGCTTCATGAAACAAGTGGGGGAGTCGAGGGCTGCCTTGTGCAGCAGCCGGCGGCTCCCTCGGAATTAGGTTTGGGACTCCCTTGCAGTGCTCTCACGCACGCACACAACAAAATGCCTCCACCCTCGGGAGCGGCTGTTTTAGCTGGGGCACGCATTCTCTACCGAGTTTTCCCTTCGAGTGGGGTGGCTGTCCTTCAGCCTGCACGCACCCCCCCGGGGTAACGGTACCAGCCCCCGAAGCATGATGTGAGTTGAGAGCTCCCTGCTGTCCGGCCTGTCTCTCCCCCGGTCTTACGGAATGGGGCCCGGCCCCGGGCCATCACCCACAGGACCCCCTCAACTGCTTCCTCCCACACAGAGGCCGACGGTAGCTAAAGCACGGTGTCTCTTCAGTGTTGCTGCTTCGAGTTAGAACGCTTGCGGTTAGACTTCCATGCAAAAGCGGGGCCGCAGTGCTCGCATCCTGCAACAAGCGGGGAGTCGTGTGCTGCCTTCTGCGGGGGCCTGCGTCTCACACGGAAAGCGGTTTGGGCCTCCCTTGCCGGGCGCTCCTGCGTGCACACAGCAGAACGCTTACAGCCTCCGGCATGGGCATGGCTCTTTTAGCCGGAGCGGGAATTCTCTACAGGGTGGTTCCTTTGAGTTAGGGGGTTGGCTTGAGGCCTGCGGGCACGCCCTGGGAAAGGGGAGTAGCCTCAGAAAGGACAGGTGAGTGGAGAGCTGCCTTCCGCACCGGCCCGTTCCTCGCTCCATTTCACGCAGGGGACGCTGTCCCCCGTCTCTCCAACACGAGCACTGTAAAATGCCTCTGGCTTCAGGAACGGCCCCGATAGCCACAGCGCTGTCATTCTATAGCATTGATTCTTGCTCTTAGCAGCCTGGGAACTAGGCATCCAGGCACACAGGGTGCAGCAGGGCTCAGCTCCTAAAGCAAGGCGTGAGTCGACAGCAGCCTTCCTGACAGGCCTGCTTCTCTCTCCGTGTCACGTTTAGGTTCCATTTCTCATGCTTTCACAAAAGCACACCAGAGGTGACGGTCCGGCTCAGGAAGGGCCATCTTTGCTGAGGCCCGCGTTCTCTACAGGTTTGTTCCTCGGCGTTGGCTGGATGGCACTTAGGACTGCACGCACACACGGGAGCGCCGATCGAGTTTCCCGAAACAAGAGTTGAGGCGACAGGGTGCCCTCTGCCCATGCTGATTTCTCCCCCGGAATCCAGCTGGGACTCCCTCCCCAGGCTTGACTTCCAGAAGAGGGGAAAATGGCCGCCACCCTGTGGCGAGGCGGAGGAGCTGAAGCGGGACTTCTTTAGCGGCTTTTCCCTGCCAAACCAGTGTGGAGCACTTAGCATTCCAGTGCACACGCGGAGCAGTAGTGTTAGCTCCAGGTGACAACAGCTGAGTCGAGAGGTGCCTTCCTGGCCCGGGCTGCTTCTCCCTCGTTGGCGGCACAGAAGGAGCCCGTTCCCCAGGTGCTCACCCACGGTAGCTGGGAAACTGCTCCCTCCCCCTCAGAGCGGTGGATGGTAGCGAAAGCTCGGTTTCCGTACACTGTTGTTTCTTGGAGGTAGAGCGCAGGCGATCAGGCTTCCATGCGAAAGCGCGGCCTCGTTGCTAGCTTCATGAAACAAGTGGGGGAGTCGAGGCCCGCCTTTGCAGCAGCCGGCGGCTCCCTCGGAATTCGGTTTGGGACTCCCTTGCAGTGCTCTCAGGCACGCACACAACAAAATGCCTCCACCCTCGGGAGCGGCTGTTTTAGCTGGGGCACGCGTCTTCTACCGAGTTTTCCTTTCGAGTGGGGTGGCTGTACTTGAGCCTGCACGCACCCCCCGGGGCAACGGTACCAGCCCCGGAGGCCTGGTGTGAGTTGAGAGCTCCCTGCTGTCCGGCCTGTCTGCTCCCCACCCCCCCACCCCCCACCCCGGGCCTTACGCAATGGAGCCCGGCCCCGCGCCCCCTAACCCACAGGACCCCCTCAACTGCTTCCTCCCACACAGAGGTCGATGGTGGCTAAAGCACGGTGTCTCTGCAGTGTTGCTGCTTCTAGTTAGAACGCTTGCGGTTAGACTTCTATGCAAAAGCGGGACCGCAGTGCTCCCTTCCTGAAACGAGCGGGGAGTCGTGTGCTGCCTTCTGCCGGGGCCTGCGTCTCACACGGAAAGCGGTTTGGGCCTCCCTTGCCGGGCGCTCACGCGGGCACACAGCAGAACGCTTAGAGCCTCCGGCCTGGTTCTTTTAGCCAAAGCGGGAATTCTCTACAGGGTGGTTCCTTTGAGTTAGGGGGTTGGCTTGAGGCCTGCGGGCGCGCCCCGGGCAAGGGGAGTAGCCTCAGAAAGGAGAGGTGAGTGGAGAGCTGCCTTCCGCACCGGCCCCTTTCTCGCTCCATTTCACGCAGGGGACCCTGTCCCCAGTCTCTCCAACACGAGAATTGTAAAATGCCTCTGGCTTCAGGAACGGCCCTGTCAACTAGAGCGCAGTCATTCTATAGCATTGATTCTTGCTCTTAGCAGCCTGGGAACTAGGCATCCAGGCACACAGGGTGCAGCAGGGCTCAGCTCCTAAAGCAAGGCGTGAGTCGACAGCAGCCTTCCTGACAGGCCTGCTTCTCTCTCCGAGTCACGTTTAGGTTCCATTTCTCATGCTTTCACAAAAGCACACCAGAGGTGACGGTCCGGCTCAGGAAGGGCCTTCTTGCTGAGGCCCGCATTCTCTACAGGTTTGTTCCTCGGCGTTGGCTGGATGGCACTTAGGACTGCACGCACACACGGGAGCACCGATCGAGTTTCCCGAAACAAGAGTTGAGGCGACAGGGTGCCCTCTGCCCATGCTGATTTCTCCCCCGGAACCCAGCTGCGACTGCCTCCCCAGGCTTGCCCTCCAGCAGAGGGGAAAATGGCCGCCACCCTGTGGCGAGGCGGAGGAGCTGAAGCGGGGCTTCTTTAGCGGCTTCTCCCTGCGAAACCAGTGTGGAGCACTTAGCATTCCAGTGCACACGTGGAGCAGTAGTGTTAGCTGCAGGTGACAACAGCTGAGTCGAGAGGTGCCTTCCTGGCCCGGGCTGCTTCTCCCTCGGTGGCAGCACGGAAGAAGCCCGTTCCCCAGGCGCTCACCCACGGTAGCCGGGAAACTGCTCCCTCCCCCTCAGAGCGGTGGATGGTAGCGAAAGCAAGGTTTCCGTACAATGTTGTTTCTTGCAGGTACAGCGCAGGCGATCAGGCTTCCATGCGAAAGAGGGGCCTCGGTGCTAGCTTCATGAAACAAGTGGGGGAGTCGAGGGCTGCCTTGTGCAGCAGCCGGCGGCTCCCTCGGAATTAGGTTTGGGACTCCCTTGCAGTGCTCTCAGGCACGCACACAACAAAATGCCTCCACCCTCGGGAGCGGCTGTTTTAGCTGGGGCACGCATTCTCTACCGAGTTTTCCCTTCGAGTGGGGTGGCTGTCCTTCAGCCTGCACGCACCCCCCCGGGGCAACGGTACCAGCCCCCGAAGCATGATGTGAGTTGAGAGCTCCCTGCTGTCCAGCCTGTCTCTCCCTCGGTCTTACGGAATGGGTCCCGGCCCCGGGCCCTCACCCACAGGACCCCCTCAACTGCTTCCTCCCACTCAGAGGCCGACGGTAGGTAAAGCAGGGTGTCTCTGCAGTGTTGCTGCTTCGAGTTAGAACGCTTGTGGTTAGACTTCCATGCAAAAGCGGGGCCGCAGTGCTCGCTTCCTGCAAAAAGCGGGGAGTCGTTTGCTGCCTTCTGCGGGGGCCTGCGTCTCACACGGAAAGCGGTTTGGGCCTCCCTTGCCGGGCGCTCCCGCGGGCACACAGCAGAACGCTTCCAGCCTCCGGCATGGGCATGGCTCTTTTAGCCGGAGCGGGAATTCTCTACAGGGTGGTTCCTTTGAGTTAGGGGGTTCGCTTGAGGCTTGCGGGCACGCCCCGGGCAAGGGGAGTAGCCTCAGAAAGGAGAGGTGAGTGGAGAGCTGCCTTCTGCACCGGCCCGTTTCTCGCTCCATTTCACGCAGGGGACCCTGTCCCCCGTCTCTCCAACACGAGCACTGTAAAATGCCTCTGGCTTCAGGAACGGCCCCGATAGCCACAGCGCAGTCTTTCTATAGCATTGATTCTTGCTCTTAGCAGCCTGGGAACTAGGCATCCAGGCTCACAGGGTGCAGCAGGGCTCAGCTCCTAAAGCAAGGCGTGAGTCGACAGCAGCCTTTGACAGGCCTGCTTCTCTCTCCGAGTCACGTTTAGGTTCCTTTTCTCATGCTTTCACAAAAGCACACCAGAGGTGACGGTCCGGCTCAGGAAGGGCCTTCTTGCTGAGGCCCGCGTTCTCTACAGGTTTGTTCCTCGGCGTTGGCTGGATGGCACTTAGGACTGCACGCACACACGGGAGCGCCGATCGAGTTTCGCGAAACAAGAGTTGAGGCGACAGGGTGCCCTCTGCCCATGCTAATTTCTCCCCCGGAACCCAGCTGGGACTCCCTCCCCAGGCTTGCACTCCAGCAGAGGGGAAAATGGCCGCCACCCTGTGGCGAGGCGGAGGAGCTGAAGCGGGACTTCTTTAGGGGCTTCTCCCTGCGAAACCAGTTTGGAGCAATTAGCATTCCAGTGCACACGCGGAGCAGTAGTGTTAGCTCCAGGTGACAACAGCTGAGTCGAGAGGTGCCTTCCTGGCCCGGGCTGCTTCTCCCTAGGTGGAGGCATGGAAGGAGCCCTTTCCCCAGGCGCTCACCCACGGTAGCCTGGAAACTGCTCCCTCCCCCTCAGAGCGGTGGATGGTAGCGAAAGCAAGGTTTCCGGACAATGTTGTTTCTTGCAGGTACAGCGCAGGCGATCAGGCTTCCATGCGAAAGCGGGGCCTCGGTGCTAGCTTCATGAAACAAGTGGGGGAGTCGAGGGCTGCCTTGTGCAGCAGCCGGCGGCTCCCTCGGAATTAGGTTTGGGACTCCCTTGCAGTGCTCTCACGCACGCACACAACAAAATGCCTCCACCCTCGGGAGCGGCTGTTTTAGCTGGGGCACGCGTCCTCTACCGAGTTTTCCCTTCGAGTGGGGTGGCTGTCCTTCAGCCTGCACGCACCCCCCGGGGCAACGGTATCAGCCCCGGAGACCTGGTGTGAGTTGAGAGCTCCCTGCTGTCCGGCCTGTCTCTCCCCCACCCCCCCACCACGGGCCTTACGGAATGGAGCCCGGCCCCGGGCCCCCTCACCCACAGGACCCCCTCAACTACTTCCTCCCACACAGAGGTCGACGGTAGCTAACGCACGGTGTCTCTGCAGTATTGCTGCTTCCAGTTAGAACGCTTGCGGTTAGACTTCCATGCAAAAGCGGAACCGCAGTGCTCCCTTTCTGAAACGAGCGGGGAGTCGTGTGCTGCCTTCTGCCGGGGCCTGCGTCTCACACGGAAAGCGGTTTGGGCCTCCCTTGCCGGGCGCTCACGCGGGCACACAGCAGAACGCTTCCAGCCTCCGGCCTGGCTCTTTTAGCGGAAGCGGGAATTCTCTACAGGGTGGTTCCTTTGAGTTAGGGGGTTGGCTTGAGGCCTGCGGGCGCGCCCGGGGCAAGGGGAGTAGCCTCAGAAAGGAGAGGTGAGTGGAGAGCTGCCTTCCACACCGGCCCGTTTCTCGCTCCATTTCACGCAGGGGACCCTGTCCCCAGTCTCTCCAACACGAGCACTGTAAAATGCCTCTGGCTTCAGGAACGGCCCTGTCAACTAGAGCGCAGTCCTTCTATAGCATTCACTCTTGCTCTTAGCAGCCTGGGAACTAGGCATCCAGGCACACAGGGTGCAGCAGGGCTCAGCTCCTAAAACAAGGCGTGAGTCGACAGCAGCCTTCCTGACAGGCCTGCTTCTCACTCCGAGTCACGTTTAGGTTCCATTTCTCATGCTTTCACAAAAGCACCCCATAGGTGACGTCTCGGCTCAGGAAGGGCCGTCTGTGCTGAGGCCCGCGTTCTCTCCAGGTTTGTTCCTTGGCGTTGGCTGGATGGCACTTAGGACTCCACGCACACACGGGAGCGCCGATCGAGTTTCCCGAAACAAGAGTTGAGGCGACAGGGTGCCCTCTGCCCATGCTGATTTCTCCCCCGGAACCCAGCTGGGACTCCCTCCCCAGGCTTGCACTCCATCAGAGGGGAAAATGGCCGCCACCCTGTGGCGAGGCGGAGGAGCTGAAGCGGGGCTTCTTTAGCGGCTTCTCCCTGCCAAACCAGTGTGGAGCACTTAGCATTCCTGTGCACACGCGGAGCAGTAGTGTTAGCTCCAGGTGACAACAGCTGAGTCGAGAGGTGCCTTCCTGGCCCGGGCCGCTTCTCCCTCGGTGGCGGCACGGAAGGAGCCCGTTCCCCAGGCGCTCACCCACCGTAGCCGGGAAACTGCTCCCTCCCCCTCAGAGCGGTGGATGGTAGCGAAAGCTGGGTTTCCGTACACTGTTGTTTCTTGGAGGTAGCGCGCAGGCGATCAGGGTTCCATGCGAAAGCGGGGCCTCGGTGTTAGCTTCATGAAACAAGTGGGGGAGTCGAGGGCTGCCTTGTCCAGCAGCCGGCGGCTCCCTCGGAGTTAGGTTTGGGACTCCCTTGCAGTGCTCTCAGGCACGCACACAACAAAATGCCTCCACCCTCGGGAGCGGCTCTTTTAGCTGGGGCACGCATTCTCTACCGAGTTTTCCCTTCGAGTGGGGTGGCTGTCCTTCAGCCTGCACGCACCCCCCCGGGGTAACGGTACCAGCCCCCGAGGCATGATGTGAGTTGAGAGCTCCCTGCTGTCCAGCCTGTCTCTCCCCCGGTCTTACGGAATGTGTCCCGGCCCCGGGCCCTCACCCACAGGACCCCCTCAACTGCTTCCTCCCACACAGAGGCCGACGGTAGGTAAAGCAGGGTGTCTCTGCAGTGTTGCTGCTTCGAGTTAGAACGCTTGTGGTTAGACTTCCATGCAAAAGCGGGGCCGCAGTGCTCGCTTCCTGCAAAAAGCGGGGAGTCGTTTGCTGCCTTCTGCGGGGGCCTGCGTCTCACACGGAAAGCGGTTTGGGCCTCCCTTGCCGGGCGCTCCCGCGGGCACACAGCAGAACGCTTCCAGCCTCCGGCATGGGCATGGCTCTTTTAGCCGGAGCGGGAATTCTCTACAGGGTGTTTCCTTTGAGTTAGGGGGTTGGCTTGAGGCCTGCGGGCACGCCCGGGCAAGGGGAGTAGCCTCAGAAAGGAGAGGTGAGTGGAGAGCTGCCTTCCGCACCGGCCCGTTTCTCGCTCCATTTCACGCAGGGGACCCTGTCCCCCGTCTCTCCAACACGAGCACTGTAAAATGCCTCTGGCTTCAGGAACGGCCCCGATAGCCACAGCGCAGTCTTTCTATAGCATTGATTCTTGCTCTTAGCAGCCTGGGAACTAGGCATCCAGGCTCACAGGCTGCAGCAGGGCTCAGCTCCTAAAGCAAGGCGTGAGTCGATAGCAGCCTTCCTGACAGGCCTGCTTCTCACTCCGAGTCACGTTTAGGTTCCATTTCTCATGCTTTCACAAAAGCAAACCAGAGGTGACGGTCCGGATCAGGAAGGGCCATCTTTGCTGAAGCCCGCGTTCTCTACAGGTCTGTTCCTCGGCGTTGGCTGGATGGCACTTAGGACTGCACGCACACACGGGAGCGCCGATCGAGTTTCGCGAAACAAGAGTTGAGGCGACAGGGTGCCCTCTGCCCACGCTGATTTCTCCCCCGCAACCCAGCTGGGACTCCCTCCCCAGGCTTGCACTCCAGCAGAGGGGAAAATGGCCGCCACCCTGTGGCGAGGAGGAGGAGCTGAAGCGGGGCTTCTTTAGCGGCTTCTCCCTGCCAAACCAGTGTGGAGCACTTCGCATTCCAGTGCACACGCGGTGCAGTAGTGTTAGCTCCAGGTGACAACAGCTGAGTCGAGAGGTGCCTTCCTGGCCCGGGCTGCTTCTCCCTCGGTGGCGGCATGGAAGGAGCCCGTTGCCCTGGCGCTCACCCACGGTAGCCGGGAAACTGCTCCCTCCCACTAAGAGCGGTGGATGGTAGCGAAAGCACGGTTTCCCTACACTGTTGTTTCTTGGAGGTAGAGCGCAGGCGATCAGGCTTCCATGCGAAAGCGTGGCCTCGGTGCTAGCTTCATGAAACAAGTGGGGGAGTCGAGTCCTGCCTTGTGCAGCAGCCGGCGGCTCCCTCGGAATTAGGTTTGGGACTCCCTTGCAGTGCTCTCAGGCACGCACACAACAAAATGCCTCCACCTTCGGGAGCGGCTGTTTTAGCTGGGGCACGCGTCTTCCACCGAGTTTTCCCTTCGAGTGGGGTGGCTGTACTTGAGCCTGCACGCACCCCCCGGGGCAACGGTACCAGCCCCGGAGACCTGGTGTGAGTTGAGAGCTCCCTGCTGTCCGGCCTGTCTCTCCCCCACACCCCCACCCCGGGCCTTACGGAATGGAGCCCGGCCCCGGGCCCCCTCACCCACAGGACCCCCTCAACTGCTTCCTCCCACGCAGAGGTCGACGGTAGCTAACGAACGGTGTCTCTGCAGTGTTGCTGCTTCGAGTTAGAACGCTTGCGGTTAGACTTCCATGCAAAAGCGGAACCGCAGTGCTCCCTTCCTGAAACGAGCGGGGAGTCGTGTGCTGCCTTCTGCCGGGGCCTGCGTCCCACACGGAAAGCGGTTTGGGCCTCCCTTGCCGGGTGCTCACGCGGGCACACAGCAGAACGCTTCCATCCTCCGGCCTGGCTCTTTTAGCCGAAGCGGGAATTCTCTACAGGGTGGTTCCTTTGAGTTAGGGGGTTGGCTTGAGGCCTGCGGGCGCGCCCGGGGCAAGGGGAGTAGCCTCAGAAAGGAGAGGTGAGTGGAGAGCTGCCTTCCGCACCGGCCCGTTTCTCGCTCCATTTCACGCAGGGGACCCTGTCCCCAGTCTCTCCAACAGGAGCATTGTAAAATGCCTCTGGCTTCAGGAACGGCCCTGTCAACTAGAGCGCAGGCCTTCTATAGCATTCACTCTTGCTCTTAGCAGCCTGGGAACTAGGCATCCAGGCACACAGGGTGCAGCAGGGCTCAGCTCCTAAAACAAGGCGTGAGTCGACAGCAGCCTTCCTGACAGGCCTGCTTCTCACTCCGAGTCACGTTTAGGTTCCATTTCTCATGCTTTCACAAAAGCACCCCATAGGTGACGTCCCGGCTCAGGAAGGGCCGTCTGTGCTGAGGCCCGCGTTCTCTCCAGGTTCGTTCCTCGGCGTTGGCTGGATGGCACTTAGGACTCCACGCACACACGGGAGCGCCGATCGAGTTTCCCGAAACAAGAGTTGAGGCGACAGGGTGCCCTCTGCCCATGTTGATTTCTCCCCCGGAACCCAGCTGGGACTCCCTCCCCAGGCTTGCACTCCAGCAGAGCGGAAAATGGCCGCCACCTTGTGGCGAGGGGGAGGAGCTGAAGCGGGGCTTCTTTAGCAACTTCAACCTGCCAAAGCACTGTGGAGCACTTAGCATTCCTGTGCACACGCAGAGCAGTAGTGTTAGCTCCAGGTGACAACAGCTGAGTCGAGAGGTGCCTTCCTGGCCCGGGCTGCTTCTCCCTAGGTGGCGGCATGGAAGGAGCCCATTCCCCAGGCGCTCACCCACGGTAGACGGGAAACTGCTCCCTCCCCCTCAGAGCGCTGGATGGTAGCGAAAGCAAGGTTTCCGGACAATGTTGTTTCTTGCAGGTATAGCGCAGGCGATCAGGCTTCCATGCGAAAGCGGGGCCTCGGTGCTAGCTTCATGAAACAAGTGGGGGAGTCGAGGGCTGCCTTGTGCAGCAGCCGGCGGCTCCCTCGGAGTTAGGTTTGGGACTCCCTTGCAGTGCTCTCAGGCACGCACACAACAAAATGCCTCCACCCTCGGGAGCGGCTGTTTTAGCTGGGGCACGCATTCTCTACCGAGTTTTCCCTTCGAGTGGGGTGGCTGTCCTTCAGCCTGCACGCACCCCGCCGGGGCAACGGTACCAGCCCCCGAAGCATGATGTGAGTTGAGAGCTCCCTGCTGTCCGGTCTGTCTCTCCCCCGGTCTTACGGAATGGGGCCCGGCCCCGGGCCCTCACCCACAGGACCCCCTCAACTGCTTCCTCCCACACAGAGGCCAACGGTAGCTAAAGCACGGTGTCTCTTCAGTGTTGCTGCTTCGAGTTAGAAAGCTTGCGGTTAGACTTCCATGCAAAAGCGGGGCCGCAGAGCTCGCTTCCTGCAACGAGCGGGGAGTCGTGTGCTGCCTTCTGCGGGGGCCTGCGTCTCACACGGAGAGCGGTTCGGGCCTCCCTTGCCGGGCGCTCACGCGTGCACACAGCAGAACGCTTCCAGCCTCGGGCATGGGCATGGCTCTTTTAGCCGGAGCGGGAATTCTCTACAGGGTGGTTCCTTTGAGTTAGGGGGTTGGCTTGAGGCCTGCGGGCACGCCCCGGGCAAGGGGAGTAGCCTCAGAAAGGACAGGTGAGTGGAGAGCTGCCTTCCGCACCGGCCCGTTTCTCGCTCCATTTCACGCAGTGGACCCTGTCCCCCGTCTCTCCAACACGAGCACTGTAAAATGCCTCTGGCTTCAGGAACGGCCCCGATAGCCACAGCGCAGTCATTCTATAGCATTGATTCTTGCTCTTAGCAGCCTGGGAACTAGGCATCCAGGCACACAGGGTGCAGCAGGGCTCAGCTCCTAAAGCAAGGCGTGAGTCGACAGCAGCCTTCCTGACAGGCCTGCTTCTCTCTCCGAGTCACGTTTAGGTTCCTTTTCTCATGCTTTCACAAAAGCACACCAGAGGTGACGGTCCGGCTCAGGAAGGGCCTTCTTGCTGAGGCCCGCGTTCTCTACAGGTTTGTTCCTCGGCGTTGGCTGGATGGCACTTAGGACTGCACGCACACACGGGAGCGCCGATCGAGTTTCGCGAAACAAGAGTTGAGGCGACAGGGTGCCCTCTGCCCATGCTAATTTCTCCCCCGGAACCCAGCTGGGACTCCCTCCCCAGGCTTGCACTCCAGCAGAGGGGAAAATGGCCGCCACCCTGTGGCGAGGCGGAGGAGCTGAAGCAGGGCTTCTTTAGCGGCTTCTCCCTGGGAAACCAGTTTGGAGCACTTAGCATTCCAGTGCACACGCGGAGCAGTAGTGTTAGCTCCAGGTGACAACAGCTGAGTCGAGAGGTGCCTTCCTGGCCCGGGCTGCTTCTCCCTAGGTGGAGGCATGGAAGGAGCCCGTTCCCCAGGCGCTCACCCACGGTAGCCTGGAAACTGCTCCCTCCCCCTCAGAGCGGTGGATGGTAGCGAAAGCAAGGTTTCCGGACAATGTTGTTTCTTGCAGGTACAGCGCAGGCGATCAGGCTTCCATGCGAAAGAGGGGCCTCGGTGCTAGCTTCATGAAACAAGTGGGGGAGTCGAGGGCTGCCTTGTGCAGCAGCCGGCGGCTCCCTCGGAATTAGGTTTGGGACTCCCTTGCAGTGCTCTCACGCACGCACACAACAAAATGCCTCCACCCTCGGGAGCGGCTGTTTTAGCTGGGGCACGCGTCCTCTACCGAGTTTTCCCTTCGAGTGGGGTGGCTGTCCTTCAGCCTGCACGCACCCCCCGGGGCAACGGTATCAGCCCCGGAGACCTGGTGTGAGTTGAGAGCTCCCTGCTGTCCGGCCTGTCTCTCCCCCACCCCCCCACCACGGGCCTTACGGAATGGAGCCCGGCCCCGGGCCCCCTCACCCACAGGACCCCCTCAACTGCTTCCTCCCACACAGAGGTCGACGGTAGCTAACGCACGGTGTCTCTGCAGTGTTGCTGCTTCCAGTTAGAACGCTTGCGGTTAGACTTCCATGCAAAAGCGGAACCGCAGTGCTCCCTTTCTGAAACGAGCGGGGAGTCGTGTGCTGGCTTCTGCCGGGGCCTGCGTCTCACACGGAAAGCGGTTTGGGCCTCCCTTGCCGGGCGCTCACGCGGGCACACAGCAGAACGCTTCCAGCCTCCGGCCTGGCTCTTTTAGCCGAAGCGGGAATTCTCTACAGGGTGGTTCCTTTGAGTTAGGGGGTTGGCTTGAGGCCTGCGGGCGCGCCCGGGGCAAGGGGAGTAGCCTCAGAAAGGACAGGTGAGTGGAGAGCTGCCTTCCGCACCGGCCCGTTTCTCGCTCCATTTCACGCAGGGGACCCTGTCCCCAGTCTCTCCAACACGAGCACTGTAAAATGCCTCTGGCTTCAGGAACGGCCCTGTCAACTAGAGCGCAGTCCTTCTATAGCATTCACTCTTGCTCTTAGCAGCCTGGGAACTAGGCATCCAGGCACACAGGGTGCAGCAGGGCTCAGCTCCTAAAACAAGGCGTGAGTCGACAGCAGCCTTCCTGACAGGCCTGCTTCTCACTCCGAGTCACGTTTAGGTTCCATTTCTCATGCTTTCACAAAAGCACCCCATAGGTGACGTCTCGGCTCAGGAAGGGCCGTCTGTGCTGAGGCCCGCGTTCTCTCCAGGTTTGTTCCTTGGCGTTGGCTGGATGGCACTTAGGACTCCACGCACACACGGGAGCGCCGATCGAGTTTCCCGAAACAAGAGTTGAGGCGACAGGGTGCCCTCTGCCCATGCTGATTTCTCCCCCGGAACCCAGCTGGGACTCCCTCCCCAGGCTTGCCCTCCAGCAGAGGGGAAAATGGCCGCCACCCTGTGGCGAGGCGGAGGAGATGAAGCGGGGCTTCTTTAGGGGCTTCTCCCTGCCAAACCAGTGTGGAGCACTTAGCATTCCTGTGCACACCTGGAGCGGTAGTGTTAGCTCCAGGTGACAGCAGCTGAGTGGAGAGTTGCCTTCCCGGCCCGGGCTGCTTCTCCCTCGGTGGCGGCACCGGAGGAGCCCGTTCCCCAGGCGCTCACCCACGGTAGCCAGGAAACTGCTCCCTCCCCCTCAGAGCGGTGGATGGTAGCGAAAGCATGGTTTCCGTACACTGTTGTTTCTTGGAGGTAGAGCGCAGGCGATCAGGCTTCCATGCAAAAGCGGGGCCTCGGTGCTAGCTTCATGAAACAAGTGGGGGAGTCGAGGGCTGCCTTGTGCAGCAGCCGTCGGCTCCCACGGAGTTAGGTTTGGGACTCCCTTGCAGTGCTCTCAGGCACGCACACAACAAAATGCCTCCACCCTCGAGAGCGGCTGTTTTAGCTGGGGCACGCATTCTCTACCGAGTTTTCCCTTCGAGTGGGGTGGCTGTCCTTCATCCTGCACGCACCCCCCCGGGGTAACGGTACCAGCCCCCGAAGCATGATGTGAGTTGAGAGCTCCCTGCTGTCCGGCCTCTCTCTCCCCCGGTCTTACGGAATGGGGCCCGGCCCCGGGCCATCACCCACAGGACCCCCTCAACTGCTTCCTCCCACCCAGAGGTCGACGGTAGCTAACGCACGGTGTCTCTGCAGTGTTGCTGCTTCCAGTTAGAACGCTTGCGGTTAGACTTCCATGCAAAAGCGGAACCGCAGTGCTCCCTTCCTGAAACGAGCGGGGAGTCGTGTGCTGCCTTCTGCCGGGGCCTGCGTCTCACACGGAAAGCGGTTTGGGCCTCCCTTGCCGGGCGCTCACGCGGGCACACAGCAGAACGCTTAGAGCCTCCAGCCTGGTTCTTTTAGCCAAAGCGGGAATTCTCTACAGGGTGGTTCCTTTGAGTTAGGGGGTTGGCTTGAGGCCTGCGGGCGCGCCCGGGGCAAGGGGAGTAGCCTCAGAAAGGAGAGGTGAGTGGAGAGCTGCCTTCCGCACCGGCCCCTTTCTCGCTCCATTTCACGCAGGGGACCCTGTCCCCAGTCTCTCCAACACGAGAACTGTAAAATGCCTCTGTCTTCAGGAACGGCCCTGTCAACTAGAGCGCAGCCCTTCTATAGCATTCACTCTTGCTCTTAGCAGCCTGGGAACTAGGCATCCAGGCACACAGGGTGCAGCAGGGCTCAGCTCCTAAAGCAAGGCGTGAGTCGACAGCAGCCTTCCTGACAGGCCTGCTTCTCTCTCCGAGTCACGTTTAGGTTCCATTTCTCATGCTTTCACAAAAGCACCCCATAGGTGACGTCCCGGCTCAGGAAGGGCCGTCTGTGCTGAGGCCCGCGTTCTCTACAGGTCTGTTCCTCGTCGTTAGCTGGATGGCACTTAGGACTCCACGCACTCATGGGAGCGCCGATCGAGTTTCCTGAAACAAGAGTTGAGGCGACGGGGTGCCCTCTGCCCATGCTGATTTCTCCCCCGGAACCCAGCTGGGACTCCCTCCCCAGGCTTGCACTCCAGCAGAGGGGAAAATGGCCGCCACCCTGTGGCGAGGCGGAGGAGCTGAAGCGGGGCTTCTTTAGCGGCTTCTCCCTGCGAAACCAGTGTGGATCACTTAGCATTCCAGTGCACACGCGGAGCAGTAGTGTTAGCTCCAGGTGACAACAGCTGAGTCGAGAGGTGCCTTCCTGGCCCGGGCTGCTTCTCCCTCGGTGGCGGCATGGGAGGAGCCCGTTCCCCAGGCGCTCACCCACGGTAGCCGGGAAACTGCTCCCTCCCACTCAGAGCGGTGGATGGTAGCGAAAGCACGGTTTCCGTACACTGTTGTTTCTTGGAGGTAGAGCGCAGGCGATCAGGCTTCCATGCGAAAGCGGGGCCTCGGTGCTAGCTTCATGAAACAAGTGGGGGAGTCGAGGGCTGCCTTGTGCAGCAGCCGGCGGCTCCCTCGGAGTTAGGTTTGGGACTCCCTTGCAGTGCTCTCAGGCACGCACACAACAAAATGCCTCCACCCTCGGGAGCGGCTGTTTTAGCTGGGGCACGCGTCTTCTACCGAGTTTTCCCTTCGAGTGGGGTGGCTGTACTTGAGCCTGCACGCACCCCCCGGGGCAACGGTACCAGCCCCGTAGGCCTGGTGTGAGTTGAGAGCTCCCTGCTGTCCGGCCTGTCTCCCCCGCACCCCCCCACCCCCCCACCCCGGGCCTTACGGAATGGAGCCTGGCCCCGGGCCCCCTAACACACAGGACCCCCTCAACTGCTTCCTCCCACACAGAGGTCGCTGGTGGCTAAAGCACGGTGTCTCTGCAGTGTTGCTGCTTCGAGTTAGAACGCTTGCGGTTAGACTTCTATGCAAAAGCGGGACCGCAGTGCTCCCTTCCTGAAACGAGCGGGGAGTCGTGTGCTGCCTTCTGCCGGGGCCTGCGTCTCACACGGAAAGCGGTTTGGCCTCCCTTGCCGGGCGCTCACGCGGGCACACAGCAGAACGCTTCCAGCCTCCTGCCTGGTTCTTTTAGCCAAAGCGGGAATTCTCTACAGGGTGGTTCCTTTGAGTTAGGGGGTTGGCTTGAGGCCTGCGGGCGCGCCCGGGGCAAGGGGAGTAGCCTCAGAAAGGAGAGGTGAGTGGAGAGCTGCCTTCCGTACCGGCCCGTTTCTCGCTCCATTTCACGCAGGGGACCCTGTCCCCAGTCTCTCCAACACGAGCACTGTAAAATGCCTCTGGCTTCAGGAACGGCCCTGTCAACTAGAGCGCAGTCCTTCTATAGCATTCACTCTTGCTCTTAGCAGCCTGGGAACTAGGCATCCAGGCACACAGGGTGCAGCAGGGCTCAGCTCCTAAAACAAGGCGTGAGTCGAGAGCAGCCTTCCTGACAGGCCTGCTTCTCACTCCGAGTCACGTTTAGGTTCCATTTCTCATGCTTTCACAAAAGCACCCCATAGGTGACCTCCCGGCTCAGGAAGGGCCGTCTGTGCTGAGGCCCACGTTCTCTCCAGGTTTGTTCCTCGGCGTTGGCTGGATGGCACTTAGGACTCCACGCACACACGGGAGCGCCGATCGAGTTTCCCGAAACAAGAGTGAGGCGACAGGGTGCCCTCTGCCCATGTTGATTTCTCCCCCGGAACCCAGCTGGGACTCCCTCCCCAAGCTTGCACTCCAGCAGAGGGGAAAATGGCCGCCACCTTGTGGCGAGGCGGAGGAGCTGAAGCTGGGCTTCTTTAGCAGCTTCAACATGCCAAACCACTGTGGAGCACTTAGTATTCCTGTGCACACGCGGAGCAGTAGTGTTAGCTTCAGGTGACAACAGCTGAGTCGAGAGGTGCCTTCCTGGCCCGGGCTGCTTCTCCCTAGGTGGCGGCATGGAAGGAGCCCGTTCCCCAGGCGCTCACCCACGGTAGCCGGGAAACTGCTCCCTCCCCCTCAGAGCGCTGGATGGTAGCGAAAGCAAGGTTTCCGTACAATGTTGTTTCTTGCAGGTACAGCTCAGGCGATCAGGCTTCCATGCGAAAGGGGGGCCTCGGTGCTAGCTTCATGAAACAAGTGGGGGAGTCGAGGGATGCCTTGTGCAGCAGCCGGCGGCTCCCTTGGAGTTAGGTTTGGGACTCCCTTGCAGTGCTCTCAGGCACGCACACAACAAAATGCCTCCACCCTCGGGAGCGGCTGTTTTAGCTGGGGCACGCATTCTCTACCGAGTTTTCCCTTCGAGTGTGGTGGCTGTCCTTCAGCCTGCACGCACCCCCCCGGGGCAACGGTACCAGCCCCCGAAGCATGATGTGAGTTGAGAGCTCCCTGCTGTCCGGCCTGTCTCTCCCCCGGTCTTACGGAATGGGGCCCGGCCCCGGGCCCTCACCCACAGGACCCCCTCAACTGCTTCCTCCCACACAGAGGCCGACGGTAGCTAAAGCACGGTGTCTCTGCAGTGTTGCTGCTTCGAGTTAGAAAGCTTGCGGTTAGACTTCCATGCAAAAGCAGGGCCGCAGAGCTCGCATCCTGCAACGAGCGGGGAGTCGTGTGCTGCCTTCTGCGGGGGCCTGCGTCTCACACGTAAAGCGGTTCGGGCCTCCCTTGCCGGGCGCTCACGCGTGCACACAGCAGAACGCTTCAGCCTCCGGCATGGGCATGGTTCTTTTAGCCGGAGCGGGAATTCTCTAAAGGGTGGTTCCTTTGAGTTAGGGGGTTGGCTTGAGGCCTGCGGGCACGGACCGGGCAAGGGGAGTAGCCTCAGAAAGGACAGGTGAGTGGAGAGCTGCCTTCCGCACCGGCCCGTTTCTCGCTCCATTTCACGCAGGGGACCCTGTCCACCGTCTCTCCAACACGAGCACTGTAAAATGCCTCTGGCTTCAGGAACGGCCCCGATAGCCACAGCGCAGTCATTCTATAGCATTGATTCTTGCTCTTAGCAGCCTGGGAACTAGGCATCCAGGCACACAGGGTGCAGCAGGGCTCAGCTCCTAAAGCAAGGCGTGAGTCGACAGCAGCCTTCCTGACAGGCCTGCTTCTCTCTCCGAGTCACGTTTAGGTTCCTTTTCTCATGCTTTCACAAAAGCACACCAGAGGTGACGGTCCGGCTCAGGAAGGGCCTTCTTGCTGAGGCCCGCGTTCTCTACAGGTTTGTTCCTCGGCGTTGGCTGGATGGCACTTAGGACTGCACGCACACACGGGAGCGCCGATCGAGTTTCGCGAAACAAGAGTTGAGGCGACAGGGTGCCCTCTGCCCATGCTGATTTCTCCCCCGGAACCCAGCTGGGACTCCCTCCCCAGGCTTGCACTCCAGCAGAGGTGAAAATGGCCGCCACCCTGTGGCGAGGCGGAGGAGCTGAAGCAGGGCTTCTTTAGCGGCTTCTCCCTGCGAAACCAGTGTGGAGCACTTAGCATTCCAGTGCACACGCGGAGCAGTAGTGTTAGCTCCAGGTGACAACAGCTGAGTCGAGAGGTGCCTTCCTGGCCCGGGCTGCTTCTCCCTCGGTGGCGGTGGCGGCACAGAAGGAGCCCGTTCCCCAGGCGCTCACCCACGGTAGCCGGGAAACTGCTCCCTCCCCCTCAGAGCGGTGGATGGTAGCGAAAGCAAGGTTTCCGTACAATGTTGTTTCTTGCAGGTACAGCGCAGGCGATCAGGCTTCCATGCGAAAGCCGGGCCTCGGTGCTAGCTTCATGAAACAAGTGGGGGAGTCGAGGGCTGCCTTGTGCAGCAGCCGGCGGCTCCCTCGGAATTAGGTTTGGGACTCCCTTGCAGTGCTCTCAGGCACTCACACAACAAAATGCCTCCACCCTCGGGAGCGGCTGTTTTAGCTGGGGCACGCGTCTTCTACCGAGTTTTCCCTTCGAGTGGGGTGGCTGTATTTGAGCCTGCACGCACCCCCCGGGGCAACGGTAACAGCCCCGGAGGCCTGGTGTGAGTTGAGAGTTCCCTGCTGTCAGGCCTGTCTCCCCCCCACCCCCCGACCCCCCCAACCCCGGGCCTTACGGAATGGAGCCCGACCCCGGGCCCCCTAACCCACAGGACCCCCTCAACTGCTTCCTCCCACACAGAGGTCGATGGTGGCTAAAGCACGGTGTCTCTGCAGTGTTGCTGCTTCGAGTTAGAAGGCTTGCGGTTAGACTTCTATGCAAAAGCGGGACCGCAGTGCTCCCTTCCTGAAACGAGCGGGGAGTCGTGTGCTGCCTTCTGCCGGGGCCTGCGTCTCACACGGAAAGCGGTTTGGGCCTCCCTTGCCGGGCGCTCACGCGGGCACACAGCAGAAGGCTTCCAGCCTCCGGCCTGGTTCTTTTAGCCAAAGCGGGAATTCTCTACAGGGCGGTTCCTTTGAGTTAGGGGGTTGGCTTGAGGCCGGCGGGTGCGCCCGGGGCAAGGGGAGTAGCCTCAGAAAGGAGAGGTGAGTGGAGAGCTGCCTTCCGCACCGGCCCCTTTCTCGCTCCATTTCACGCAGGGGACCCTGTCCCCAGTCTCTCCAACACGAGAACTGTAAAATGCCTCTGGCTTCAGGAACGGCCCTGTCAACTAGAGCGCAGCCCTTCTATAGCATTCACTCTTGCTCTTAGCAGCCTGGGAACTAGGCATCCAGGCACACAGGGTGCAGCAGGGCTCAGCTCCTAAAGCAAGGCGTGAGTCGACAGCAGCCTTCCTGACAGGCCTGCTTCTCTCTCCCAGTCACGTTTAGGTTCCATTTCTCATGCTTTCACAAAAGCACCCCATAGGTGACGTCCCGGCTCAGGAAGGGCCGTCTGTGCTGAGGCCCGCGTTCTCTACAGGACTGTTCCTCGGCGTTGGCTGGATGGCATTTAGGACTCCACGCACACACGGGAGCGCCGGTCGAGTTTCCCGAAACAAGAGTTGAGGCGACAGGGTTCCCTCTACCCATGCTGATTTCTCCCCCGGAACCCAGCTGGGACTCCCTCCCCAGGCTTGCACTCCAACAGAGGGGAAGATGGCCGCCACCCTGTGGCGAGGCGGAGGAGCTGAAGCAGGGCTTCTTTAGCGGCTTCTCCCTGCCAAACCAGTGTGGAGCACTTAGCATTCCAGTGCACACCGGAGCAGTAGTGTTAGCTCCAGGTGACAACAGCTGAGTCGAGAGGTGCCTTCCTGGCCCGGGCTGCTTCTCCCTCGGTGGCGGTGGCGGCACAGAAGGAGCCCGTTCCCCAGGCGCTCACCCACGGTAGCCGGGAAACTGCTCCCTCCCCCTCAGAGCGCTGGATGGTAGCGAAAGCAAGGTTTCCGTACAATGTTCTTTCTTGCAGGTACAGCGCAGGCGATCAGGCTTCCATGCGAAAGCGGGGCCTCGGTGCTAGCTTCATGAAACAAGTGGGGGAGTCGAGGGCTGCCTTGTGCAGCAGCCGGCGGCTACCTCGGAATTAGGTTTGGGACTCCCTTGCAGTGCTCTCACGCACGCACACAACAAAATGCCTCCACCCTCGGGAGCGGCTGTTTTAGCTGGGGCACGCATTCTCTACCGAGTTTTCCCTTCGAGTGGGGTGGCTGTCCTTCAGCCTGCACGCACCCCCCCGGGGTAACGGTACCAGCCCCCGAAGCATGATGTGAGTTGAGAGCTCCCTGCTGTCCGGCCTGTCTCTCCCCCGGTCTTACGGAATGGGGCCCGGCCCCGGGCCATCACCCACAGGACCCCCTCAACTGCTTCCTCCCACACAGAGGCCGATGGTAGCTAAAGCACGGTGTCTCTTCAGTGTTGCTGCTTCGAGTTAGAACGCTTGCGGTTAGACTTCCATGCAAAAGCGGGGCCGCAGTGCTCGCATCCTGCAACAAGCGGGGAGTCGTGTGCTGCCTTCTGCGGGGGCCTGCGTCTCACACGGAAAGCGGTTTGGGCCTCCCTTGCCGGGCGCTCCTGCGTGCACACAGCAGAACGCTTACAGCCTCCGGCATGGGCATGGCTCTTTTAGCCGGAGCGGGAATTCTCTACAGGGTGGTTCCTTTGAGTTAGGGGGTTGGCTTGAGGCCTGCGGGCACGCCCCGGGAAAGGGGAGTAGCCTCAGAAAGGACAGGTGAGTGGAGAGCTGCCTTCCGCACCGGCCCGTTCCTCGCTCCATTTCACGCAGGGGACGCTGTCCCCCGTCTCTCCAACACGAGCACTGTAAAATGCCTCTGGCTTCAGGAACGGCCCCGATAGCCACAGCGCAGTCATTCTATAGCATTGATTCTTGCTCTTAGCAGCCTGGGAACTAGGCATCCAGGCACACAGGGTGCAGCAGGGCTCAGCTCCTAAAGCAAGGCGTGAGTCGACAGCAGCCTTCCTGACAGGCCTGCTTCTCTCTCCGTGTCACGTTTAGGTTCCATTTCTCATGCTTTCACAAAAGCACACCAGAGGTGACGGTCCGGCTCAGGAAGGGCCATCTTTGCTGAGGCCCGCGTTCTCTACAGGTTTGTTCCTCGGCGTTGGCTGGATGGCACTTAGGACTGCACGCACACACGGGAGCGCCGATCGAGTTTCCCGAAACAAGAGTTGAGGCGACAGGGTGCCCTCTGCCCATGCTGATTTCTCCCCCGGAATCCAGCTGGGACTCCCTCCCCAGGCTTGACTTCCAGAAGAGGGGAAAATGGCCGCCACCCTGTGGCGAGGCGGAGGAGCTGAAGCGGGACTTCTTTAGCGGCTTTTCCCTGCCAAACCAGTGTGGAGCACTTAGCATTCCAGTGCACACGCGGAGCAGTAGTGTTAGCTCCAGGTGACAACAGCTGAGTCGAGAGGTGCCTTCCTGGCCCGGGCTGCTTCTCCCTCGGTGGCGGCACAGAAGGAGCCCGTTCCCCAGGTGCTCACCCACGGTAGCTGGGAAACTGCTCCCTCCCCCTCAGAGCGGTGGATGGTAGCGAAAGCTCGGTTTCCGTACACTGTTGTTTCTTGGAGGTAGAGCGCAGGCGATCAGGCTTCCATGCGAAAGCGCGGCCTCGGTGCTAGCTTCATGAAACAAGTGGGAGAGTCGAGGCCCGCCTTTGCAGCAGCCGGCGGCTCCCTCGGAATTCGGTTTGGGACTCCCTTGCAGTGCTCTCAGGCACGCACACAACAAAATGCCTCCACCCTCGGGAGCGGCTGTTTTAGCTGGGGCACGCGTCTTCTACCGAGTTTTCCCTTCGAGTGGGGTGGCTGTACTTGAGCCTGCACGCACCCCCCGGGGCAACGGTACCAGCCCCGGAGGCCTGGTGTGAGTTGAGAGCTCCCTGCTGTCCGGCCTGTCTGCTCCCCACCCCCCCACCCCCCACCCCGGGCCTTACGCAATGGAGCCCGGCCCCGCGCCCCCTAACCCACAGGACCCCCTCAACTGCTTCCTCCCACACAGAGGTCGATGGTGGCTAAAGCACGGTGTCTCTGCAGTGTTGCTGCTTCTAGTTAGAACGCTTGCGGTTAGACTTCTATGCAAAAGCGGGACCGCAGTGCTCCCTTCCTGAAACGAGCGGGGAGTCGTGTGCTGCCTTCTGCCGGGGCCTGCGTCTCACACGGAAAGCGGTTTGGGCCTCCCTTGCCGGGCGCTCACGCGGGCACACAGCAGAACGCTTAGAGCCTCCGGCCTGGTTCTTTTAGCCAAAGCGGGAATTCTCTACAGGGTGGTTCCTTTGAGTTAGGGGGTTGGCTTGAGGCCTGCGGGCGCGCCCCGGGCAAGGGGAGTAGCCTCAGAAAGGAGAGGTGAGTGGAGAGCTGCCTTCCGCACCGGCCCCTTTCTCGCTCCATTTCACGCAGGGGACCCTGTCCCCAGTCTCTCCAACACGAGAACTGTAAAATGCCTCTGGCTTCAGGAACGGCCCTGTCAACTAGAGCGCAGTCATTCTATAGCATTGATTCTTGCTCTTAGCAGCCTGGGAACTAGGCATCCAGGCACACAGGGTGCAGCAGGTCTCAGCTCCTAAAGCAAGGCGTGAGTCGACAGCAGCCTTCCTGACAGGCCTGCTTCTCTCTCCGAGTCACGTTTAGGTTCCATTTCTCATGCTTTCACAAAAGCACACCAGAGGTGACGGTCCGGCTCAGGAAGGGCCTTCTTGCTGAGGCCCGCATTCTCTACAGGTTTGTTCCTCGGCGTTGGCTGGATGGCACTTAGGACTGCACGCACACACGGGAGCGCCGATCGAGTTTCCCGAAACAAGAGTTGAGGCGACAGGGTGCCCTCTGCCCATGCTGATTTCTCCCCCGGAACCCAGCTGCGACTCCCTCCCCAGGCTTGCCCTCCAGCAGAGGGGAAAATGGCCGCCACCCTGTGGCGAGGCGGAGGAGCTGAAGCGGGGCTTCTTTAGCGGCTTCTCCCTGCGAAACCAGTGTGGAGCACTTAGCATTCCAGTGCACACGTGGAGCAGTAGTGTTAGCTGCAGGTGACAACAGCTGAGTCGAGAGGTGCCTTCCTGGCCCGGGCTGCTTCTCCCTCGGTGGCGGCACGGAAGGAGCCCGTTCCCCAGGCGCTCACCCACGGTAGCCGGGAAACTGCTCCCTCCCCCTCAGAGCGGTGGATGGTAGCGAAAGCAAGGTTTCCGTACAATGTTGTTTCTTGCAGGTACAGCGCAGGCGATCAGGCTTCCATGCGAAAGAGGGGCCTCGGTGCTAGCTTCATGAAACAAGTGGGGGAGTCGAGGGCTGCCTTGTGCAGCAGCCGGCGGCTCCCTCGGAATTAGGTTTGGGACTCCCTTGCAGTGCTCTCAGGCACGCACACAACAAAATGCCTCCACCCTCGGGAGCGGCTGTTTTAGCTGGGGCACGCATTCTCTACCGAGTTTTCCCTTCGAGTGGGGTGGCTGTCCTTCAGCCTGCACGCACCCCCCCGGGGCAACGGTACCAGCCCCCGAAGCATGATGTGAGTTGAGAGCTCCCTGCTGTCCAGCCTGTCTCTCCCTCGGTCTTACGGAATGGGTCCCGGCCCCGGGCCCTCACCCACAGGACCCCCTCAACTGCTTCCTCCCACTCAGAGGCCGACGGTAGGTAAAGCAGGGTGTCTCTGCAGTGTTGCTGCTTCGAGTTAGAACGCTTGTGGTTAGACTTCCATGCAAAAGCGGGGCCGCAGTGCTCGCTTCCTGCAAAAAGCGGGGAGTCGTTTGCTGCCTTCTGCGGGGGCCTGCGTCTCACACGGAAAGCGGTTTGGGCCTCCCTTGCCGGGCGCTCCCGCGGGCACACAGCAGAACGCTTCCAGCCTCCGGCATGGGCATGGCTCTTTTAGCCGGAGCGGGAATTCTCTACAGGGTGGTTCCTTTGAGTTAGGGGGTTCGCTTGAGGCTTGCGGGCACGCCCCGGGCAAGGGGAGTAGCCTCAGAAAGGAGAGGTGAGTGGAGAGCTGCCTTCTGCACCGGCCCGTTTCTCGCTCCATTTCACGCAGGGGACCCTGTCCCCCGTCTCTCCAACACGAGCACTGTAAAATGCCTCTGGCTTCAGGAACGGCCCCGATAGCCACAGCGCAGTCTTTCTATAGCATTGATTCTTGCTCTTAGCAGCCTGGGAACTAGGCATCCAGGCTCACAGGGTGCAGCAGGGCTCAGCTCCTAAAGCAAGGCGTGAGTCGACAGCAGCCTTCCTGACAGGCCTGCTTCTCTCTCCGAGTCACGTTTAGGTTCCTTTTCTCATGCTTTCACAAAAGCACACCAGAGGTGACGGTCCGGCTCAGGAAGGGCCTTCTTGCTGAGGCCCGCGTTCTCTACAGGTTTGTTCCTCGGCGTTGGCTGGATGGCACTTAGGACTGCACGCACACACGGGAGCGCCGATCGAGTTTCGCGAAACAAGAGTTGAGGCGACAGGGTGCCCTCTGCCCATGCTAATTTCTCCCCCGGAACCCAGCTGGGACTCCCTCCCCAGGCTTGCACTCCAGCAGAGGGGAAAATGGCCGCCACCCTGTGGCGAGGCGGAGGAGCTGAAGCGGGACATCTTTAGGGGCTTCTCCCTGCGAAACCAGTTTGGAGCAATTAGCATTCCAGTGCACACGCGGAGCAGTAGTGTTAGCTCCAGGTGACAACAGCTGAGTCGAGAGGTGCCTTCCTGGCCCGGGCTGCTTCTCCCTAGGTGGAGGCATGGAAGGAGCCCGTTCCCCAGGCGCTCACCCACGGTAGCCTGGAAACTGCTCCCTCCCCCTCAGAGCGGTGGATGGTAGCGAAAGCAAGGTTTCCGGACAATGTTGTTTCTTGCAGGTACAGCGCAGGCGATCAGGCTTCCATGCGAAAGCGGGGCCTCGGTGCTAGCTTCATGAAACAAGTGGGGGAGTCGAGGGCTGCCTTGTGCAGCAGCCGGCGGCTCCCTCGGAATTAGGTTTGGGACTCCCTTGCAGTGCTCTCACGCACGCACACAACAAAATGCCTCCACCCTCGGGAGCGGCTGTTTTAGCTGGGGCACGCGTCCTCTACCGAGTTTTCCCTTCGAGTGGGGTGGCTGTCCTTCAGCCTGCACGCACCCCCCGGGGCAACGGTATCAGCCCCGGAGACCTGGTGTGAGTTGAGAGCTCCCTGCTGTCCGGCCTGTCTCTCCCCCACCCCCCACCACGGGCCTTACGGAATGGAGCCCGGCCCCGGGCCCCCTCACCCACAGGACCCCCTCAACTACTTCCTCCCACACAGAGGTCGACGGTAGCTAACGCACGGTGTCTCTGCAGTATTGCTGCTTCCAGTTAGAATGCTTGCGGTTAGACTTCCATGCAAAAGCGGAACCGCAGTGCTCCCTTTCTGAAACGAGCGGGGAGTCGTGTGCTGCCTTCTGCCGGGGCCTGCGTCTCACACGGAAAGCGGTTTGGGCCTCCCTTGCCGGGCGCTCACGCGGGCACACAGCAGAACGCTTCCAGCCTCCGGCCTGGCTCTTTTAGCGGAAGCGGGAATTCTCTACAGGGTGGTTCCTTTGAGTTAGGGGGTTGGCTTGAGGCCTGCGGGCGCGCCCGGGGCAAGGGGAGTAGCCTCAGAAAGGAGAGGTGAGTGGAGAGCTGCCTTCCGCACCGGCCCGTTTCTCGCTCCATTTCACGCAGGGGACCCTGTCCCCAGTCTCTCCAACACGAGCACTGTAAAATGCCTCTGGCTTCAGGAACGGCCCTGTCAACTAGAGCGCAGTCCTTCTATAGCATTCACTCTTGCTCTTAGCAGCCTGGGAACTAGGCATCCAGGCACACAGGGTGCAGCAGGGCTCAGCTCCTAAAACAAGGCGTGAGTCGACAGCAGCCTTCCTGACAGGCCTGCTTCTCACTCCGAGTCACGTTTAGGTTCCATTTCTCATGCTTTCACAAAAGCACCCCATAGGTGACGTCTCGGCTCAGGAAGGGCCGTCTGTGCTGAGGCCCGCGTTCTCTCCAGGTTTGTTCCTTGGCGTTGGCTGGATGGCACTTAGGACTCCACGCACACACGGGAGCGCCGATCGAGTTTCCCGAAACAAGAGTTGAGGCGACAGGGTGCCCTCTGCCCATGCTGATTTCTCCCCCGGAACCCAGCTGGGACTCCCTCCCCAGGCTTGCACTCCATCAGAGGGGAAAATGGCCGCCACCCTGTGGCGAGGCGGAGGAGCTGAAGCGGGGCTTCTTTAGCGGCTTCTCCCTGCCAAACCAGTGTGGAGCACTTAGCATTCCTGTGCACACGCGGAGCAGTAGTGTTAGCTCCAGGTGACAACAGCTGAGTCGAGAGGTGCCTTCCTGGCCCGGGCCGCTTCTCCCTCGGTGGCGGCACTGAAGGAGCCCGTTCCCCAGGCGCTCACCCACCGTAGCCGGGAAACTGCTCCCTCCCCCTCAGAGCGGTGGATGGTAGCGAAAGCTGGGTTTCCGTACACTGTTGTTTCTTGGAGGTAGCGCGCAGGCGATCAGGGTTCCATGCGAAAGCGGGGCCTCGGTGTTAGCTTCATGAAACAAGTGGGGGAGTCGAGGGCTGCCTTGTCCAGCAGCCGGCGGCTCCCTCGGAGTTAGGTTTGGGACTCCCTTGCAGTGCTCTCAGGCACGCACACAACAAAATGCCTCCACCCTCGGGAGCGGCTCTTTTAGCTGGGGCACGCATTCTCTACCGAGTTTTCCCTTCGAGTGGGGTGGCTGTCCTTCAGCCTGCACGCACCCCCCCGGGGTAACGGTACCAGCCCCCGAGGCATGATGTGAGTTGAGAGCTCCCTGCTGTCCGGCCTGTCTCTCCCCCGGTCTTACGGAATGTGTCCCGGCCCCGGGCCCTCACCCACAGGACCCCCTCAACTGCTTCCTCCCACACAGAGGCCGACGGTAGGTAAAGCAGGGTGTCTCTGCAGTGTTGCTGCTTCGAGTTAGAACGCTTGTGGTTAGACTTCCATGCAAAAGCGGGGCCGCAGTGCTCGCTTCCTGCAAAAAGCGGGGAGTCGTTTGCTGCCTTCTGCGGGGGCCTGCGTCTCACACGGAAAGCGGTTTGGGCCTCCCTTGCCGGGCGCTCCCGCGGGCACACAGCAGAACGCTTCCAGCCTCCGGCATGGGCATGGCTCTTTTAGCCGGAGCGGGAATTCTCTACAGGGTGTTTCCTTTGAGTTAGGGGGTTGGCTTGAGGCCTGCGGGCACGCCCGGGCAAGGGGAGTAGCCTCAGAAAGGAGAGGTGAGTGGAGAGCTGCCTTCCGCACCGGCCCGTTTCTCGCTCCATTTCACGCAGGGGACCCTGTCCCCCGTCTCTCCAACACGAGCACTGTAAAATGCCTCTGGCTTCAGGAACGGCCCCGATAGCCACAGCGCAGTCTTTCTATAGCATTGATTCTTGCTCTTAGCAGCCTGGGAACTAGGCATCCAGGCTCACAGGCTGCAGCAGGGCTCAGCTCCTAAAGCAAGGCGTGAGTCGACAGCAGCCTTCCTGACAGGCCTGCTTCTCAGTCCGAGTCACGTTTAGGTTCCATTTCTCATGCTTTCACAAAAGCACACCAGAGGTGACGGTCCGGATCAGGAAGGGCCATCTTTGCTGAAGCCCGCGTTCTCTACAGGTCTGTTCCTCGGCGTTGGCTGGATGGCACTTAGGACTGCACGCACACACGGGAGCGCCGATCGAGTTTCGCGAAACAAGAGTTGAGGCGACAGGGTGCCCTCTGCCCACGCTGATTTCTCCCCCGCAACCCAGCTGGGACTCCCTCCCCAGGCTTGCACTCCAGCAGAGGGGAAAATGGCCGCCACCCTGTGGCGAGGAGGAGGAGCTGAAGCGGGGCTTCTTTAGCGGCTTCTCCCTGCCAAACCAGTGTGGAGCACTTAGCATTCCAGTGCACACGCGGTGCAGTAGTGTTAGCTCCAGGTGACAACAGCTGAGTCGAGAGGTGCCTTCCTGGCCCGGGCTGCTTCTCCCTCGGTGGCGGCATGGAAGGAGCCCGTTGCCCTGGCGCTCACCCACGGTAGCCGGGAAACTGCTCCCTCCCACTAAGAGCGGTGGATGGTAGCGAAAGCACGGTTTCCCTACACTGTTGTTTCTTGGAGGTAGAGCGCAGGCGATCAGGCTTCCATGCGAAAGCGTGGCCTCGGTGCTAGCTTCATGAAACAAGTGGGGGAGTCGAGTCCTGCCTTGTGCAGCAGCCGGCGCCTCCCTCGGAATTAGGTTTGGGACTCCCTTGCAGTGCTCTCAGGCACGCACACAACAAAATGCCTCCACCCTCGGGAGCGGCTGTTTTAGCTGGGGCACGCGTCTTCCACCGAGTTTTCCCTTCGAGTGGGGTGGCTGTACTTGAGCCTGCACGCACCCCCCGGGGCAACGGTACCAGCCCCGGAGGCCTGGTGTGAGTTGAGAGCTCCCTGCTGTCCGGCCTGTCTCCCCCCCACCCCCCCACCACCCCTCCCCGGGCCTTACGGAATGGAGCCCGACCCCGGGCCCCCTAACCCACAGGACCCCCTCAACTGCTTCCTCCCACACAGAGGTCGATGGTGGCTAAAGCACGGTGTCTCTGCAGTGTTGCTGCTTCGAGTTAGAAGGCTTGCGGTTATACTTCTATGCAAAAGCGGGACCGCAGTGCTCCCTTCCTGAAACGAGCGGGGAGTCGTGTGCTGCCTTCTGCCGGGGCCTGCGTCTCACACGGAAAGCGGTTTGGGCCTCCCTTGCCGGGCGCTCACGCGGGCACACAGCAGAAGTCTTCTAGCCTCCGGCATGGTTCTTTTAGCCAAAGCGGGAATTCTCTACAGGGCGGTTCCTTTGAGTTAGGGGGTTGGCTTGAGGCCTGCGGGCACGCCCCGGGCAAGGGGAGTAGCCTCAGAAAGGAGAGGTGAGTGGAGAGCTGCGTTCCGCACCGGCCCCTTTCTCGCTCCAATTCACGCAGGGGACCCTGTCCCCCGTCTCTCCAACACGAGCACTGTAAAATGCCTCTGGCTTCAGGAACGGCCCCGATAGCCACAGCGTGGTCTTTCTATAGCATTGATTCTTGCTCTTAGCAGCCTGGGAACTAGGCATCCAGGCTCACAGGGTGCAGCAGGGCTCAGCTCCTAAACCAAGGCGTGAGTCGACAGCAGCCTTCCTGACAGGCCTGCTTCTCTCTCCGAGTCACGTTTAGGTTCCATTTCTCATGCTTTCACAAAAGCACACCAGAGGTGACGGTCCGGCTCAGGAAGGGCCATCTTTGCTGAGGCCCGCGTTCTCTTCAGGTTTGTTCCTCGGCGTTGGCTGGATGGCACTTAGGACTGCACGCACACACGGGAGCGCCGATCGAGTTTCCCGAAACAAGAGTTGAGGCGACAGGGTGCCCTCTGCCCATGCTGATTTCTCCCCCGGAACCCAGCTGGGACTCCCTCCCCAGGCTTGCACTCCAGCAGAGGGGAAAATGGCCGCCACCCTGTGGGGAGGCGGAGGAGCTGAAGCGGGGCTTCTTTAGCGGCTTCTCCCTGCCAAACCAGTGTGGAGCACTTAGCATTCCAGTGCACACGCGGAGCAGTAGTGTTAGCTCCAGGTGACAACAGCTGAGTCGAGAGGTGCCTTCCTGGCCCGGGCTGCCTCTCCCTAGGTCGCGGCATGGAAGGAGCCCGTTCCCCAGGCGCTCACCCACGGTAGCCGGGAAATTGCTCCCTCCCCCTCAGAGCGATGGATGGTAGCGAAAGCAAGGTTTCCGTCCACTGTTGTTTCTTGGAGGTAGAGCGCAGGCGATCAGGCTTCCATGCGAAAGCGGGGCCTCGGTGCTAGCTTCATGAAACAAGTGGGGGAGTCGAGGTCTGCCTTGTGCAGCAGCCGGCGGCTCCCTCGGAGTTAGGTTTGGGACTCCCTGGCAGTGCTCTCACGCACGCACACAACAAAATGCCTCCACCCTCGGGAGCGGCTGTTTTAGCTGGGGCACGCATTCTCTACCGAGTTTTCCCTTCGAGTGGGGTGGCTGTCCTTCAGCCTGCACGCACCCCCCCGGGGTAACGGTACCAGCCCCCGAAGCATGATGTGAGTTGAGAGCTCCCTGCTGTCCGTCCTGTCTCTCCCCCGGTCTTACGGAATGGGGCCCGGCCCCGGGCCCTCACCCACAGGACCCCCTCAACTGCTTCCTCCCACACAGAGGCCGACGGTAGCTAAAGCACGGTGTCTCTGCAGTCTTGCTGCTTCGAGTTAGAAAGCTTGCGGTTAGACTTCCATGCAAAAGCGGGGCCGCAGAGCTCGCTTCCTGCAACGAGCGGGGAGTCGTGTGCTGCCTTCTGCGGGGGCCTGCGTCTCACACGGAGAGCGGTTCGGGCCTCCCTTGCCGGGCGCTCACGCGTGCACACAGCAGAACGCTTCCAGCCTCGGGCATGGGCATGGCTCTTTTAGCCGGAGCGGGAATTCTCTACAGGGTGGTTCCTTTGAGTTAGGGGGTTGGCTTGAGGCCTGCGGGCACGCCCCGGGCAAGGGGAGTAGCCTCAGAAAGGACAGGTGAGTGGAGAGCTGCCTTCCGCACCGGCCCGTTTCTCGCTCCATTTCACGCAGGGGACCCTGTCCCCCGTCTCTCCAACACGAGCACTGTAAAATGCCTCTGGCTTCAGGAACGGCCCTGTCAACTAGAGCGCAGTCCTTCTATAGCATTCACTCTTGCTCTTAGCAGCCTGGGAACTAGGCATCCAGGCACACAGGGTGCAGCAGGGCTCAGCTCCTAAAGCAAGGCGTGAGTCGACAGCAGCCTTCCTGACAGGCCTGCTTCTCTCTCCCAGTCACGTTTAGGTTCCATTTCTCATGCTTTCACAAAAGCACCCCATAGGTGACGTCCCGGCTCAGGAAAGGCCGTCTGTGCTGAGGCCCGCGTTCTCTGCAGGTCTGTTCCTCGGCGTTGGCTGGATGGCACTTAGGACTCCACGCACACACGGGAGCGCCGATCGAGTTTCCCAAAACAAGAGTTGAGGCTACAGGGTGCCCTCGGCCCATGCTGATTTCTCCCCCGGAACCCAGCTGGGACTCCCTCCCCAGGCTTGCACTCCAACAGAGGGGAAAATGGCCGCCACCCTGTGGCGAGGCGGAGGAGCTGAAGCAGGGCTTCTTTAGCGGCTTCTCCCTGCCAAACCATTGTGGAGCACTTAGCATTCCAGTGCACACCGGAGCAGTAGTGTTATCTCCAGGTGACAACAGCTGAGTCGAGAGGTGCCTTCCTGGCCCGGGCTGCTTCTCCCTCGGTGGCGGTGGCGGCACAGAAGGAGCCCGTTCCCCAGGCGCTCACCCACGGTAGCCGGGAAACTGCTCCCTCCCCCTCAGAGCGCTGGATGGTAGCGAAAGCAAGGTTTCCGTACAATGTTGTTTCTTGCAGGTACAGCGCAGGCGATCAGGCTTCCATGCGAAAGCGGGGCCTCGGTGCTAGCTTCATGAAACAAGTGGGGGAGTCGAGGGCTGCCTTGTGCAGCAGCCGGCGGCTCCCTCGGAATTAGGTTTGGGACTCCCTTGCAGTGCTCTCACGCACGCACACAACAAAATGCCTCCACCCTCGGGAGCGGCTGTTTTAGCTGGGGCACGCATTCTCTACCGAGTTTTCCCTTCGAGTGGGGTGGCTGTCCTTCAGCCTGCACGCACCCCCCCGGGGTAACGGTACCAGCCCCCGAAGCATGATGTGAGTTGAGAGCTCCCTGCTGTCCGGCCTGTCTCTCCCCCGGTCTTACGGAATGGGGCCCGGCCCCGGGCCATCACCCACAGGACCCCCTCAACTGCTTCCTCCCACACAGAGGCCGACGGTAGCTAAAGCACGGTGTCTCTTCAGTGTTGCTGCTTCGAGTTAGAACGCTTGCGGTTAGACTTCCATGCAAAAGCGGGGCCGCAGTGCTCGCATCCTGCAACAAGCGGGGAGTCGTGTGCTGCCTTCTGCGGGGGCCTGCGTCTCACACGGAAAGCGGTTTGGGCCTCCCTTGCCGGGCGCTCCTGCGTGCACACAGCAGAACGCTTCCAGCCTCCGGCATGGGCATGGCTCTTTTAGCCGGAGCGGGAATTCTCTACAGGGTGGTTCCTTTGAGTTAGGGGGTTGGCTTGAGGCCTGCGGGCACGCCCCGGGAAAGGGGAGTAGCCTCAGAAAGGACAGGTGAGTGGAGAGCTGCCTTCCGCACCGGCCCGTTCCTCGCTCCATTTCACGCAGGGGACGCTGTCCCCCGTCTCTCCAACACGAGCACTGTAAAATGCCTCTGGCTTCAGGAACGGCCCTGTCAACTAGAGCGCAGTCCTTCTATAGCATTCACTCTTGCTCTTAGCAGCCTGGGAACTAGGCATCCAGGCTCACAGGGTGCAGCAGGGCTCAGCTCCTAAAGCAAGGCGTGAGTCGACAGCAGCCTTCCTGACAGGCCTGCTTCTCTCTCCGAGTCACGTTTAGGTTCCATTTCTCATGCTTTCACAAAAGCACACCAGAGGTGACGGTCCGGCTCAGGAAGGGCCATCTTTGCTGAAGCCCGCGTTCTCTACAGGTTTGTTCCTCGGCGTTGGCTGGATGGCACTTAGGACTGCACGCACACACGGGAGCGCCGATCGAGTTTCCCGAAACAAGAGTTGAGGCGACAGGGTGCCCTCTGCCCATGCTGATTTCTCCCCCGGAATCCAGCTGGGACTCCCTCCCCAGGCTTGACTTCCAGAAGAGGGGAAAATGGCCGCCACCCTGTGGCGAGGCGGAGGAGCTGAAGCGGGACTTCTTTAGCGATTTTTCCCTGCCAAACCAGTGTGGAGCACTTAGCATTCCAGTGCACACGCGGAGCAGTAGTGTTAGCTCCAGGTGACAACAGCTGAGTCGAGAGGTGCCTTCCTGGCCCGGGCTGCTTCTCCCTTGGTGGCGGCACAGAAGGAGCCCGTTCCCCAGGTGCTCACCCACGGTAGCTGGGAAACTGCTCCCTCCCCCTCAGAGCGGTGGATGGTAGCGAAAGCTCGGTTTCCGTACACTGTTGTTTCTTGGAGGTAGAGCGCAGGCGATCAGGCTACCATGCGAAAGCGCGGCCTCGGTGCTAGCTTCATGAAACAAGTGGGGGAGTCGAGGCCTGCCTTTGCAGCAGCCGGCGGCTCCCTCGGAATTCGGTTTGGGACTCCCTTGCAGTGCTCTCAGGCACGCACACAACAAAATGCCTCCACCCTCGGGAGCGGCTGTTTTAGCTGGGGCACGCGTCTTCTACCGAGTTTTCCCTTCGAGTGGGGTGGCTGTACTTGAGCCTGCACGCACCCCCCGGGGCAACGGTACCAGCCCCGGAGGCCTGGTGTGAGTTGAGAGCTCCCTGCTGTCCGGCCTGTCTCCTCCCCACCCCCCCACCCCCCCACCCCGGGCCTTACGCAATGGAGCCCGGCCCCGCGCCCCCTAACCCACAGGACCCCCTCAACTGCTTCCTCCCACACAGAGGTCGATGGTGGCTAAAGCACGGTGTCTCTGCAGTGTTGCTGCTTCTCGTTAGAACGCTTGCGGTTAGACTTCTATGCAAAAGCGGGACCGCAGTGCTCCCTTCCTGAAACGAGCGGGGAGTCGTGTGCTGCCTTCTGCCGGGGCCTGCGTCTCACACGGAAAGCGGTTTGGGCCTCCCTTGCCGGGCGCTCACGCGGGCACACAGCAGAACGCTTAGAGCCTCCGGCCTGGTTCTTTTAGCCAAAGCGGGAATTCTCTACAGGGTGGTTCCTTTGAGTTAGGGGGTTGGCTTGAGGCCTGCGGGCTCGCCCGGGGCAAGGGGAGTAGCCTCAGAAAGGAGAGGTGAGTGGAGAGCTGCCTTCCGCACCGGCCCCTTTCTCGCTCCATTTCACGCAGGGGACCCTGTCCCCAGTCTCTCCAACACGAGAACTGTAAAATGCCTCTGGCTTCAGGAACGGCCCTATCAACTAGAGCGCAGCCCTTCTATAGCATTCACTCTTGCTCTTAGCAGCCTGGGAACTAGGCATCCAGGCACACAGGGTGCAGCAGGGCTCAGCTCCTAAAGCAAGGCGTGAGTCGACAGCAGCCTTCCTGAGAGGCCTGCTTCTCTCTCCGAGTCACGTTTAGGTTCCATTTCTCATGCTTTCACAAAAGCACCCCATAGGTGACGTCCCGGCTCAGGAAGGGCCGTCTGTGCTGAGGCCCGCGTTCTCTACAGGTCTGTTCCTCGGCGTTAGCTGGATGGCACTTAGGACTCCACGCACACATGGGAGCGCCGATCGAGTTTCCTGAAACAAGAGTTGAGGCGACGGGGTGCCCTCTGCCCATGCTGATTTCTCCCCCGGAACCCAGCTGGGACTCCCTCCCCAGGCTTGCACTCCAGCAGAGGGGAAAATGGCCGCCACCCTGTGGCGAGGCGGAGGAGCTGAAGCGGGGCTTCTTTAGCGGCTTCTCCCTGCGAAACCAGTGTGGAGCACTTAGCATTCCAGTGCACACGCGGAGCAGTAGTGTTAGCTCCAGGTGACAACAGCTGAGTCGAGAGGTGCCTTCCTGGCCCGGGCTGCTTCTCCCTCGGTGGCGGCACGGAAGGAGCCCGTTCCCCAGGCGCTCACCCACGGTAGCCGGGAAACTGCTCCCTCCCACTCAGAGCGGTGGATGGTAGCGAAAGCACGATTTCCGTACACTGTTGTTTCTTGGAGGTAGAGCGCAGGCGATCAGGCTTCCATGCGAAAGCGGGGCCTCGGTGCTAGCTTCATGAAACAAGTGGGGGAGTCGAGGGCTGCCTTGTGCAGCAGCCGGCGGCTCCCTCGGAATTACGTTTGGGACTCCCTGGCAGTGCTCTCACGCACGCACACAACAAAATGCCTCCACCCTCGGGAGCGGCTGTTTTAGCTGGGGCACGCATTCTCTACCGAGTTTTCCCTTCGAGTGGGGTGGCTGTCCTTCAGCCTGCACGCACCCCCCCGGGGCAACGGTACCAGCCCCCGAAGCATGATGTGAGTTGAGAGCTCCCTGCTGTCCAGCCTGTCTCTCCCTCGGTCTTACGGAATGGGTCCCGGCCCCGGGCCCTCACCCACAGGACCCCCTCAACTGCTTCCTCCCACTCAGAGGCCGACGGTAGGTAAAGCAGGGTGTCTCTGCAGTGTTGCTGCTTCGAGTTAGAACGCTTGTGGTTAGACTTCCATGCAAAAGCGGGGCCGCAGTGCTCGCTTCCTGCAAAAAGCGGGGAGTCGTTTGCTGCCTTCTGCGGGGGCCTGCGTCTCACACGGAAAGCGGTTTGGGCCTCCCTTGCCGGGCGCTCCCGCGGGCACACAGCAGAACGCTTCCAGCCTCCGGCATGGGCATGGCTCTTTTAGCCGGAGCGGGAATTCTCTACAGGGTGGTTCCTTTGAGTTAGGGGGTTCGCTTGAGGCTTGCGGGCACGCCCCGGGCAAGGGGAGTAGCCTCAGAAAGGAGAGGTGAGTGGAGAGCTGCCTTCTGCACCGGCCCGTTTCTCGCTCCATTTCACGCAGGGGACCCTGTCCCCCGTCTCTCCAACACGAGCACTGTAAAATGCCTCTGGCTTCAGGAACGGCCCCGATAGCCACAGCGCAGTCTTTCTATAGCATTGATTCTTGCTCTTAGCAGCCTGGGAACTAGGCATCCAGGCTCACAGGGTGCAGCAGGGCTCAGCTCCTAAAGCAAGGCGTGAGTCGACAGCAGCCTTCCTGACAGGCCTGCTTCTCTCTCCGAGTCACGTTTAGGTTCCTTTTCTCATGCTTTCACAAAAGCACACCAGAGGTGACGGTCCGGCTCAGGAAGGGCCTTCTTGCTGAGGCCCGCGTTCTCTACAGGTTTGTTCCTCGGCGTTGGCTGGATGGCACTTAGGACTGCACGCACACACGGGAGCGCCGATCGAGTTTCGCGAAACAAGAGTTGAGGCGACAGGGTGCCCTCTGCCCATGCTAATTTCTCCCCCGGAAACCAGCTGGGACTCCCTCCCCAGGCTTGCACTCCAGCAGAGGGGAAAATGGCCGCCACCCTGTGGCGAGGCGGAGGAGCTGAAGCGGGACTTCTTTAGGGGCTTCTCCCTGCGAAACCAGTTTGGAGCAATTAGCATTCCAGTGCACACGCGGAGCAGTAGTGTTAGCTCCAGGTGACAACAGCTGAGTCGAGAGGTGCCTTCCTGGCCCGGGCTGCTTCTCCCTAGGTGGAGGCATGGAAGGAGCCCGTTCCCCAGGCGCTCACCCACGGTAGCCTGGAAACTGCTCCCTCCCCCTCAGAGCGGTGGATGGTAGCGAAAGCAAGGTTTCCGGACAATGTTGTTTCTTGCAGGTACAGCGCAGGCGATCAGGCTTCCATGCGAAAGCGGGGCCTCGGTGCTAGCTTCATGAAACAAGTGGGGGAGTCGAGGGCTGCCTTGTGCAGCAGCCGGCGGCTCCCGCGGAATTAGGTTTGGGACTCCCTTGCAGTGCTCTCACGCACGCACACAACAAAATGCCTCCACCCTCGGGAGCGGCTGTTTTAGCTGGGGCACGCGTCCTCTACCGAGTTTTCCCTTCGAGTGGGGTGGCTGTCCTTCAGCCTGCACGCACCCCCCGGGGCAACGGTATCAGCCCCGGAGACCTGGTGTGAGTTGAGAGCTCCCTGCTGTCCGGCCTGTCTCTCCCCCACCCCCCCACCACGGGCCTTACGGAATGGAGCCCGGCCCCGGGCCCCCTCACCCACAGGACCCCCTCAACTACTTCCTCCCACACAGAGGTCGACGGTAGCTAACGCACGGTGTCTCTGCAGTATTGCTGCTTCCAGTTAGAACGCTTGCGGTTAGACTTCCATGCAAAAGCGGAACCGCAGTGCTCCCTTTCTGAAACGAGCGGGGAGTCGTGTGCTGCCTTCTGCCGGGGCCTGCGTCTCACACGGAAAGCGGTTTGGGCCTCCCTTGCCGGGCGCTCACGCGGGCACACAGCAGAACGCTTCCAGCCTCCGGCCTGGCTCTTTTAGCGGAAGCGGGAATTCTCTACAGGGTGGTTCCTTTGAGTTAGGGGGTTGGCTTGAGGCCTGCGGGCGCGCCCGGGGCAAGGGGAGTAGCCTCAGAAAGGACAGGTGAGTGGAGAGCTGCCTTCCGCACCGGCCCGTTTCTCGCTCCATTTCACGCAGGGGACCCTGTCCCCAGTCTCTCCAACACGAGCACTGTAAAATGCCTCTGGCTTCAGGAACGGCCCTGTCAACTAGAGCGCAGTCCTTCTATAGCATTCACTCTTGCTCTTAGCAGCCTGGGAACTAGGCATCCAGGCACACAGGGTGCAGCAGGGCTCAGCTCCTAAAACAAGGCGTGAGTCGACAGCAGCCTTCCTGACAGGCCTGCTTCTCACTCCGAGTCACGTTTAGGTTCCATTTCTCATGCTTTCACAAAAGCACCCCATAGGTGACGTCTCGGCTCAGGAAGGGCCGTCTGTGCTGAGGCCCGCGTTCTCTCCAGGTTTGTTCCTTGGCGTTGGCTGGATGGCACTTAGGACTCCACGCACACACGGGAGCGCCGATCGAGTTTCCCGAAACAAGAGTTGAGGCGACAGGGTGCCCTCTGCCCATGCTGATTTCTCCCCCGGAACCCAGCTGGGACTCCCTCCCCAGGCTTGCACTCCATCAGAGGGGAAAATGGCCGCCACCCTGTGGCGAGGCGGAGGAGCTGAAGCGGGGCTTCTTTAGCGGCTTCTCCCTGCCAAACCAGTGTGGAGCACTTAGCATTCCTGTGCACACGCGGAGCAGTAGTGTTAGCTCCAGGTGACAACAGCTGAGTCGAGAGGTGCCTTCCTGGCCCGGGCCGCTTCTCCCTCGGTGGCGGCACGGAAGGAGCCCGTTCCCCAGGCGCTCACCCACGGTAGCCGGGAAACTGCTCCCTCCCCCTCAGAGCGGTGGATGGTAGCGAAAGCAAGGTTTCCGTACACTGTTGTTTCTTGGAGGTAGCGCGCAGGCGATCAGGGTTCCATGCGAAAGCGGGGCCTCGGTGTTAGCTTCATGAAACAAGTGGGGGAGTCGAGGGCTGCCTTGTGCAGCAGCCGGCGGCTCCCTCGGAGTTAGGTTTGGGACTCCCTTGCAGTGCTCTCAGGCACGCACACAACAAAATGCCTCCACCCTCGGGAGCGGCTCTTTTAGCTGGGGCACGCATTCTCTACCGAGTTTTCCCTTCGAGTGGGGTGGCTGTCCTTCAGCCTGCACGCACCCCCCCGGGGTAACGGTACCAGCCCCCGAGGCATGATGTGAGTTGAGAGCTCCCTGCTGTCCGGCCTGTCTCTCCCCCGGTCTTACGGAATGGGTCCCGGCCCCGGGCCCTCACCCACAGGACCCCCTCAACTGCTTCCTCCCACACAGAGGCCGACGGTAGGTAAAGCAGGGTGTCTCTGCAGTGTTGCTGCTTCGAGTTAGAACGCTTGTGGTTAGACTTCCATGCAAAAGCGGGGCCGCAGTGCTCGCTTCCTGCAAAAAGCGGGGAGTCGTTTGCTGCCTTCTGCGGGGGCCTGCGTCTCACACGGAAAGCGGTTTGGGCCTCCCTTGCCGGGCGCTCCCGCGGGCACACAGCAGAACGCTTCCAGCCTCCGGCATGGGCATGGCTCTTTTAGCCGGAGCGGGAATTCTCTACAGGGTGTTTCCTTTGAGTTAGGGGGTTGGCTTGAGGCCTGCGGGCACGCCCGGGCAAGGGGAGTAGCCTCAGAAAGGAGAGGTGAGTGGAGAGCTGCCTTCCGCACCGGCCCGTTTCTCGCTCCATTTCACGCAGGGGACCCTGTCCCCCGTCTCTCCAACACGAGCACTGTAAAATGCCTCTGGCTTCAGGAACGGCCCCGATAGCCACAGCGCAGTCTTTCTATAGCATTGATTCTTGCTCTTAGCAGCCTGGGAACTAGGCATCCAGGCTCACAGGGTGCAGCAGGGCTCAGCTCCTAAAGCAAGGCGTGAGTCGACAGCAGCCTTCCTGACAGGCCTGCTTCTCACTCCGAGTCACGTTTAGGTTCCATTTCTCATGCTTTCACAAAAGCACACCAGAGGTGACGGTCCGGATCAGGAAGGGCCATCTTTGCTGAAGCCCGCGTTCTCTACAGGTCTGTTCCTCGGCGTTGGCTGGATGGCACTTAGGACTGCACGCACACACGGGAGCGCCGATCGAGTTTCGCGAAACAAGAGTTGAGGCGACAGGGTGCCCTCTGCCCACGCTGATTTCTCCCCCGCAACCCAGCTGGGACTCCCTCCCCAGGCTTGCACTCCAGCAGAGGGGAAAATGGCCGCCACCCTGTGGCGAGGAGGAGGAGCTGAAGCGGGGCTTCTTTAGGGGCTTCTCCCTGCCAAACCAGTGTGGAGCACTTAGCATTCCAGTGCACACGCGGTGCAGTAGTGTTAGCTCCAGGTGACAACAGCTGAGTCGAGAGGTGCCTTCCTGGCCCGGGCTGCTTCTCCCTCGGTGGCGGCATGGAAGGAGCCCGTTGCCCTGGCGCTCACCCACGGTAGCCGGGAAACTGCTCCCTCCCACTAAGGGCGGTGGATGGTAGCGAAAGCACGGTTTCCCTACACTGTTGTTTCTTGGAGGTAGAGCGCAGGCGATCAGGCTTCCATGCGAAAGCGTGGCCTCGGTGCTAGCTTCATGAAACAAGTGGGGGAGTCGAGTCCTGCCTTGTGCAGCAGCCGGCGGCTCCCTCGGAATTAGGTTTGGGACTCCCTTGCAGTGCTCTCAGGCACGCACACAACAAAATGCCTCCACCCTCGGGAGCGGCTGTTTTAGCTGGGGCACGCGTCTTCCACCGAGTTTTCCCTTCGAGTGGGGTGGCTGTACTTGAGCCTGCACGCACCCCCCGGGGCAACGGTACCAGCCCCGGAGGCCTGGTGTGAGTTGAGAGCTCCCTGCTGTCCGGCCTGTCTCCCCCCCACCCCCCCACCACCCCTCCCCGGGCCTTACGGAATGGAGCCCGACCCCGGGCCCCCTAACCCACAGGACCCCCTCAACTGCTTCCTCCCACACAGAGGTCGATGGTGGCTAAAGCACGGTGTCTCTGCAGTGTTGCTGCTTCGAGTTAGAAGGCTTGCGGTTAGACTTCTATGCAAAAGCGGGACCGCAGTGCTCCCTTCCTGAAACGAGCGGGGAGTCGTGTGCTGCCTTCTGCCGGGGCCTGCGTCTCACACGGAAAGCGGTTTGGGCCTCCCTTGCCGGGCGCTCACGCGGGCACACAGCAGAAGTCTTCTAGCCTCCGGCATGGTTCTTTTAGCCAAAGCGGGAATTCTCTACAGGGCGGTTCCTTTGAGTTAGGGGGTTGGCTTGAGGCCTGCGGGCACGCCCCGGGCAAGGGGAGTAGCCTCAGAAAGGAGAGGTGAGTGGAGAGCTGCGTTCCGCACCGGCCCCTTTCTCGCTCCAATTCACGCAGGGGACCCTGTCCCCCGTCTCTCCAACACGAGCACTGTAAAATGCCTCTGGCTTCAGGAACGGCCCCGATAGCCACAGCGTGGTCTTTCTATAGCATTGATTCTTGCTCTTAGCAGCCTGGGAACTAGGCATCCAGGCTCACAGGGTGCAGCAGGGCTCAGCTCCTAAACCAAGGCGTGAGTCGACAGCAGCCTTCCTGACAGGCCTGCTTCTCTCTCCGAGTCACGTTTAGGTTCCATTTCTCATGCTTTCACAAAAGCACACCAGAGGTGACGGTCCGGCTCAGGAAGGGCCATCTTTGCTGAGGCCCGCGTTCTCTTCAGGTTTGTTCCTCGGCGTTGGCTGGATGGCACTTAGGACTGCACGCACACACGGGAGCGCCGATCGAGTTTCCCGAAACAAGAGTTGAGGCGACAGGGTGCCCTCTGCCCATGCTGATTTCTCCCCCGGAACCCAGCTGGGACTCCCTCCCCAGGCTTGCACTCCAGCAGAGGGGAAAATGGCCGCCACCCTGTGGGGAGGCGGAGGAGCTGAAGCGGGGCTTCTTTAGCGGCTTCTCCCTGCCAAACCAGTGTGGAGCACTTAGCATTCCAGTGCACACGCGGAGCAGTAGTGTTAGCTCCAGGTGACAACAGCTGAGTCGAGAGGTGCCTTCCTGGCCCGGGCTGCCTCTCCCTAGGTCGCGGCATGGAAGGAGCCCGTTTCCCAGGCGCTCACCCACGGTAGCCGGGAAATTGCTCCCTCCCCCTCAGAGCGATGGATGGTAGCGAAAGCAAGGTTTCCGTCCACTGTTGTTTCTTGGAGGTAGAGCGCAGGCGATCAGGCTTCCATGCGAAAGCGGGGCCTCGGTGCTAGCTTCATGAAACAAGTGGGGGAGTCGAGGGCTGCCTTGTGCAGCAGCCGGCGGCTCCCTCGGAGTTAGGTTTGGGACTCCCTGGCAGTGCTCTCACGCACGCACACAACAAAATGCCTCCACCCTCGGGAGCGGCTGTTTTAGCTGGGGCACGCATTCTCTACCGAGTTTTCCCTTCGAGTGGGGTGGCTGTCCTTCAGCCTGCACGCACCCCCCCGGGGTAACGGTACCAGCCCCCGAAGCATGATGTGAGTTGAGAGCTCCCTGCTGTCCGTCCTGTCTCTCCCCCGGTCTTACGGAATGGGGCCCGGCCCCGGGCCCTCACCCACAGGACCCCCTCAACTGCTTCCTCCCACACAGAGGCCGACGGTAGCTAAAGCACGGTGTCTCTGCAGTCTTGCTGCTTCGAGTTAGAAAGCTTGCGGTTAGACTTCCATGCAAAAGCGGGGCCGCAGAGCTCGCTTCCTGCAACGAGCGGGGAGTCGTGTGCTGCCTTCTGCGGGGGCCTGCGTCTCACACGGAGAGCGGTTCGGGCCTCCCTTGCCGGGCGCTCACGCGTGCACACAGCAGAACGCTTCCAGCCTCGGGCATGGGCATGGCTCTTTTAGCCGGAGCGGGAATTCTCTACAGGGTGGTTCCTTTGAGTTAGGGGGTTGGCTTGAGGCCTGCGGGCACGCCCCGGGCAAGGGGAGTAGCCTCAGAAAGGACAGGTGAGTGGAGAGCTGCCTTCCGCACCGGCCCGTTTCTCGCTCCATTTCACGCAGGGGACCCTGTCCCCCGTCTCTCCAACACGAGCACTGTAAAATGCCTCTGGCTTCAGGAACGGCCCTGTCAACTAGAGCGCAGTCCTTCTATAGCATTCACTCTTGCTCTTAGCAGCCTGGGAACTAGGCATCCAGGCACACAGGGTGCAGCAGGGCTCAGCTCCTAAAGCAAGGCGTGAGTCGACAGCAGCCTTCCTGACAGGCCTGCTTCTCTCTCCCAGTCACGTTTAGGTTCCATTTCTCATGCTTTCACAAAAGCACCCCATAGGTGACGTCCCGGCTCAGGAAAGGCCGTCTGTGCTGAGGCCCGCGTTCTCTGCAGGTCTGTTCCTCGGCGTTGGCTGGATGGCACTTAGGACTCCACGCACACACGGGAGCGCCGATCGAGTTTCCCAAAACAAGAGTTGAGGCTACAGGGTGCCCTCTGCCCATGCTGATTTCTCCCCCGGAACCCAGCTGGGACTCCCTCCCCAGGTTTGCACTCCAACAGAGGGGAAAATGGCCGCCACCCTGTGGCGAGGCGGAGGAGCTGAAGCAGGGCTTCTTTAGCGGCTTCTCCCTGCCAAACCAGTGTGGAGCACTTAGCATTCCAGTGCACACCGGAGCAGTAGTGTTAGCTCCAGGTGACAACAGCTGAGTCGAGAGGTGCCTTCCTGGCCCGGGCTGCTTCTCCCTCGGTGGTGGTGGCGGCACAGAAGGAGCCCGTTCCCCAGGCGCTCACCCACGGTAGCCGGGAAACTGCTCCCTCCCCCTCAGAGCGCTGGATGGTAGCGAAAGCAAGGTTTCCGTACAATGTTGTTTCTTGCAGGTACAGCGCAGGCGATCAGGCTTCCATGCGAAAGCGGGGCCTCGGTGCTAGCTTCATGAAACAAGTGGGGGAGTCGAGGGCTGCCTTGTGCAGCAGCCGGCGGCTCCCTCGGAATTAGGTTTGGGACTCCCTGGCAGTGCTCTCACGCACGCACACAACAAAATGCCTCCACCCTCGGGAGCGGCTGTTTTAGCTGGGGCACGCATTCTCTACCGAGTTTTCCCTTCGAGTGGGGTGGCTGTCCTTCAGCCTGCACGCACCCCCCCGGGGTAACGGTACCAGCCCCCGAAGCATGATGTGAGTTGAGAGCTCCCTGCTGTCCGGCCTGTCTCTCCCCCGGTCTTACGGAATGGGGCCCGGCCCCGGGCCATCACCCACAGGACCCCCTCAACTGCTTCCTCCCACACAGAGGCCGACGGTAGCTAAAGCACGGTGTCTCTTCAGTGTTGCTGCTTCGAGTTAGAACGCTTGCGGTTAGACTTCCATGCAAAAGCGGGGCCGCAGTGCTCGCATCCTGCAACAAGCGGGGAGTCGTGTGCTGCCTTCTGCGGGGGCCTGCGTCTCACACGGAAAGCGGTTTGGGCCTCCCTTGCCGGGCGCTCCTGCGTGCACACAGCAGAACGCTTCCAGCCTCCGGCATGGGCATGGCTCTTTTAGCCGGAGCGGGAATTCTCTACAGGGTGGTTCCTTTGAGTTAGGGGGTTGGCTTGAGGCCTGCGGGCACGCCCCGGGAAAGGGGAGTAGCCTCAGAAAGGACAGGTGAGTGGAGAGCTGCCTTCCGCACCGGCCCGTTCCTCGCTCCATTTCACGCAGGGGACGCTGTCCCCCGTCTCTCCAACACGAGCACTGTAAAATGCCTCTGGCTTCAGGAACGGCCCTGTCAACTAGAGCGCAGTCCTTCTATAGCATTCACTCTTGCTCTTAGCAGCCTGGGAACTAGGCATCCAGGCTCACAGGGTGCAGCAGGGCTCAGCTCCTAAAGCAAGGCGTGAGTCGACAGCAGCCTTCCTGACAGGCCTGCTTCTCTCTCCGAGTCACGTTTAGGTTCCATTTCTCATGCTTTCACAAAAGCACACCAGAGGTGACGGTCCGGCTCAGGAAGGGCCATCTTTGCTGAAGCCCGCGTTCTCTACAGGTTTGTTCCTCGGCGTTGGCTGGATGGCACTTAGGACTGCACGCACACACGGGAGCGCCGATCGAGTTTCCCGAAACAAGAGTTGAGGCGACAGGGTGCCCTCTGCCCATGCTGATTTCTCCCCCGGAATCCAGCTGGGACTCCCTCCCCAGGCTTGACTTCCAGAAGAGGGGAAAATGGCCGCCACCCTGTGGCGAGGCGGAGGAGCTGAAGCGGGACTTCTTTAGCGATTTTTCCCTGCCAAACCAGTGTGGAGCACTTAGCATTCCAGTGCACACGCGGAGCAGTAGTGTTAGCTCCAGGTGACAACAGCTGAGTCGAGAGGTGCCTTCCTGGCCCGGGCTGCTTCTCCCTTGGTGGCGGCACAGAAGGAGCCCGTTCCCCAGGTGCTCACCCACGGTAGCTGGGAAACTGCTCCCTCCCCCTCAGAGCGGTGGATGGTAGCGAAAGCTCGGTTTCCGTACACTGTTGTTTCTTGGAGGTAGAGCGCAGGCGATCAGGCTACCATGCGAAAGCGCGGCCTCGGTGCTAGCTTCATGAAACAAGTGGGGGAGTCGAGGCCTGCCTTTGCAGCAGCCGGCGGCTCCCTCGGAATTCGGTTTGGGACTCCCTTGCAGTGCTCTCAGGCACGCACACAACAAAATGCCTCCACCCTCGGGAGCGGCTGTTTTAGCTGGGGCACGCGTCTTCTACCGAGTTTTCCCTTCGAGTGGGGTGGCTGTACTTGAGCCTGCACGCACCCCCCGGGGCAACGGTACCAGCCCCGGAGGCCTGGTGTGAGTTGAGAGCTCCCTGCTGTCCGGCCTGTCTCCTCCCCAACCCCCCACCCCCCCACCCCGGGCCTTACGCAATGGAGCCCGGCCCCGCGCCCCCTAACCCACAGGACCCCCTCAACTGCTTCCTCCCACACAGAGGTCGATGGTGGCTAAAGCACGGTGTCTCTGCAGTGTTGCTGCTTCTCGTTAGAACGCTTGCGGTTAGACTTCTATGCAAAAGCGGGACCGCAGTGCTCCCTTCCTGAAACGAGCGGGGAGTCGTGTGCTGCCTTCTGCCGGGGCCTGCGTCTCACACGGAAAGCGGTTTGGGCCTCCCTTGCCGGGCGCTCACGCGGGCACACAGCAGAACGCTTAGAGCCTCCGGCCTGGTTCTTTTAGCCAAAGCGGGAATTCTCTACAGGGTGGTTCCTTTGAGTTAGGGGGTTGGCTTGAGGCCTGCGGGCTCGCCCGGGGCAAGGGGAGTAGCCTCAGAAAGGAGAGGTGAGTGGAGAGCTGCCTTCCGCACCGGCCCCTTTCTCGCTCCATTTCACGCAGGGGACCCTGTCCCCAGTCTCTCCAACACGAGAACTGTAAAATGCCTCTGGCTTCAGGAACGGCCCTATCAACTAGAGCGCAGCCCTTCTATAGCATTCACTCTTGCTCTTAGCAGCCTGGGAACTAGGCATCCAGGCACACAGGGTGCAGCAGGGCTCAGCTCCTAAAGCAAGGCGTGAGTCGACAGCAGCCTTCCTGAGAGGCCTGCTTCTCTCTCCGAGTCACGTTTAGGTTCCATTTCTCATGCTTTCACAAAAGCACCCCATAGGTGACGTCCCGGCTCAGGAAGGGCCGTCTGTGCTGAGGCCCGCGTTCTCTACAGGTCTGTTCCTCGGCGTTAGCTGGATGGCACTTAGGACTCCACGCACACATGGGAGCGCCGATCGAGTTTCCTGAAACAAGAGTTGAGGCGACGGGGTGCCCTCTGCCCATGCTGATTTCTCCCCCGGAACCCAGCTGGGACTCCCTCCCCAGGCTTGCACTCCAGCAGAGGGGAAAATGGCCGCCACCCTGTGCGAGGCGGAGGAGCTGAAGCGGGGCTTCTTTAGCGGCTTCTCCCTGCGAAACCAGTGTGGAGCACTTAGCATTCCAGTGCACACGCGGAGCAGTAGTGTTAGCTCCAGGTGACAACAGCTGAGTCGAGAGGTGCCTTCCTGGCCCGGGCTGCTTCTCCCTCGGTGGCGGCACGGAAGGAGCCCGTTCCCCAGGCGCTCACCCACGGTAGCCGGGAAACTGCTCCCTCCCCCTCAGAGCGCTGGAGGGTAACGAAAGCAAGGTTTCCGAACAATGTTGTTTCTTGCAGGTACAACGCAGGCGATCAGGCTTCCATGCGAAAGCGGGGCCTCGGTGCTAGCTTCATGAAACAAGTGGGGGAGGCGAGGGCTGCCTTGTGCAGCAGCTGGCGGCTCCCTCGGAATTAGGTTTGGGACTCCCTGGCAGTGCTCTCACGCACGCACACAACAAAATGCCTCCACCCTCGGGAGCGGCTGTTTTAGCTGGGGCACGCATTCTCTACCGAGTTTTCCCTTCGAGTGGGGTGGCTGTCCTTCAGCCTGCACGCACCCCCCCGGGGTAACGGTACCAGCCCCCGAAGCATGATGTGAGTTGAGAGCTCCCTGCTGTCCGGCCTGTCTCTCCCCCGGTCTTACGGAATGGGACCCGGCCCCGGGCCATCACCCACAGGACCCCCTCAACTGCTTCCTCCCACACAGAGGCCGAAGGTAGCTAAAGCACGGTGTCTCTTCAGTGTTGCTGCTTCGAGTTAGAACGCTTGCGGTTAGACTTCCATGCAAAAGCGGGGCCGCAGTGCTCGCATCCTGCAACAAGCGGGGAGTCGTGTGCTGCCTTCTGCGGGGGCCTGCGTCTCAAACGGAAAGCGGTTTGGGCCTCTCTTGCCGGGCGCTCCTGCGTGCACACAGCAGAACGCATCCAGCCTCCGGCATGGGCATGGCTCTTTTAGCCGGAGCGGGAATTCTCTACAGGGTGGTTCCTTTGAGTTAGGGGGTTGGCTTGAGGCCTGCGGCCACGCCCCGAGCAAGGGGAGTAGCCTCAGAAAGGACAGGTGAGTGGAGAGCTGCCTTCCGCACCGGCCCGTTTCTCGCTCCATTTCACGCAGGGGACCCTGTCCCCCGTCTCTCCAACAGGAACACTGTAAAATGCCTCTGGCTTCAGGAACGGCCCCGATAGCCACAGCGCAGTCATTCTATAGCATTGATTCTTGCTCTTAGCAGCCTGGGAACTAGGCATTCAGGCACACAGGGTGCAGCAGGGCTCAGCTCCTAAAGCAAGGCGTGAGTCGACAGCAGCCTTCCTGACAGGCCTGCTTCTCTCTCCGAGTCACGTTTAGGTTCCATTTCTCATGCTTTCACAAAAGCACACCAGAGGTGACGGTCCGGCTCAGGAAGGGCCTTCTTGCTGAGGCCCGCGTTCTCTACAGGTTTGTTCCTCGGCGTTGGCTGGATGGCACTTAGGACTGCACGCACACACGGGAGCGCCGATCGAGTTTCCCGAAACAAGAGTGGAGGCGATAGGGTGCCCTCTGCCCATGCTGATTTCTCCCCCGGAACCCAGCTGCGACTCCCTCCCCAGGCTTGCCCTCCAGCAGAGGGGAAAATGGCCGCCACCCTGTGGCGAGGCGGAGGAGCTGAAGCGGGGCTTCTTTAGCGGCTTCTCCCTGCGAAACCAGTGTGGAGCACTTAGCATTCCAGTGCACACGTGGAGCTGTAGTGTTAGCTCCAGGTGACAACAGCTGAGTCGAGAGGTGCCTTCCTGGCCCGGGCTGCTTCTCCCTCGGTGGCGGCACGGAAGGAGCCCGTTCCCCAGGCGCTCACCCACGGTAGCCGGGAAACTGCTCCCTCCCCCTCAGAGCGGTGGATGGTAGGGAAAGCAAGGTTTCCGTACAATGTTGTTTCTTGCAGGTACAGCGCAGGCGATCAGGCTTCCATGCGAAAGAGGGGCCTCGGTGCTAGCTTCATGAAACAAGTGGGGGAGTCGAGGGCTGCCTTGTGCAGCAGCCGGCGGCTCCCTCGGAATTAGGTTTGGGACTCCCTTGCAGTGCTCTCACGCACGCACACAACAAAATGCCTCCACCCTCGGGAGCGGCTGTTTTAGCTGGGGCACGCGTCCTCTACCGAGTTTTCCCTTCGAGTGGGGTGGCTATTCTTCAGCCTGCACGCACCCCCCGGGGCAACGGTATCAGCCCCGGAGACCTGGTGTGAGTTGAGAGCTCCCTGCTGTCCGGCCTGTCTCTCCCCCACCCGCCCACCCCGGGCCTTACGGAATGGAGCCCGGCCCCGGGCCCCCTCACCCACAGGACCCCCTCAACTGCTTCCTCCCACACAGAGGTCGACGGTAGCTAACGCACGGTGTCTCTGCAGTGTTGCTGCTTCCAGTTAGAACGCTTGCGGTTAGACTTCCATGCAAAAGCGGAACCGCAGTGCTCCCTTCCTGAAACGAGCGGGGAGTCGTGTGCTGCCTTCTGCCGGGGCCTGCGTCTCACACGGAAAGCGGTTTGGCCTCCCTTGCCGGGCGCTCACGGGGGCACACAGCAGAACGCTTCCAGCCTCCGGCCTGGCTCTTTTAGCGGAAGCGGGAATTCTCTACAGGGTGGTTCCTTTGAGATAGGGGGTTGGATTGAGGCCTGCGGGCGCGCCCGGGGCAAGGGGAGTAGCCTCAGAAAGGAGAGGTGAGTGGAGAGCTGCCTTCCGCACCGGCCCGTTTCTCGCTCCATTTCACGCAGGGGACCCTGTCCCCCGTCTCTCCAACACGAGCACTGTAAAATGCCTCTGGCTTCAGGAACAGCCCTGTCAACTAGAGCGCAGTCCTTCTATAGCATTCACTCTTGCTCTTAGCAGCCTGGGAACTAGGCATTCAGGCACACAGGGTGCAGCAGGGCTCAGCTCCTAAAACAAGGCGTGAGTCGACAGCAGCCTTCCTGACAGGCCTGCTTCTCACTCCGAGTCACGTTTAGGTTCCATTTCTCCTGCTTTCACAAAAGCACCCCATAGGTGACGTCCCGGCTCAGGAAGGGCCGTCTGTGCTGAGGCCCTCGTTCTCTCCAGGTTTGTTCCTCGGCGTTGGCTGGATGGCACTTACGAATTCACGCACACACGGGAGCGCCGATCGTGTTTCCCGAAACAAGAGTTGAGGCGACAGGGTGCCCTCTGCCCATGCTGATTTCTCCCCCGGAACCCAGCTGGGACTCCCTCCCCAGGCTTGCACTCCAGCAGAGGGGAAAATGGCCGCCACCCTGTGGCGAGGCGGAGGAGCTGAAGCGGGGCTTCTTAAGCAGCTTCAACCTGCCAAACCACTGTGGAGCACTTAGCATTCCTGTGCACACGCGGAGCAGTAGTGTTAGCTCCAGGTGACAACAGCTGAGTCGAGAGGTGCCTTCCTGGCCCTGGCTGCTTCTCCCTCGGTGGCGGGCACGGAAGGAGCCCGTTCCCCAGGCGCTCCCCCACGGTAGCCAGGAAACTGCTCCCTCCCCCTCAGAGCGGTGGATGGTAGGGAAAGCTCGGTTTCCGGACACTGTTGTTTCTTGGAGGTAGAGCGCAGGCGATCAGGCTTCCATGCGAAAGCGGGGCCTCGGTGCTAGCTTCATGAAACAAGTAGGGGAGTCGAGGGCTGCCTTGTGCAGCAGCCGGCGGCTCCCTCGGAGTTAGGTTTGGGACTCCCTTGCAGTGCTCTCAGGCACGCACACAACAAAATGCCTCCACCCTCGGGAGCGTCTGTTTTAGCTGGGGCACGCATTCTCTACCGAGTTTTCCCTTCGAGTCGGGTGGCTGTCCTTCAGCCTGCACGCACCCCCACGGGGCAACGGTACCAGCCCCCGAAGCATGATGTGAGTTGAGAGCTCCCTGCTGTCCGGCCTGTCTCTTCCCCGGTCTTACGGAATGGGTCCCGGCCCCGGGCCCTCACCCACAGGACCCCCTCAACTGCTTCCTCCCACACAGAGGCCGACGGTAGGTAAAGCAGGGTGTCTCTGCAGTGTTGCTGCTTCGAGTTAGGACGCTTGTGGTTAGACTTCCATGCAAAAGCGGGGCCGCAGTGCTCGCTTCCTGCAAAAAGCGGGGAGTCGTTTGCTGCCTTCTGCGGGGGCCTGCGTCTCACACGGAAAGCGGTTTGGGCCTCCCTTGCCGGGCGCTCCCGCGGGCACACAGCAGAATGCTTCCAGCCTCCGGCATGGGCATGGCTCTTTTAGCCGGAGCGGGAATTCTCTACAGGGTGTTTCCTTTGAGTTAGGGGGTTGGCTTGAGGCCTGCGGGCACGCCCGGGCAAGGGGAGTAGCCTCAGAAAGGAGAGGTGAGTGGAGAGCTGCCTTCCGCACCGGCCCGTTTCTCGCTCCATTTCACGCAGGGGACCCTGTCCCCCGTCTCTCCAACACGAGCACTGTAAAATGCCTCTGGCTTCAGGAACGGCCCCGATAGCCACAGCGCAGTCTTTCTATAGCATTGATTCTTGCTCTTAGCAGCCTGGGAACTAGGCATCCAGGCTCACAGGCTGCAGCAGGGCTCAGCTCCTAAAGCAAGGCGTGAGTCGACAGCAGCCTTCCTGACAGGCCTGCTTCTCACTCCGAGTCACGTTTAGGTTCCATTTCTCATGCTTTCACAAAAGCACACCAGAGGTGACGGTCCGGATCAGGAAGGGCCATCTTTGCTGAAGCCCGCGTTCTCTACAGGTCTGTTCCTCGGCGTTGGCTGGATGGCACTTAGGACTGCACGCACACACGGGAGCGCCGATCGAGTTTCGCGAAACAAGAGTTGAGGCGACAGGGTGCCCTCTGCCCACGCTGATTTCTCCCCCGCAACCCAGCTGGGACTCCCTCCCCAGGCTTGCACTCCAGCAGAGGGGAAAATGGCCGCCACCCTGTGGCGAGGAGGAGGAGCTGAAGCGGGGCTTCTTTAGCGGCTTCTCCCTGCCAAACCAGTGTGGAGCACTTAGCATTCCAGTGCACACGCGGTGCAGTAGTGTTAGCTCCAGGTGACAACAGCTGAGTCGAGAGGTGCCTTCCTGGCCCGGGCTGCTTCTCCCTCGGTGGCGGCATGGGAGGAGCCCGTTCCCCAGGCGCTCACCCACGGTAGCCGGGAAACTGCTCCCTCCCACTCAGAGCGGTGGATGGTAGCGAAAGCACGGTTTCCGTACACTGTTGTTTCTTGGAGGTAGAGCGCAGGCGATCAGGCTTCCATGCGAAAGCGGGGCCTCGGTGCTAGCTTCATGAAACAAGTGGGGGAGTCGAGGGCTGCCTTGTGCAGCAGCCGGCGGCTCCCTCGGAGTTAGGTTTGGGACTCCCTTGCAGTGCTCTCAGGCACGCACACAACAAAATGCCTCCACCCTCGGGAGCGGCTGTTTTAGCTGGGGCACGCGTCTTCTACCGAGTTTTCCCTTCGAGTGGGGTGGCTGTACTTGAGCCTGCACGCACCCCCCGGGGCAACGGTACCAGCCCCGTAGGCCTGGTGTGAGTTGAGAGCTCCCTGCTGTCCGGCCTGTCTCCCCCGCACCCCCCCACCCCCCCACCCCGGGCCTTACGGAATGGAGCCCGGCCCCGGGCCCCCTAACACACAGGACCCCCTCAACTGCTTCCTCCCACACAGAGGTCGCTGGTGGCTAAAGCACGGTGTCTCTGCAGTGTTGCTGCTTCGAGTTAGAACGCTTGCGGTTAGACTTCTATGCAAAAGCGGGACCGCAGTGCTCCCTTCCTGAAACGAGCGGGGAGTCGTGTGCTGCCTTCTGCCGGGGCCTGCGTCTCACACGGAAAGCGGTTTGGCCTCCCTTGCCGGGCGCTCACGCGGGCACACAGCAGAACGCTTCCAGCCTCCTGCCTGGTTCTTTTAGCCAAAGCGGGAATTCTCTACAGGGTGGTTCCTTTGAGTTAGGGGGTTGGCTTGAGGCCTGCGGGCGCGCCCGGGGCAAGGGGAGTAGCCTCAGAAAGGAGAGGTGAGTGGAGAGCTGCCTTCCGTACCGGCCCGTTTCTCGCTCCATTTCACGCAGGGGACCCTGTCCCCAGTCTCTCCAACACGAGCACTGTAAAATGCCTCTGGCTTCAGGAACGGCCCTGTCAACTAGAGCGCAGTCCTTCTATAGCATTCACTCTTGCTCTTAGCAGCCTGGGAACTAGGCATCCAGGCACACAGGGTGCAGCAGGGCTCAGCTCCTAAAACAAGGCGTGAGTCGACAGCAGCCTTCCTGACAGGCCTGCTTCTCACTCCGAGTCACGTTTAGGTTCCATTTCTCATGCTTTCACAAAAGCACCCCATAGGTGACCTCCCGGCTCAGGAAGGGCCGTCTGTGCTGAGGCCCGCGTTCTCTCCAGGTTTGTTCCTCGGCGTTGGCTGGATGGCACTTAGGACTCCACGCACACACGGGAGCGCCGATCGAGTTTCCCGAAACAAGAGTTGAGGCGACAGGGTGCCCTCTGCCCATGTTGATTTCTCCCCCGGAACCCAGCTGGGACTCCCTCCCCAGGCTTGCACTCCAGCAGAGGGGAAAATGGCCGCCACCTTGTGGCGAGGCGGAGGAGCTGAAGCTGGGCTTCTTTAGCAGCTTCAACATGCCAAACCACTGTGGAGCACTTAGTATTCCTGTGCACACGCGGAGCAGTAGTGTTAGCTTCAGGTGACAACAGCTGAGTCGAGAGGTGCCTTCCTGGCCCGGGCTGCTTCTCCCTAGGTGGCGGCATGGAAGGAGCCCGTTCCCCAGGCGCTCACCCACGGTAGCCGGGAAACTGCTCCCTCCCCCTCAGAGCGCTGGATGGTAGCGAAAGCAAGGTTTCCGTACAATGTTGTTTCTTGCAGGTACAGCTCAGGCGATCAGGCTTCCATGCGAAAGGGGGGCCTCGGTGCTAGCTTCATGAAACAAGTGGGGGAGTCGAGGGATGCCTTGTGCAGCAGCCGGCGGCTCCCTTGGAGTTAGGTTTGGGACTCCCTTGCAGTGCTCTCAGGCACGCACACAACAAAATGCCTCCACCCTCGGGAGCGGCTGTTTTAGCTGGGGCACGCATTCTCTACCGAGTTTTCCCTTCGAGTGGGGTGGCTGTCCTTCAGCCTGCACGCACCCCCCCGGGGCAACGGTACCAGCCCCCGAAGCATGATGTGAGTTGAGAGCTCCCTGCTGTCCGGCCTGTCTCTCCCCCGGTCTTACGGAATGGGGCCCGGCCCCGGGCCCTCACCCACAGGACCCCCTCAACTGCTTCCTCCCACACAGAGGCCGACGGTAGCTAAAGCACGGTGTCTCTGCAGTGTTGCTGCTTCGAGTTAGAAAGCTTGCGGTTAGACTTCCATGCAAAAGCAGGGCCGCAGAGCTCGCATCCTGCAACGAGCGGGGAGTCGTGTGCTGCCTTCTGCGGGGGCCTGCGTCTCACACGGAAAGCGGTTCGGGCCTCCCTTGCCGGGCGCTCACGCGTGCACACAGCAGAACGCTTCAGCCTCCGGCATGGGCATGGTTCTTTTAGCCGGAGCGGGAATTCTCTAAAGGGTGGTTCCTTTGAGTTAGGGGGTTGGCTTGAGGCCTGCGGGCACGGCCCGGGCAAGGGGAGTAGCCTCAGAAAGGACAGGTGAGTGGAGAGCTGCCTTCCGCACCGGCCCGTTTCTCGCTCCATTTCACGCAGGGGACCCTGTCCACCGTCTCTCCAACACGAGCACTGTAAAATGCCTCTGGCTTCAGGAACGGCCCCGATAGCCACAGCGCAGTCATTCTATAGCATTGATTCTTGCTCTTAGCAGCCTGGGAACTAGGCATCCAGGCACACAGGGTGCAGCAGGGCTCAGCTCCTAAAGCAAGGCGTGAGTCGACAGCAGCCTTCCTGACAGGCCTGCTTCTCTCTCCGAGTCACGTTTAGGTTCCTTTTCTCATGCTTTCACAAAAGCACACCAGAGGTGACGGTCCGGCTCAGGAAGGGCCTTCTTGCTGAGGCCCGCGTTCTCTACAGGTTCGTTCCTCGGCGTTGGCTGGATGGCACTTAGGACTGCACGCACACACGGGAGCGCCGATCGAGTTTCGCGAAACAAGAGTTGAGGCGACAGGGTGCCCTCTGCCCATGCTGATTTCTCCCCCGGAACCCAGCTGGGACTCCCTCCCCAGGCTTGCACTCCAGCAGAGGTGAAAATGGCCGCCACCCTGTGGCGAGGCGGAGGAGCTGAAGCAGGGCTTCTTTAGCGGCTTCTCCCTGCGAAACCAGTGTGGAGCACTTAGCATTCCAGTGCACACGCGGAGCAGTAGTGTTAGCTCCAGGTGACAACAGCTGAGTCGAGAGGTGCCTTCCTGGCCCGGGCTGCTTCTCCCTCGGTGGCGGTGGCGGCACAGAAGGAGCCCGTTCCCCAGGCGCTCACCCACGGTAGCCGGGAAACTGCTCCCTCCCCCTCAGAGCGGTGGATGGTAGCGAAAGCAAGGTTTCCGTACAATGTTGTTTCTTGCAGGTACAGCGCAGGCGATCAGGCTTCCATGCGAAAGCCGGGCCTCGGTGCTAGCTTCATGAAACAAGTGGGGGAGTCGAGGGCTGCCTTGTGCAGCAGCCGGCGGCTCCCTCGGAATTAGGTTTGGGACTCCCTTGCAGTGCTCTCAGGCACTCACACAACAAAATGCCTCCACCCTCGGGAGCGGCTGTTTTAGCTGGGGCACGCGTCTTCTACCGAGTTTTCCCTTCGAGTGGGGTGGCTGTACTTGAGCCTGCACGCACCCCCCGGGGCAACGGTACCAGCCCCGGAGGCCTGGTGTGAGTTGAGAGTTCCCTGCTGTCAGGCCTGTCTCCCCCCCACCCCCCGACCCCCCCAACCCCGGGCCTTACGGAATGGAGCCCGACCCCGGGCCCCCTAACCCACAGGACCCCCTCAACTGCTTCCTCCCACACAGAGGTCGATGGTGGCTAAAGCACGGTGTCTCTGCAGTGTTGCTCCTTCGAGTTAGAAGGCTTGCGGTTAGACTTCTATGCAAAAGCGGGACCGCAGTGCTCCCTTCCTGAAACGAGCGGGGAGTCGTGTGCTGCCTTCTGCCGGGGCCTGCGTCTCACACGGAAAGCGGTTTGGGCCTCCCTTGCCGGGCGCTCACGCGGGCACACAGCAGAAGGCTTCCAGCCTCCGGCCTGGTTCTTTTAGCCAAAGCGGGAATTCTCTACAGGGCGGTTCCTTTGAGTTAGGGGGTTGGCTTGAGGCCGGCGGGTGCGCCCGGGGCAAGGGGAGTAGCCTCAGAAAGGAGAGGTGAGTGGAGAGCTGCCTTCTGCACCGGCACCTTTCTCGCTCCATTTCACGCAGGGGACCCTGTCCCCAGTCTCTCCAACACGAGAACTGTAAAATGCCTCTGGCTTCAGGAACGGCCCTGTCAACTAGAGCGCAGCCCTTCTATAGCATTCACTCTTGCTCTTAGCAGCCTGGGAACTAGGCATCCAGGCACACAGGGTGCAGCAGGGCTCAGCTCCTAAAGCAAGGCGTGAGTCGACAGCAGCCTTCCTGACAGGCCTGCTTCTCTCTCCCAGTCACGTTTAGGTTCCATTTCTCATGCTTTCACAAAAGCACCCCATAGGTGACGTCCCGGCTCAGGAAGGGCCGTCTGTGCTGAGGCCCGCGTTCTCTACAGGACTGTTCCTCGGCGTTGGCTGGATGGCATTTAGGACTCCACGCACACACGGGAGCGCCGGTCGAGTTTCCCGAAACAAGAGTTGAGGCGACAGGGTTCCCTCTACCCATGCTGATTTCTCCCCCGGAACCCAGCTGGGACTCCCTCCCCAGGCTTGCACTCCAACAGAGGGGAAGATGGCCGCCACCCTGTGGCGAGGCGGAGGAGCTGAAGCAGGGCTTCTTTAGCGGCTTCTCCCTGCCAAACCAGTGTGGAGCACTTAGCATTCCAGTGCACACCGGAGCAGTAGTGTTAGCTCCAGGTGACAACAGCTGAGTCGAGAGGTGCCTTCCTGGCCCGGGCTGCTTCTCCCTCGGTGGCCGTGGCGGCACAGAAGGAGCCCGTTCCCCAGGCGCTCACCCACGGTAGCCGGGAAACTGCTCCCTCCCCCTCAGAGCGCTGGATGGTAGCGAAAGCAAGGTTTCCGTACAATGTTGTTTCTTGCAGGTACAGCGCAGGCGATCAGGCTTCCATGCGAAAGCGGGGCCTCGGTGCTAGCTTCATGAAACAAGTGGGGGAGTCGAGGGCTGCCTTGTGCAGCAGCCGGCGGCTCCCTCGGAATTAGGTTTGGGACTCCCTTGCAGTGCTCTCACGCACGCACACAACAAAATGCCTCCACCCTCGGGAGCGGCTGTTTTAGCTGGGGCACGCATTCTCTACCGAGTTTTCCCTTCGAGTGGGGTGGCTGTCCTTCAGCCTGCACGCACCCGCCCGGGGTAACGGTACCAGCCCCCGAAGCATGATGTGAGTTGAGAGCTCCCTGCTGTCCGGCCTGTCTCTCCCCCGGTCTTACGGAATGGGGCCCGGCCCCGGGCCATCACCCACAGGACCCCCTCAACTGCTTCCTCCCACACAGAGGCCGACGGTAGCTAAAGCACGGTGTCTCTTCAGTGTTGCTGCTTCGAGTTAGAACGCTTGCGGTTAGACTTCCATGCAAAAGCGGAACCGCAGTGCTCGCATCCTGCAACAAGCGGGGAGTCGTGTGCTGCCTTCTGCGGGGGCCTGCGTCTCACACGGAAAGCGGTTTGGGCCTCCCTTGCCGGGCGCTCCTGCGTGCACACAGCAGAACGCTTACAGCCTCCGGCATGGGCATGGCTCTTTTAGCCGGAGCGGGAATTCTCTACAGGGTGGTTCCTTTGAGTTAGGGGGTTGGCTTGAGGCCTGCGGGCACGCCCTGGGAAAGGGGAGTAGCCTCAGAAAGGACAGGTGAGTGGAGAGCTGCCTTCCGCACCGGCCCGTTCCTCGCTCCATTTCACGCAGGGGACGCTGTCCCCCGTCTCTCCAACACGAGCACTGTAAAATGCCTCTGGCTTCAGGAACGGCCCCGATAGCCACAGCGCTGTCATTCTATAGCATTGATTCTTGCTCTTAGCAGCCTGGGAACTAGGCATCCAGGCACACAGGGTGCAGCAGGGCTCAGCTCCTAAAGCAAGGCGTGAGTCGACAGCAGCCTTCCTGACAGGCCTGCTTCTCTCTCCGTGTCACGTTTAGGTTCCATTTCTCATGCTTTCACAAAAGCACACCAGAGGTGACGGTCCGGCTCAGGAAGGGCCATCTTTGCTGAGGCCCGCGTTCTCTACAGGTCTGTTCCTCGGCGTTGGCTGGATGGCACTTAGGACTGCACGCACACACGGGAGCGCCGATCGAGTTTCCCGAAACAAGAGTTGAGGCGACAGGGTGCCCTCTGCCCATGCTGATTTCTCCCCCGGAATCCAGCTGGGACTCCCTCCCCAGGCTTGACTTCCAGAAGAGGGGAAAATGGCCGCCACCCTGTGGCGAGGCGGAGGAGCTGAAGCGGGACTTCTTTAGCGGCTTTTCCCTGCCAAACCAGTGTGGAGCACTTAGCATTCCAGTGCACACGCGGAGCAGTAGTGTTAGCTCCAGGTGACAACAGCTGAGTCGAGAGGTGCCTTCCTGGCCCGGGCTGCTTCTCCCTCGGTGGCGGCACAGAAGGAGCCCGTTCCCCAGGTGCTCACCCACGGTAGCTGGGAAACTGCTCCCTCCCCCTCAGAGCGGTGGATGGTAGCGAAAGCTCGGTTTCCGTACACTGTTGTTTCTTGGAGGTAGAGCGCAGGCGATCAGGCTTCCATGCGAAAGCGCGGCCTCGTTGCTAGCTTCATGAAACAAGTGGGGGAGTCGAGGCCCGCCTTTGCAGCAGCCGGCGGCTCCCTCGGAATTCGGTTTGGGACTCCCTTGCAGTGCTCTCAGGCACGCACACAACAAAATGCCTCCACCCTCGGGAGCGGCTGTTTTAGCTGGGGCACGCGTCTTCTACCGAGTTTTCCTTTCGAGTGGGGTGGCTGTACTTGAGCCTGCACGCACCCCCCGGGGCAACGGTACCAGCCCCGGAGGCCTGGTGTGAGTTGAGAGCTCCCTGCTGTCCGGCCTGTCTGCTCCCCACCCCCCCACCCCCCACCCCGGGCCTTACGCAATGGAGCCCGGCCCCGCGCCCCCTAACCCACAGGACCCCCTCAACTGCTTCCTCCCACACAGAGGTCGATGGTGGCTAAAGCACGGTGTCTCTGCAGTGTTGCTGCTTCTAGTTAGAACGCTTGCGGTTAGACTTCTATGCAAAAGCGGGACCGCAGTGCTCCCTTCCTGAAACGAGCGGGGAGTCGTGTGCTGCCTTCTGCCGGGGCCTGCGTCTCACACGGAAAGCGGTTTGGGCCTCCCTTGCCGGGCGCTCACGCGGGCACACAGCAGAACGCTTAGAGCCTCCGGCCTGGTTCTTTTAGCCAAAGCGGGAATTCTCTACAGGGTGGTTCCTTTGAGTTAGGGGGTTGGCTTGAGGCCTGCGGGCGCGCCCCGGGCAAGGGGAGTAGCCTCAGAAAGGAGAGGTGAGTGGAGAGCTGCCTTCCGCACCGGCCCCTTTCTCGCTCCATTTCACGCAGGGGACCCTGTCCCCAGTCTCTCCAACACGAGAATTGTAAAATGCCTCTGGCTTCAGGAACGGCCCTGTCAACTAGAGCGCAGTCATTCTATAGCATTGATTCTTGCTCTTAGCAGCCTGGGAACTAGGCATCCAGGCACACAGGGTGCAGCAGGGCTCAGCTCCTAAAGCAAGGCGTGAGTCGACAGCAGCCTTCCTGACAGGCCTGCTTCTCTCTCCGAGTCACGTTTAGGTTCCATTTCTCATGCTTTCACAAAAGCACACCAGAGGTGACGGTCCGGCTCAGGAAGGGCCTTCTTGCTGAGGCCCGCATTCTCTACAGGTTTGTTCCTCGGCGTTGGCTGGATGGCACTTAGGACTGCACGCACACACGGGAGCACCGATCGAGTTTCCCGAAACAAGAGTTGAGGCGACAGGGTGCCCTCTGCCCATGCTGATTTCTCCCCCGGAACCCAGCTGCGACTGCCTCCCCAGGCTTGCCCTCCAGCAGAGGGGAAAATGGCCGCCACCCTGTGGCGAGGTGGAGGAGCTGAAGCGGGGCTTCTTTAGCGGCTTCTCCCTGCGAAACCAGTGTGGAGCACTTAGCATTCCAGTGCACACGTGGAGCAGTAGTGTTAGCTGCAGGTGACAACAGCTGAGTCGAGAGGTGCCTTCCTGGCCCGGGCTGCTTCTCCCTCGGTGGCAGCACGGAAGAAGCCCGTTCCCCAGGCGCTCACCCACGGTAGCCGGGAAACTGCTCCCTCCCCCTCAGAGCGGTGGATGGTAGCGAAAGCAAGGTTTCCGTACAATGTTGTTTCTTGCAGGTACAGCGCAGGCGATCAGGCTTCCATGCGAAAGAGGGGCCTCGGTGCTAGCTTCATGAAACAAGTGGGGGAGTCGAGGGCTGCCTTGTGCAGCAGCCGGCGGCTCCCTCGGAATTAGGTTTGGGACTCCCTTGCAGTGCTCTCAGGCACGCACACAACAAAATGCCTCCACCCTCGGGAGCGGCTGTTTTAGCTGGGGCACGCATTCTCTACCGAGTTTTCCCTTCGAGTGGGGTGGCTGTCCTTCAGCCTGCACGCACCCCCCCGGGGCAACGGTACCAGCCCCCGAAGCATGATGTGAGTTGAGAGCTCCCTGCTGTCCAGCCTGTCTCTCCCTCGGTCTTACGGAATGGGTCCCGGCCCCGGGCCCTCACCCACAGGACCCCCTCAACTGCTTCCTCCCACTCAGAGGCCGACGGTAGGTAAAGCAGGGTGTCTCTGCAGTGTTGCTGCTTCGAGTTAGAACGCTTGTGGTTAGACTTCCATGCAAAAGCGGGGCCGCAGTGCTCGCTTCCTGCAAAAAGCGGGGAGTCGTTTGCTGCCTTCTGCGGGGGCCTGCGTCTCACACGGAAAGCGGTTTGGGCCTCCCTTGCCGGGCGCTCCCGCGGGCACACAGCAGAACGCTTCCAGCCTCCGGCATGGGCATGGCTCTTTTAGCCAGAGCGGGAATTCTCTACAGGGTGGTTCCTTTGAGTTAGGGGGTTCGCTTGAGGCTTGCGGGCACGCCCCGGGCAAGGGGAGTAGCCTCAGAAAGGAGAGGTGAGTGGAGAGCTGCCTTCTGCACCGGCCCGTTTCTCGCTCCATTTCACGCAGGGGACCCTGTCCCCCGTCTCTCCAACACGAGCACTGTAAAATGCCTCTGGCTTCAGGAACGGCCCCGATAGCCACAGCGCAGTCTTTCTATAGCATTGATTCTTGCTCTTAGCAGCCTGGGAACTAGGCATCCAGGCTCACAGGGTGCAGCAGGGCTCAGCTCCTAAAGCAAGGCGTGAGTCGACAGCAGCCTTTGACAGGCCTGCTTCTCTCTCCGAGTCACGTTTAGGTTCCTTTTCTCATGCTTTCACAAAAGCACACCAGAGGTGACGGTCCGGCTCAGGAAGGGCCTTCTTGCTGAGGCCCTTGTTCTCTACAGGTTTGTTCCTCGGCGTTGGCTGGATGGCACGTAGGACTGCACGCACACACGGGAGCGCCGATCGAGTTTCGCGAAACAAGAGTTGAGGCGACAGGGTGCCCTCTGCCCATGCTAATTTCTCCCCCGGAACCCAGCTGGGACTCCCTCCCCAGGCTTGCACTCCAGCAGAGGGGAAAATGGCCGCCACCCTGTGGCGAGGCGGAGGAGCTGAAGCGGGACTTCTTTAGGGGCTTCTCCCTGCGAAACCAGTTTGGAGCACTTAGCATTCCAGTGCACACGCGGAGCAGTAGTGTTAGCTCCAGGTGACAACAGCTGAGTCGAGAGGTGCCTTCCTGGCCCGGGCTGCTTCTCCCTAGGTGGAGGCATGGAAGGAGCCCTTTCCCCAGGCGCTCACCCACGGTAGCCTGGAAACTGCTCCCTCCCCCTCAGAGCGGTGGATGGTAGCGAAAGCAAGGTTTCCGGACAATGTTGTTTCTTGCAGGTACAGCGCAGGCAATCAGGCTTCCATGCGAAAGCGGGGCCTCGGTGCTAGCTTCATGAAACAAGTGGGGGAGTCGAGGGCTGCCTTGTGCAGCAGCCGGTGGCTCCCTCGGAATTAGGTTTGGGACTCCCTTGCAGTGCTCTCACGCACGCACACAACAAAATGCCTCCACCCTCGGGAGCGGCTGTTTTAGCTGGGGCACGCGTCCTCTACCGAGTTTTCCCTTCGAGTGGGGTGGCTGTCCTTCAGCCTGCACGCACCCCCCGGGGCAACGGTATCAGCCCCGGAGACCTGGTGTGAGTTGAGAGCTCCCTGCTGTCCGGCCTGTCTCTCCCCCACCCCCCCACCACGGGCCTTACGGAATGGAGCCCGGCCCCGGGCCCCCTCACCCACAGGACCCCCTCAACTACTTCCTCCCACACAGAGGTCGACGGTAGCTAACGCACGGTGTCTCTGCAGTATTGCTGCTTCCAGTTAGAACGCTTGCGGTTAGACTTCCATGCAAAAGCGGAACCGCAGTGCTCCCTTTCTGAAACGAGCGGGGAGTCGTGTGCTGCCTTCTGCCGGGGCCTGCGTCTCACACGGAAAGCGGTTTGGGCCTCCCTTGCCGGGCGCTCACGCGGGCACACAGCAGAACGCTTCCAGCCTCCGGCCTGGCTCTTTTAGCGGAAGCGGGAATTCTCTACAGGGTGGTTCCTTTGAGTTAGGGGGTTGGCTTGAGGCCTGCGGGCGCGCCCGGGGCAAGGGGAGTAGCCTCAGAAAGGAGAGGTGAGTGGAGAGCTGCCTTCCACACCGGCCCGTTTCTCGCTCCATTTCACGCAGGGGACCCTGTCCCCAGTCTCTCCAACACGAGCACTGTAAAATGCCTCTGGCTTCAGGAACGGCCCTGTCAACTAGAGCGCAGTCCTTCTATAGCATTCACTCTTGCTCTTAGCAGCCTGGGAACTAGGCATCCAGGCACACAGGGTGCAGCAGGGCTCAGCTCCTAAAACAAGGCGTGAGTCGACAGCAGCCTTCCTGACAGGCCTGCTTCTCACTCCGAGTCACGTTTAGGTTCCATTTCTCATGCTTTCACAAAAGCACCCCATAGGTGACGTCTCGGCTCAGGAAGGGCCGTCTGTGCTGAGGCCCGCGTTCTCTCCAGGTTTGTTCCTTGGCGTTGGCTGGATGGCACTTAGGACTCCACGCACACACGGGAGCGCCGATCGAGTTTCCCGAAACAAGAGTTGAGGCGACAGGGTGCCCTCTGCCCATGCTGATTTCTCCCCCGGAACCCAGCTGGGACTCCCTCCCCAGGCTTGCACTCCATCAGAGGGGAAAATGGCCGCCACCCTGTGGCGAGGCGGAGGAGCTGAAGCGGGGCTTCTTTAGCGGCTTCTCCCTGCCAAACCAGTGTGGAGCACTTAGCATTCCTGTGCACACGCGGAGCAGTAGTGTTAGCTCCAGGTGACAACAGCTGAGTCGAGAGGTGCCTTCCTGGCCCGGGCCGCTTCTCCCTCGGTGGCGGCACGGAAGGAGCCCGTTCCCCAGGCGCTCACCCACCGTAGCCGGGAAACTGCTCCCTCCCCCTCAGAGCGGTGGATGGTAGCGAAAGCTGGGTTTCCGTACACTGTTGTTTCTTGGAGGTAGCGCGCAGGCGATCAGGGTTCCATGCGAAAGCGGGGCCTCGGTGTTAGCTTCATGAAACAAGTGGGGGAGTCGAGGGCTGCCTTGTCCAGCAGCCGGCGGCTCCCTCGGAGTTAGGTTTGGGACTCCCTTGCAGTGCTCTCAGGCACGCACACAACAAAATGCCTCCACCCTCGGGAGCGGCTCTTTTAGCTGGGGCACGCATTCTCTACCGAGTTTTCCCTTCGAGTGGGGTGGCTGTCCTTCAGCCTGCACGCACCCCCCCGGGGTAACGGTACCAGCCCCCGAGGCATGATGTGAGTTGAGAGCTCCCTGCTGTCCAGCCTGTCTCTCCCCCGGTCTTACGGAATGTGTCCCGGCCCCGGGCCCTCACCCACAGGACCCCCTCAACTACTTCCTCCCACACAGAGGCCGACGGTAGGTAAAGCAGGGTGTCTCTGCAGTGTTGCTGCTTCGAGTTAGAACGCTTGTGGTTAGACTTCCATGCAAAAGCGGGGCCGCAGTGCTCGCTTCCTGCAAAAAGCGGGGAGTCGTTTGCTGCCTTCTGCGGGGGCCTGCGTCTCACACGGAAAGCGGTTTGGGCCTCCCTTGCCGGGCGCTCCCGCGGGCACACAGCAGAACGCTTCCAGCCTCCGGCATGGGCATGGCTCTTTTAGCCGGAGCGGGAATTCTCTACAGGGTGTTTCCTTTGAGTTAGGGGGTTGGCTTGAGGCCTGCGGGCACGCCCGGGCAAGGGGAGTAGCCTCAGAAAGGAGAGGTGAGTGGAGAGCTGCCTTCCGCACCGGCCCGTTTCTCGCTCCATTTCACGCAGGGGACCCTGTCCCCCGTCTCTCCAACACGAGCACTGTAAAATGCCTCTGGCTTCAGGAACGGCCCCGATAGCCACAGCGCAGTCTTTCTATAGCATTGATTCTTGCTCTTAGCAGCCTGGGAACTAGGCATCCAGGCTCACAGGCTGCAGCAGGGCTCAGCTCCTAAAGCAAGGCGTGAGTCGATAGCAGCCTTCCTGACAGGCCTGCTTCTCACTCCGAGTCACGTTTAGGTTCCATTTCTCATGCTTTCACAAAAGCAAACCAGAGGTGACGTTCCGGATCAGGAAGGGCCATCTTTGCTGAAGCCCGCGTTCTCTACAGGTCTGTTCCTCGGCGTTGGCTGGATGGCACTTAGGACTGCACGCACACACGGGAGCGCCGATCGAGTTTCGCGAAACAAGAGTTGAGGCGACAGGGTGCCCTCTGCCCACGCTGATTTCTCCCCCGCAACCCAGCTGGGACTCCCTCCCCAGGCTTGCACTCCAGCAGAGGGGAAAATGGCCGCCACCCTGTGGCGAGGAGGAGGAGCTGAAGCGGGGCTTCTTTAGCGGCTTCTCCCTGCCAAACCAGTGTGGAGCACTTCGCATTCCAGTGCACACGCGGTGCAGTAGTGTTAGCTCCAGGTGACAACAGCTGAGTCGAGAGGTGCCTTCCTGGCCCGGGCTGCTTCTCCCTCGGTGGCGGCATGGAAGGAGCCCGTTGCCCTGGCGCTCACCCACGGTAGCCGGGAAACTGCTCCCTCCCACTAAGAGCGGTGGATGGTAGCGAAAGCACGGTTTCCCTACACTGTTGTTTCTTGGAGGTAGAGCGCAGGCGATCAGGCTTCCATGCGAAAGCGTGGCCTCGGTGCTAGCTTCATGAAACAAGTGGGGGAGTCGAGTCCTGCCTTGTGCAGCAGCCGGCGGCTCCCTCGGAATTAGGTTTGGGACTCCCTTGCAGTGCTCTCAGGCACGCACACAACAAAATGCCTCCACCCTCGGGAGCGGCTGTTTTAGCTGGGGCACGCGTCTTCCACCGAGTTTTCCCTTCGAGTGGGGTGGCTGTACTTGAGCCTGCACGCACCCCCCGGGGCAACGGTACCAGCCCCGGAGACCTGGTGTGAGTTGAGAGCTCCCTGCTGTCCGGCCTGTCTCTCCCCCACACCCCCACCCCGGGCCTTACGGAATGGAGCCCGGCCCCGGGCCCCCTCACCCACAGGACCCCCTCAACTGCTTCCTCCCACGCAGAGGTCGACGGTAGCTAACAAACGGTGTCTCTGCAGTGTTGCTGCTTCGAGTTAGAACGCTTGCGGTTAGACTTCCATGCAAAAGCGGAACCGCAGTGCTCCCTTCCTGAAACGAGCGGGGAGTCGTGTGCTGCCTTCTGCCGGGGCCTGCGTCCCACACGGAAAGCGGTTTGGGCCTCCCTTGCCGGGTGCTCACGCGGGCACACAGCAGAACGCTTCCATCCTCCGGCCTGGCTCTTTTAGCCGAAGCGGGAATTCTCTACAGGGTGGTTCCTTTGAGTTAGGGGGTTGGCTTGAGGCCTGCGGGCGCGCCCGGGGCAAGGGGAGTAGCCTCAGAAAGGAGAGGTGAGTGGAGAGCTGCCTTCCGCACCGGCCCGTTTCTCGCTGCATTTCACGCAGGAGACCCTGTCCCCAGTCTCTCCAACAGGAGCATTGTAAAATGCCTCTGGCTTCAGGAACGGCCCTGTCAACTAGAGCGCAGGCCTTCTATAGCATTCACTCTTGCTCTTAGCAGCCTGGGAACTAGGCATCCAGGCACACAGGGTGCAGCAGGGCTCAGCTCCTAAAACAAGGCGTGAGTCGACAGCAGCCTTCCTGACAGGCCTGCTTCTCACTCCGAGTCACGTTTAGGTTCCATTTCTCATGCTTTCACAAAAGCACCCCATAGGTGACGTCCCGGCTCAGGAAGGGCCGTCTGTGCTGAGGCCCGCGTTCTCTCCAGGTTCGTTCCTCGGCGTTGGCTGGATGGCACTTAGGACTCCACGCACACACGGGAGCGCCGATCGAGTTTCCCGAAACAAGAGTTGAGGCGACAGGGTGCCCTCTGCCCATGTTGATTTCTCCCCCGGAACCCAGCTGGGACTCCCTCCCCAGGCTTGCACTCCAGCAGAGCGGAAAATGGCCGCCACCTTGTGGCGAGGGGGAGGAGCTGAAGCGGGGCTTCTTTAGCAACTTCAACCTGCCAAAGCACTGTGGAGCACTTAGCATTCCTGTGCACACGCAGAGCAGTAGTGTTAGCTCCAGGTGACAACAGCTGAGTCGAGAGGTGCCTTCCTGGCCCGGGCTGCTTCTCCCTAGGTGGCGGCATGGAAGGAGCCCATTCCCCAGGCGCTCACCCACGGTAGACGGGAAACTGCTCCCTCCCCCTCAGAGCGCTGGATGGTAGCGAAAGCAAGGTTTCCGGACAATGTTGTTTCTTGCAGGTATAGCGCAGGCGATCAGGCTTCCATGCGAAAGCGGGGCCTCGGTGCTAGCTTCATGAAACAAGTGGGGGAGTCGAGGGCTGCCTTGTGCAGCAGCCGGCGGCTCCCTCGGAGTTAGGTTTGGGACTCCCTTGCAGTGCTCTCAGGCACGCACACAACAAAATGCCTCCACCCTCGGGAGCGGCTGTTTTAGCTGGGGCACGCATTCTCTACCGAGTTTTCCCTTCGAGTGGGGTGGCTGTCCTTCAGCCTGCACGCACCCCGCCGGGGCAACGGTACCAGCCCCCGAAGCATGATGTGAGTTGAGAGCTCCCTGCTGTCCGGTCTGTCTCTCCCCCGGTCTTACGGAATGGGGCCCGGCCCCGGGCCCTCACCCACAGGACCCCCTCAACTGCTTCCTCCCACACAGAGGCCAACGGTAGCTAAAGCACGGTGTCTCTTCAGTGTTGCTGCTTCGAGTTAGAAAGCTTGCGGTTAGACTTCCATGCAAAAGCGGGGCCGCAGAGCTCGCTTCCTGCAACGAGCGGGGAGTCGTGTGCTGCCTTCTGCGGGGGCCTGCGTCTCACACGGAGAGCGGTTCGGGCCTCCCTTGCCGGGCGCTCACGCGTGCACACAGCAGAACGCTTCCAGCCTCGGGCATGGGCATGGCTCTTTTAGCCGGAGCGGGAATTCTCTACAGGGTGGTTCCTTTGAGTTAGGGGGTTGGCTTGAGGCCTGCGGGCACGCCCCGGGCAAGGGGAGTAGCCTCAGAAAGGACAGGTGAGTGGAGAGCTGCCTTCCGCACCGGCCCGTTTCTCGCTCCATTTCACGCAGGGGACCCTGTCCCCCGTCTCTCCAACACGAGCACTGTAAAATGCCTCTGGCTTCAGGAACGGCCCCGATAGCCACAGCGCAGTCATTCTATAGCATTGATTCTTGCTCTTAGCAGCCTGGGAACTAGGCATCCAGGCACACAGGGTGCAGCAGGGCTCAGCTCCTAAAGCAAGGCGTGAGTCGACAGCAGCCTTCCTGACAGGCCTGCTTCTCTCTCCGAGTCACGTTTAGGTTCCTTTTCTCATGCTTTCACAAAAGCACACCAGAGGTGACGGTCCGGCTCAGGAAGGGCCTTCTTGCTGAGGCCCGCGTTCTCTACAGGTTTGTTCCTCGGCGTTGGCTGGATGGCACTTAGGACTGCACGCACACACGGGAGCGCCGATCGAGTTTCGCGAAACAAGAGTTGAGGCGACAGGGTGCCCTCTGCCCATGCTAATTTCTCCCCCGGAACCCAGCTGGGACTCCCTCCCCAGGCTTGCACTCCAGCAGAGGGGAAAATGGCCGCCACCCTGTGGCGAGGCGGAGGAGCTGAAGCAGGGCTTCTTTAGCGGCTTCTCCCTGGGAAACCAGTTTGGAGCACTTAGCATTCCAGTGCACACGCGGAGCAGTAGTGTTAGCTCCAGGTGACAACAGCTGAGTCGAGAGGTGCCTTCCTGGCCCGGGCTGCTTCTCCCTAGGTGGAGGCATGGAAGGAGCCCGTTCCCCAGGCGCTCACCCACGGTAGCCTGGAAACTGCTCCCTCCCCCTCAGAGCGGTGGATGGTAGCGAAAGCAAGGTTTCCGGACAATGTTGTTTCTTGCAGGTACAGCGCAGGCGATCAGGCTTCCATGCGAAAGAGGGGCCTCGGTGCTAGCTTCATGAAACAAGTGGGGGAGTCGAGGGCTGCCTTGTGCAGCAGCCGGCGGCTCCCTCGGAATTAGGTTTGGGACTCCCTTGCAGTGCTCTCACGCACGCACACAACAAAATGCCTCCACCCTCGGGAGCGGCTGTTTTAGCTGGGGCACGCGTCCTCTACCGAGTTTTCCCTTCGAGTGGGGTGGCTGTCCTTCAGCCTGCACGCACCCCCCGGGGCAACGGTATCAGCCCCGGAGACCTGGTGTGAGTTGAGAGCTCCCTGCTGTCCGGCCTGTCTCTCCCCCACCCCCCCACCACGGGCCTTACGGAATGGAGCCCGGCCCCGGGCCCCCTCACCCACAGGACCCCCTCAACTGCTTCCTCCCACACAGAGGTCGACGGTAGCTAACGCACGGTGTCTCTGCAGTGTTGCTGCTTCCAGTTAGAACGCTTGCGGTTAGACTTCCATGCAAAAGCGGAACCGCAGTGCTCCCTTTCTGAAACGAGCGGGGAGTCGTGTGCTGGCTTCTGCCGGGGCCTGCGTCTCACACGGAAAGCGGTTTGGGCCTCCCTTGCCGGGCGCTCACGCGGGCACACAGCAGAACGCTTCCAGCCTCCGGCCTGGCTCTTTTAGCCGAAGCGGGAATTCTCTACAGGGTGGTTCCTTTGAGTTAGGGGGTTGGCTTGAGGCCTGCGGGCGCGCCCGGGGCAAGGGGAGTAGCCTCAGAAAGGACAGGTGAGTGGAGAGCTGCCTTCCGCACCGGCCCGTTTCTCGCTCCATTTCACGCAGGGGACCCTGTCCCCAGTCTCTCCAACACGAGCACTGTAAAATGCCTCTGGCTTCAGGAACGGCCCTGTCAACTAGAGCGCAGTCCTTCTATAGCATTCACTCTTGCTCTTAGCAGCCTGGGAACTAGGCATCCAGGCACACAGGGTGCAGCAGGGCTCAGCTCCTAAAACAAGGCGTGAGTCGACAGCAGCCTTCCTGACAGGCCTGCTTCTCACTCCGAGTCACGTTTAGGTTCCATTTCTCATGCTTTCACAAAAGCACCCCATAGGTGACGTCTCGGCTCAGGAAGGGCCGTCTGTGCTGAGGCCCGCGTTCTCTCCAGGTTTGTTCCTTGGCGTTGGCTGGATGGCACTTAGGACTCCACGCACACACGGGAGCGCCGATCGAGTTTCCCGAAACAAGAGTTGAGGCGACAGGGTGCCCTCTGCCCATGCTGATTTCTCCCCCGGAACCCAGCTGGGACTCCCTCCCCAGGCTTGCCCTCCAGCAGAGGGGAAAATGGCCGCCACCCTGTGGCGAGGCGGAGGAGATGAAGCGGGGCTTCTTTAGGGGCTTCTCCCTGCCAAACCAGTGTGGAGCACTTAGCATTCCTGTGCACACCTGGAGCGGTAGTGTTAGCTCCAGGTGACAGCAGCTGAGTGGAGAGTTGCCTTCCCGGCCCGGGCTGCTTCTCCCTCGGTGGCGGCACCGTAGGAGCCCGTTCCCCAGGCGCTCACCCACGGTAGCCAGGAAACTGCTCCCTCCCCCTCAGAGCGGTGGATGGTAGCGAAAGCATGGTTTCCGTACACTGTTGTTTCTTGGAGGTAGAGCGCAGGCGATCAGGCTTCCATGCAAAAGCGGGGCCTCGGTGCTAGCTTCATGAAACAAGTGGGGGAGTCGAGGGCTGCCTTGTGCAGCAGCCGTCGGCTCCCACGGAGTTAGGTTTGGGACTCCCTTGCAGTGCTCTCAGGCACGCACACAACAAAATGCCTCCACCCTCGAGAGCGGCTGTTTTAGCTGGGGCACGCATTCTCTACCGAGTTTTCCCTTCGAGTGGGGTGGCTGTCCTTCATCCTGCACGCACCCCCCCGGGGTAACGGTACCAGCCCCCGAAGCATGATGTGAGTTGAGAGCTCCCTGCTGTCCGGCCTCTCTCTCCCCCGGTCTTACGGAATGGGGCCCGGCCCCGGGCCATCACCCACAGGACCCCCTCAACTGCTTCCTCCCACCCAGAGGTCGACGGTAGCTAACGCACGGTGTCTCTGCAGTGTTGCTGCTTCCAGTTAGAACGCTTGCGGTTAGACTTCCATGCAAAAGCGGAACCGCAGTGCTCCCTTCCTGAAACGAGCGGGGAGTCGTGTGCTGCCTTCTGCCGGGGCCTGCGTCTCACACGGAAAGCGGTTTGGGCCTCCCTTGCCGGGCGCTCACGCGGGCACACAGCAGAACGCTTAGAGCCTCCAGCCTGGTTCTTTTAGCCAAAGCGGGAATTCTCTACAGGGTGGTTCCTTTGAGTTAGGGGGTTGGCTTGAGGCCTGCGGGCGCGCCCGGGGCAAGGGGAGTAGCCTCAGAAAGGAGAGGTGAGTGGAGAGCTGCCTTCCGCACCGGCCCCTTTCTCGCTCCATTTCACGCAGGGGACCCTGTCCCCAGTCTCTCCAACACGAGAACTGTAAAATGCCTCTGTCTTCAGGAACGGCCCTGTCAACTAGAGCGCAGCCCTTCTATAGCATTCACTCTTGCTCTTAGCAGCCTGGGAACTAGGCATCCAGGCACACAGGGTGCAGCAGGGCTCAGCTCCTAAAGCAAGGCGTGAGTCGACAGCAGCCTTCCTGACAGGCCTGCTTCTCTCTCCGAGTCACGTTTAGGTTCCATTTCTCATGCTTTCACAAAAGCACCCCATAGGTGACGTCCCGGCTCAGGAAGGGCCGTCTGTGCTGAGGCCCGCGTTCTCTACAGGTCTGTTCCTCGGCGTTAGCTGGATGGCACTTAGGACTCCACGCACTCATGGGAGCGCCGATCGAGTTTCCTGAAACAAGAGTTGAGGCGACGGGGTGCCCTCTGCCCATGCTGATTTCTCCCCCGGAACCCAGCTGGGACTCCCTCCCCAGGCTTGCACTCCAGCAGAGGGGAAAATGGCCGCCACCCTGTGGCGAGGCGGAGGAGCTGAAGCGGGGCTTCTTTAGCGGCTTCTCCCTGCGAAACCAGTGTGGATCACTTAGCATTCCAGTGCACACGCGGAGCAGTAGTGTTAGCTCCAGGTGACAACAGCTGAGTCGAGAGGTGCCTTCCTGGCCCGGGCTGCTTCTCCCTCGGTGGCGGCATGGGAGGAGCCCGTTCCCCAGGCGCTCACCCACGGTAGCCGGGAAACTGCTCCCTCCCACTCAGAGCGGTGGATGGTAGCGAAAGCACGGTTTCCGTACACTGTTGTTTCTTGGAGGTAGAGCGCAGGCGATCAGGCTTCCATGCGAAAGCGGGGCCTCGGTGCTAGCTTCATGAAACAAGTGGGGGAGTCGAGGGCTGCCTTGTGCAGCAGCCGGCGGCTCCCTCGGAGTTAGGTTTGGGACTCCCTTGCAGTGCTCTCAGGCACGCACACAACAAAATGCCTCCACCCTCGGGAGCGGCTGTTTTAGCTGGGGCACGCGTCTTCTACCGAGTATTCCCTTCGAGTGGGGTGGCTGTACTTGAGCCTGCACGCACCCCCCGGGGCAACGGTACCAGCCCCGTAGGCCTGGTGTGAGTTGAGAGCTCCCTGCTGTCCGGCCTGTCTCCCCCGCATCCCCCCACCCCCCCACCCCGGGCCTTACGGAATGGAGCCCGGCCCCGGGCCCCCTAACACACAGGACCCCCTCAACTGCTTCCTCCCACACAGAGGTCGCTGGTGGCTAAAGCACGGTGTCTCTGCAGTGTTGCTGCTTCGAGTTAGAACGCTTGCGGTTAGACTTCTATGCAAAAGCGGGACCGCAGTGCTCCCTTCCTGAAACGAGCGGGGAGTCGTGTGCTGCCTTCTGCCGGGGCCTGCGTCTCACACGGAAAGCGGTTTGGCCTCCCTTGCCGGGCGCTCACGCGGGCACACAGCAGAACGCTTCCAGCCTCCTGCCTGGTTCTTTTAGCCAAAGCGGGAATTCTCTACAGGGTGGTTCCTTTGAGTTAGGGGGTTGGCTTGAGGCCTGCGGGCGCGCCCGGGGCAAGGGGAGTAGCCTCAGAAAGGAGAGGTGAGTGGAGAGCTGCCTTCCGTACCGGCCCGTTTCTCGCTCCATTTCACGCAGGGGACCCTGTCCCCAGTCTCTCCAACACGAGCACTGTAAAATGCCTCTGGCTTCAGGAACGGCCCTGTCAACTAGAGCGCAGTCCTTCTATAGCATTCACTCTTGCTCTTAGCAGCCTGGGAACTAGGCATCCAGGCACACAGGGTGCAGCAGGGCTCAGCTCCTAAAACAAGGCGTGAGTCGACAGCAGCCTTCCTGACAGGCCTGCTTCTCACTCCGAGTCACGTTTAGGTTCCATTTCTCATGCTTTCACAAAAGCACCCCATAGGTGACCTCCCGGCTCAGGAAGGGCCGTCTGTGCTGAGGCCCACGTTCTCTCCAGGTTTGTTCCTCGGCGTTGGCTGGATGGCACTTAGGACTCCACGCACACACGGGAGCGCCGATCGAGTTTCCCGAAACAAGAGTGAGGCGACAGGGTGCCCTCTGCCCATGTTGATTTCTCCCCCGGAACCCAGCTGGGACTCCCTCCCCAGGCTTGCACTCCAGCAGAGGGGAAAATGGCCGCCACCTTGTGGCGAGGCGGAGGAGCTGAAGCTGGGCTTCTTTAGCAGCTTCAACATGCCAAACCACTGTGGAGCACTTAGTATTCCTGTGCACACGCGGAGCAGTAGTGTTAGCTTCAGGTGACAACAGCTGAGTCGAGAGGTGCCTTCCTGGCCCGGGCTGCTTCTCCCTAGGTGGCGGCATGGAAGGAGCCCGTTCCCCAGGCGCTCACCCACGGTAGCCGGGAAACTGCTCCCTCCCCCTCAGAGCGCTGGATGGTAGTGAAAGCAAGGTTTCCGTACAATGTTGTTTCTTGCAGGTACAGCTCAGGCGATCAGGCTTCCATGCGAAAGGGGGGCCTCGGTGCTAGCTTCATGAAACAAGTGGGGGAGTCGAGGGATGCCTTGTGCAGCAGCCGGCGGCTCCCTTGGAGTTAGGTTTGGGACTCCCTTGCAGTGCTCTCAGGCACGCACACAACAAAATGCCTCCACCCTCGGGAGCGGCTGTTTTAGCTGGGGCACGCATTCTCTACCGAGTTTTCCCTTCGAGTGTGGTGGCTGTCCTTCAGCCTGCACGCACCCCCCCGGGGCAACGGTACCAGCCCCCGAAGCATGATGTGAGTTGAGAGCTCCCTGCTGTCCGGCCTGTCTCTCCCCCGGTCTTACGGAATGGGGCCCGGCCCCGGGCCCTCACCCACAGGACCCCCTCAACTGCTTCCTCCCACACAGAGGCCGACGGTAGCTAAAGCACGGTGTCTCTGCAGTGTTGCTGCTTCGAGTTAGAAAGCTTGCGGTTAGACTTCCATGCAAAAGCAGGGCCGCAGAGCTCGCATCCTGCAACGAGCGGGGAGTCGTGTGCTGCCTTCTGCGGGGGCCTGCGTCTCACACGGAAAGCGGTTCGGGCCTCCCTTGCCGGGCGCTCACGCGTGCACACAGCAGAACGCTTCAGCCTCCGGCATGGGCATGGTTCTTTTAGCCGGAGCGGGAATTCTCTAAAGGGTGGTTCCTTTGAGTTAGGGGGTTGGCTTGAGGCCTGCGGGCACGGCCCGGGCAAGGGGAGTAGCCTCAGAAAGGACAGGTGAGTGGAGAGCTGCCTTCCGCACCGGCCCGTTTCTCGCTCCATTTCACGCAGGGGACCCTGTCCACCGTCTCTCCAACACGAGCACTGTAAAATGCCTCTGGCTTCAGGAACGGCCCCGATAGCCACAGCGCAGTCATTCTATAGCATTGATTCTTGCTCTTAGCAGCCTGGGAACTAGGCATCCAGGCACACAGGGTGCAGCAGGGCTCAGCTCCTAAAGCAAGGCGTGAGTCGACAGCAGCCTTCCTGACAGGCCTGCTTCTCTCTCCGAGTCACGTTTAGGTTCCTTTTCTCATGCTTTCACAAAAGCACACCAGAGGTGACGGTCCGGCTCAGGAAGGGCCTTCTTGCTGAGGCCCGCGTTCTCTACAGGTTTGTTCCTCGGCGTTGGCTGGATGGCACTTAGGACTGCACGCACACACGGGAGCGCCGATCGAGTTTCGCGAAACAAGAGTTGAGGCGACAGGGTGCCCTCTGCCCATGCTGATTTCTCCCCCGGAACCCAGCTGGGACTCCCTCCCCAGGCTTGCACTCCAGCAGAGGTGAAAATGGCCGCCACCCTGTGGCGAGGCGGAGGAGCTGAAGCAGGGCTTCTTTAGCGGCTTCTCCCTGCGAAACCAGTGTGGAGCACTTAGCATTCCAGTGCACACGCGGAGCAGTAGTGTTAGCTCCAGGTGACAACAGCTGAGTCGAGAGGTGCCTTCCTGGCCCGGGCTGCTTCTCCCTCGGTGGCGGTGGCGGCACAGAAGGAGCCCGTTCCCCAGGCGCTCACCCACGGTAGCCGGGAAACTGCTCCCTCCCCCTCAGAGCGGTGGATGGTAGCGAAAGCAAGGTTTCCGTACAATGTTGTTTCTTGCAGGTACAGCGCAGGCGATCAGGCTTCCATGCGAAAGCCGGGCCTCGGTGCTAGCTTCATGAAACAAGTGGGGGAGTCGAGGGCTGCCTTGTGCAGCAGCCGGCGGCTCCCTCGGAATTAGGTTTGGGACTCCCTTGCAGTGCTCTCAGGCACTCACACAACAAAATGCCTCCACCCTCGGGAGCGGCTGTTTTAGCTTGGGCACGCGTCTTCTACCGAGTTTTCCCTTCGAGTGGGGTGGCTGTACTTGAGCCTGCACGCACCCCCCGGGGCAACGGTAACAGCCCCGGAGGCCTGGTGTGAGTTGAGAGTTCCCTGCTGTCAGGCCTGTCTCCCCCCCACCCCCCGACCCCCCCAACCCCGGGCCTTACGGAATGGAGCCCGACCCCGGGCCCCCTAACCCACAGGACCCCCTCAACTGCTTCCTCCCACACAGAGGTCGATGGTGGCTAAAGCACGGTGTCTCTGCAGTGTTGCTGCTTCGAGTTAGAAGGCTTGCGGTTAGACTTCTATGCAAAAGCGGGACCGCAGTGCTCCCTTCCTGAAACGAGCGGGGAGTCGTGTGCTGCCTTCTGCCGGGGCCTGCGTCTCACACGGAAAGCGGTTTGGGCCTCCCTTGCCGGGCGCTCACGCGGGCACACAGCAGAAGGCTTCCAGCCTCCGGCCTGGTTCTTTTAGCCAAAGCGGGAATTCTCTACAGGGCGGTTCCTTTGAGTTAGGGGGTTGGCTTGAGGCCGGCGGGTGCGCCCGGGGCAAGGGGAGTAGCCTCAGAAAGGAGAGGTGAGTGGAGAGCTGCCTTCCGCACCGGCCCCTTTCTCGCTCCATTTCACGCAGGGGACCCTGTCCCCAGTCTCTCCAACACGAGAACTGTAAAATGCCTCTGGCTTCAGGAACGGCCCTGTCAACTAGAGCGCAGCCCTTCTATAGCATTCACTCTTGCTCTTAGCAGCCTGGGAACTAGGCATCCAGGCACACAGGGTGCAGCAGGGCTCAGCTCCTAAAGCAAGGCGTGAGTCGACAGCAGCCTTCCTGACAGGCCTGCTTCTCTCTCCCAGTCACGTTTAGGTTCCATTTCTCATGCTTTCACAAAAGCACCCCATAGGTGACGTCCCGGCTCAGGAAGGGCCGTCTGTGCTGAGGCCCGCGTTCTCTACAGGACTGTTCCTCGGCGTTGGCTGGATGGCATTTAGGACTCCACGCACACACGGGAGCGCCGGTCGAGTTTCCCGAAACAAGAGTTGAGGCGACAGGGTTCCCTCTACCCATGCTGATTTCTCCCCCGGAACCCAGCTGGGACTCCCTCCCCAGGCTTGCACTCCAACAGAGGGGAAGATGGCCGCCACCCTGTGGCGAGGCGGAGGAGCTGAAGCAGGGCTTCTTTAGCGGCTTCTCCCTGCCAAACCAGTGTGGAGCACTTAGCATTCCAGTGCACACCGGAGCAGTAGTGTTAGCTCCAGGTGACAACAGCTGAGTCGAGAGGTGCCTTCCTGGCCCGGGCTGCTTCTCCCTCGGTGGCGGTGGCGGCACAGAAGGAGCCCGTTCCCCAGGCGCTCACCCACGGTAGCCGGGAAACTGCTCCCTCCCCCTCAGAGCGCTGGATGGTAGCGAAAGCAAGGTTTCCGTACAATGTTGTTTCTTGCAGGTACAGCGCAGGCGATCAGGCTTCCATGCGAAAGCGGGTCCTCGGTGCTAGCTTCATGAAACAAGTGGGGGAGTCGAGGGCTGCCTTGTGCAGCAGCCGGCGGCTACCTCGGAATTAGGTTTGGGACTCCCTTGCAGTGCTCTCACGCACGCACACAACAAAATGCCTCCACCCTCGGGAGCGGCTGTTTTAGCTGGGGCACGCATTCTCTACCGAGTTTTCCCTTCGAGTGGGGTGGCTGTCCTTCAGCCTGCACGCACCCCCCCGGGGTAACGGTACCAGCCCCCGAAGCATGATGTGAGTTGAGAGCTCCCTGCTGTCCGGCCTGTCTCTCCCCCGGTCTTACGGAATGGGGCCCGGCCCCGGGCCATCACCCACAGGACCCCCTCAACTGCTTCCTCCCACACAGAGGCCGACGGTAGCTAAAGCACGGTGTCTCTTCAGTGTTGCTGCTTCGAGTTAGAACGCTTGCGGTTAGACTTCCATGCAAAAGCGGGGCCGCAGTGCTCGCATCCTGCAACAAGCGGGGAGTCGTGTGCTGCCTTCTGCGGGGGCCTGCGTCTCACACGGAAAGCGGTTTGGGCCTCCCTTGCCGGGCGCTCCTGCGTGCACACAGCAGAACGCTTCCAGCCTCCGGCATGGGCATGGCTCTTTTAGCCGGAGCGGGAATTCTCTACAGGGTGGTTCCTTTGAGTTAGGGGGTTGGCTTGAGGCCTGCGGGCACGCCCCGGGAAAGGGGAGTAGCCTCAGAAAGGACAGGTGAGTGGAGAGCTGCCTTCCGCACCGGCCCGTTCCTCGCTCCATTTCACGCAGGGGACGCTGTCCCCCGTCTCTCCAACACGAGCACTGTAAAATGCCTCTGGCTTCAGGAACGGCCCCGATAGCCACAGCGCAGTCATTCTATAGCATTGATTCTTGCTCTTAGCAGCCTGGGAACTAGGCATCCAGGCACACAGGGTGCAGCAGGGCTCAGCTCCTAAAGCAAGGCGTGAGTCGACAGCAGCCTTCCTGACAGGCCTGCTTCTCTCTCCGTGTCACGTTTAGGTTCCATTTCTCATGCTTTCACAAAAGCACACCAGAGGTGACGGTCCGGCTCAGGAAGGGCCATCTTTGCTGAGGCCCGCGTTCTCTACAGGTTTGTTCCTCGGCGTTGGCTGGATGGCACTTAGGACTGCACGCACACACGGGAGCGCCGATCGAGTTTCCCGAAACAAGAGTTGAGGCGACAGGGTGCCCTCTGCCCATGCTGATTTCTCCCCCGGAATCCAGCTGGGACTCCCTCCCCAGGCTTGACTTCCAGAAGAGGGGAAAATGGCCGCCACCCTGTGGCGAGGCGGAGGAGCTGAAGCGGGACTTCTTTAGCGGCTTTTCCCTGCCAAACCAGTGTGGAGCACTTAGCATTCCAGTGCACACGCGGAGCAGTAGTGTTAGCTCCAGGTGACAACAGCTGAGTCGAGAGGTGCCTTCCTGGCCCGGGCTGCTTCTCCCTTGGTGGCGGCACAGAAGGAGCCCGTTCCCCAGGTGCTCACCCACGGTAGCTGGGAAACTGCTCCCTCCCCCTCAGAGCGGTGGATGGTAGCGAAAGCTCGGTTTCCGTACACTGTTGTTTCTTGGAGGTAGAGCGCAGGCGATCAGGCTTCCATGCGAAAGCGCGGCCTCGGTGCTAGCTTCATGAAACAAGTGGGGGAGTCGAGGCCCGCCTTTGCAGCAGCCGGCGGCTCCCTCGGAATTCGGTTTGGGACTCCCTTGCAGTGCTCTCAGGCACGCACACAACAAAATGCCTCCACCCTCGGGAGCGGCTGTTTTAGCTGGGGCACGCGTCTTCTACCGAGTTTTCCCTTCGAGTGGGGTGGCTGTACTTGAGCCTGCACGCACCCCCCGGGGCAACGGTACCAGCCCCGGAGGCCTGGTGTGAGTTGAGAGCTCCCTGCTGTCCGGCCTGTCTGCTCCCCACCCCCCCACCCCCCACCCCGGGCCTTACGCAATGGAGCCCGGCCCCGCGCCCCCTAACCCACAGGACCCCCTCAACTGCTTCCTCCCACACAGAGGTCGATGGTGGCTAAAGCACGGTGTCTCTGCAGTGTTGCTGCTTCTAGTTAGAACGCTTGCGGTTAGACTTCTATGCAAAAGCGGGACCGCAGTGCTCCCTTCCTGAAACGAGCGGGGAGTCGTGTGCTGCCTTCTGCCGGGGCCTGCGTCTCACACGGAAAGCGGTTTGGGCCTCCCTTGCCGGGCGCTCACGCGGGCACACAGCAGAACGCTTAGAGCCTCCGGCCTGGTTCTTTTAGCCAAAGCGGGAATTCTCTACAGGGTGGTTCCTTTGAGTTAGGGGGTTGGCTTGAGGCCTGCGGGCGCGCCCCGGGCAAGGGGAGTAGCCTCAGAAAGGAGAGGTGAGTGGAGAGCTGCCTTCCGCACCGGCCCCTTTCTCGCTCCATTTCACGCAGGGGACCCTGTCCCCAGTCTCTCCAACACGAGAACTGTAAAATGCCTCTGGCTTCAGGAACGGCCCTGTCAACTAGAGCGCAGTCATTCTATAGCATTGATTCTTGCTCTTAGCAGCCTGGGAACTAGGCATCCAGGCACACAGGGTGCAGCAGGTCTCAGCTCCTAAAGCAAGGCGTGAGTCGACAGCAGCCTTCCTGACAGGCCTGCTTCTCTCTCCGAGTCACGTTTAGGTTCCATTTCTCATGCTTTCACAAAAGCACACCAGAGGTGACGGTCCGGCTCAGGAAGGGCCTTCTTGCTGAGGCCCGCATTCTCTACAGGTTTGTTCCTCGGCGTTGGCTGGATGGCACTTAGGACTGCACGCACACACGGGAGCGCCGATCGAGTTTCCCGAAACAAGAGTTGAGGCGACAGGGTGCCCTCTGCCCATGCTGATTTCTCCCCCGGAACCCAGCTGCGACTCCCTCCCCAGGCTTGCCCTCCAGCAGAGGGGAAAATGGCCGCCACCCTGTGGCGAGGCGGAGGAGCTGAAGCGGGGCTTCTTTAGCGGCTTCTCCCTGCGAAACCAGTGTGGAGCACTTAGCATTCCAGTGCACACGTGGAGCAGTAGTGTTAGCTGCAGGTGACAACAGCTGAGTCGAGAGGTGCCTTCCTGGCCCGGGCTGCTTCTCCCTCGGTGGCGGCACGGAAGGAGCCCGTTCCCCAGGCGCTCACCCACGGTAGCCGGGAAACTGCTCCCTCCCCCTCAGAGCGGTGGATGGTAGCGAAAGCAAGGTTTCCGTACAATGTTGTTTCTTGCAGGTACAGCGCAGGCGATCAGGCTTCCATGCGAAAGAGGGGCCTCGGTGCTAGCTTCATGAAACAAGTGGGGGAGTCGAGGGCTGCCTTGTGCAGCAGCCGGCGGCTCCCTCGGAATTAGGTTTGGGACTCCCTTGCAGTGCTCTCAGGCACGCACACAACAAAATGCCTCCACCCTCGGGAGCGGCTGTTTTAGCTGGGGCACGCATTCTCTACCGAGTTTTCCCTTCGAGTGGGGTGGCTGTCCTTCAGCCTGCACGCACCCCCCCGGGGCAACGGTACCAGCCCCCGAAGCATGATGTGAGTTGAGAGCTCCCTGCTGTCCAGCCTGTCTCTCCCTCGGTCTTACGGAATGGGTCCCGGCCCCGGGCCCTCACCCACAGGACCCCCTCAACTGCTTCCTCCCACTCAGAGGCCGACGGTAGGTAAAGCAGGGTGTCTCTGCAGTGTTGCTGCTTCGAGTTAGAACGCTTGTGGTTAGACTTCCATGCAAAAGCGGGGCCGCAGTGCTCGCTTCCTGCAAAAAGCGGGGAGTCGTTTGCTGCCTTCTGCGGGGGCCTGCGTCTCACACGGAAAGCGGTTTGGGCCTCCCTTGCCGGGCGCTCCCGCGGGCACACAGCAGAACGCTTCCAGCCTCCGGCATGGGCATGGCTCTTTTAGCCGGAGCGGGAATTCTCTACAGGGTGGTTCCTTTGAGTTAGGGGGTTCGCTTGAGGCTTGCGGGCACGCCCCGGGCAAGGGGAGTAGCCTCAGAAAGGAGAGGTGAGTGGAGAGCTGCCTTCTGCACCGGCCCGTTTCTCGCTCCATTTCACGCAGGGGACCCTGTCCCCCGTCTCTCCAACACGAGCACTGTAAAATGCCTCTGGCTTCAGGAACGGCCCCGATAGCCACAGCGCAGTCTTTCTATAGCATTGATTCTTGCTCTTAGCAGCCTGGGAACTAGGCATCCAGGCTCACAGGGTGCAGCAGGGCTCAGCTCCTAAAGCAAGGCGTGAGTCGACAGCAGCCTTCCTGACAGGCCTGCTTCTCTCTCCGAGTCACGTTTAGGTTCCTTTTCTCATGCTTTCACAAAAGCACACCAGAGGTGACGGTCCGGCTCAGGAAGGGCCTTCTTGCTGAGGCCCGCGTTCTCTACAGGTTTGTTCCTCGGCGTTGGCTGGATGGCACTTAGGACTGCACGCACACACGGGAGCGCCGATCGAGTTTCGCGAAACAAGAGTTGAGGCGACAGGGTGCCCTCTGCCCATGCTAATTTCTCCCCCGGAACCCAGCTGGGACTCCCTCCCCAGGCTTGCACTCCAGCAGAGGGGAAAATGGCCGCCACCCTGTGGCGAGGCGGAGGAGCTGAAGCGGGACTTCTTTAGGGGCTTCTCCCTGCGAAACCAGTTTGGAGCAATTAGCATTCCAGTGCACACGCGGAGCAGTAGTGTTAGCTCCAGGTGACAACAGCTGAGTCGAGAGGTGCCTTCCTGGCCCGGGCTGCTTCTCCCTCGGTGGCGGCATGGAAGGAGCCCGTTGCCCTGGCGCTCACCCACGGTAGCCGGGAAACTGCTCCCTCCCACTAAGAGCGGTGGATGGTAGCGAAAGCACGGTTTCCCTACACTGTTGTTTCTTGGAGGTAGAGCGCAGGCGATCAGGCTTCCATGCGAAAGCGTGGCCTCGGTGCTAGCTTCATGAAACAAGTGGGGGAGTCGAGTCCTGCCTTGTGCAGCAGCCGGCGCCTCCCTCGGAATTAGGTTTGGGACTCCCTTGCAGTGCTCTCAGGCACGCACACAACAAAATGCCTCCACCCTCGGGAGCGGCTGTTTTAGCTGGGGCACGCGTCTTCCACCGAGTTTTCCCTTCGAGTGGGGTGGCTGTACTTGAGCCTGCACGCACCCCCCGGGGCAACGGTACCAGCCCCGGAGGCCTGGTGTGAGTTGAGAGCTCCCTGCTGTCCGGCCTGTCTCCCCCCCACCCCCCCACCACCCCTCCCCGGGCCTTACGGAATGGAGCCCGACCCCGGGCCCCCTAACCCACAGGACCCCCTCAACTGCTTCCTCCCACACAGAGGTCGATGGTGGCTAAAGCACGGTGTCTCTGCAGTGTTGCTGCTTCGAGTTAGAAGGCTTGCGGTTATACTTCTATGCAAAAGCGGGACCGCAGTGCTCCCTTCCTGAAACGAGCGGGGAGTCGTGTGCTGCCTTCTGCCGGGGCCTGCGTCTCACACGGAAAGCGGTTTGGGCCTCCCTTGCCGGGCGCTCACGCGGGCACACAGCAGAAGTCTTCTAGCCTCCGGCATGGTTCTTTTAGCCAAAGCGGGAATTCTCTACAGGGCGGTTCCTTTGAGTTAGGGGGTTGGCTTGAGGCCTGCGGGCACGCCCCGGGCAAGGGGAGTAGCCTCAGAAAGGAGAGGTGAGTGGAGAGCTGCGTTCCGCACCGGCCCCTTTCTCGCTCCAATTCACGCAGGGGACCCTGTCCCCCGTCTCTCCAACACGAGCACTGTAAAATGCCTCTGGCTTCAGGAACGGCCCCGATAGCCACAGCGTGGTCTTTCTATAGCATTGATTCTTGCTCTTAGCAGCCTGGGAACTAGGCATCCAGGCTCACAGGGTGCAGCAGGGCTCAGCTCCTAAACCAAGGCGTGAGTCGACAGCAGCCTTCCTGACAGGCCTGCTTCTCTCTCCGAGTCACGTTTAGGTTCCATTTCTCATGCTTTCACAAAAGCACACCAGAGGTGACGGTCCGGCTCAGGAAGGGCCATCTTTGCTGAGGCCCGCGTTCTCTTCAGGTTTGTTCCTCGGCGTTGGCTGGATGGCACTTAGGACTGCACGCACACACGGGAGCGCCGATCGAGTTTCCCGAAACAAGAGTTGAGGCGACAGGGTGCCCTCTGCCCATGCTGATTTCTCCCCCGGAACCCAGCTGGGACTCCCTCCCCAGGCTTGCACTCCAGCAGAGGGGAAAATGGCCGCCACCCTGTGGGGAGGCGGAGGAGCTGAAGCGGGGCTTCTTTAGCGGCTTCTCCCTGCCAAACCAGTGTGGAGCACTTAGCATTCCAGTGCACACGCGGAGCAGTAGTGTTAGCTCCAGGTGACAACAGCTGAGTCGAGAGGTGCCTTCCTGGCCCGGGCTGCCTCTCCCTAGGTCGCGGCATGGAAGGAGCCCGTTCCCCAGGCGCTCACCCACGGTAGCCGGGAAATTGCTCCCTCCCCCTCAGAGCGATGGATGGTAGCGAAAGCAAGGTTTCCGTCCACTGTTGTTTCTTGGAGGTAGAGCGCAGGCGATCAGGCTTCCATGCGAAAGAGGGGCCTCGGTGCTAGCTTCATGAAACAAGTGGGGGAGTCGAGGGCTGCCTTGTGCAGCAGCCGGCGGCTCCCTCGGAATTAGGTTTGGGACTCCCTTGCAGTGCTCTCAGGCACGCACACAACAAAATGCCTCCACCCTCGGGAGCGGCTGTTTTAGCTGGGGCACGCATTCTCTACCGAGTTTTCCCTTCGAGTGGGGTGGCTGTCCTTCAGCCTGCACGCACCCCCCCGGGGCAACGGTACCAGCCCCCGAAGCATGATGTGAGTTGAGAGCTCCCTGCTGTCCAGCCTGTCTCTCCCTCGGTCTTACGGAATGGGTCCCGGCCCCGGGCCCTCACCCACAGGACCCCCTCAACTGCTTCCTCCCACTCAGAGGCCGACGGTAGGTAAAGCAGGGTGTCTCTGCAGTGTTGCTGCTTCGAGTTAGAACGCTTGTGGTTAGACTTCCATGCAAAAGCGGGGCCGCAGTGCTCGCTTCCTGCAAAAAGCGGGGAGTCGTTTGCTGCCTTCTGCGGGGGCCTGCGTCTCACACGGAAAGCGGTTTGGGCCTCCCTTGCCGGGCGCTCCCGCGGGCACACAGCAGAACGCTTCCAGCCTCCGGCATGGGCATGGCTCTTTTAGCCGGAGCGGGAATTCTCTACAGGGTGGTTCCTTTGAGTTAGGGGGTTCGCTTGAGGCTTGCGGGCACGCCCCGGGCAAGGGGAGTAGCCTCAGAAAGGAGAGGTGAGTGGAGAGCTGCCTTCTGCACCGGCCCGTTTCTCGCTCCATTTCACGCAGGGGACCCTGTCCCCCGTCTCTCCAACACGAGCACTGTAAAATGCCTCTGGCTTCAGGAACGGCCCCGATAGCCACAGCGCAGTCTTTCTATAGCATTGATTCTTGCTCTTAGCAGCCTGGGAACTAGGCATCCAGGCTCACAGGGTGCAGCAGGGCTCAGCTCCTAAAGCAAGGCGTGAGTCGACAGCAGCCTTCCTGACAGGCCTGCTTCTCTCTCCGAGTCACGTTTAGGTTCCTTTTCTCATGCTTTCACAAAAGCACACCAGAGGTGACGGTCCGGCTCAGGAAGGGCCTTCTTGCTGAGGCCCGCGTTCTCTACAGGTTTGTTCCTCGGCGTTGGCTGGATGGCACTTAGGACTGCACGCACACACGGGAGCGCCGATCGAGTTTCGCGAAACAAGAGTTGAGGCGACAGGGTGCCCTCTGCCCATGCTAATTTCTCCCCCGGAACCCAGCTGGGACTCCCTCCCCAGGCTTGCACTCCAGCAGAGGGGAAAATGGCCGCCACCCTGTGGCGAGGCGGAGGAGCTGAAGCGGGACTTCTTTAGGGGCTTCTCCCTGCGAAACCAGTTTGGAGCAATTAGCATTCCAGTGCACACGCGGAGCAGTAGTGTTAGCTCCAGGTGACAACAGCTGAGTCGAGAGGTGCCTTCCTGGCCCGGGCTGCTTCTCCCTAGGTGGAGGCATGGAAGGAGCCCGTTCCCCAGGCGCTCACCCACGGTAGCCTGGAAACTGCTCCCTCCCCCTCAGAGCGGTGGATGGAGGCGAAAGCAAGGTTTCCGGACAATGTTGTTTCTTGCAGGTACAGCGCAGGCGATCAGGCTTCCATGCGAAAGCGGGGCCTCGGTGCTAGCTTCATGAAACAAGTGGGGGAGTCGAGGGCTGCCTTGTGCAGCAGCCGGCGGCTCCCTCGGAATTAGGTTTGGGACTCCCTTGCAGTGCTCTCACGCACGCACACAACAAAATGCCTCCACCCTCGGGAGCGGCTGTTTTAGCTGGGGCACGCGTCCTCTACCGAGTTTTCCCTTCGAGTGGGGTGGCTGTCCTTCAGCCTGCACGCACCCCCCGGGGCAACGGTATCAGCCCCGGAGACCTGGTGTGAGTTGAGAGCTCCCTGCTGTCCGGCCTGTCTCTCCCCCACCCCCCACCACGGGCCTTACGGAATGGAGCCCGGCCCCGGGCCCCCTCACCCACAGGACCCCCTCAACTACTTCCTCCCACACAGAGGTCGACGGTAGCTAACGCACGGTGTCTCTGCAGTATTGCTGCTTCCAGTTAGAACGCTTGCGGTTAGACTTCCATGCAAAAGCGGAACCGCAGTGCTCCCTTTCTGAAACGAGCGGGGAGTCGTGTGCTGCCTTCTGCCGGGGCCTGCGTCTCACACGGAAAGCGGTTTGGGCCTCCCTTGCCGGGCGCTCACGCGGGCACACAGCAGAACGCTTCCAGCCTCCGGCCTGGCTCTTTTAGCGGAAGCGGGAATTCTCTACAGGGTGGTTCCTTTGAGTTAGGGGGTTGGCTTGAGGCCTGCGGGCGCGCCCGGGGCAAGGGGAGTAGCCTCAGAAAGGAGAGGTGAGTGGAGAGCTGCCTTCCGCACCGGCCCGTTTCTCGCTCCATTTCACGCAGGGGACCCTGTCCCCAGTCTCTCCAACACGAGCACTGTAAAATGCCTCTGGCTTCAGGAACGGCCCTGTCAACTAGAGCGCAGTCCTTCTATAGCATTCACTCTTGCTCTTAGCAGCCTGGGAACTAGGCATCCAGGCACACAGGGTGCAGCAGGGCTCAGCTCCTAAAACAAGGCGTGAGTCGACAGCAGCCTTCCTGACAGGCCTGCTTCTCACTCCGAGTCACGTTTAGGTTCCATTTCTCATGCTTTCACAAAAGCACCCCATAGGTGACGTCTCGGCTCAGGAAGGGCCGTCTGTGCTGAGGCCCGCGTTCTCTCCAGGTTTGTTCCTTGGCGTTGGCTGGATGGCACTTAGGACTCCACGCACACACGGGAGCGCCGATCGAGTTTCCCGAAACAAGAGTTGAGGCGACAGGGTGCCCTCTGCCCATGCTGATTTCTCCCCCGGAACCCAGCTGGGACTCCCTCCCCAGGCTTGCACTCCATCAGAGGGGAAAATGGCCGCCACCCTGTGGCGAGGCGGAGGAGCTGAAGCGGGGCTTCTTTAGCGGCTTCTCCCTGCCAAACCAGTGTGGAGCACTTAGCATTCCTGTGCACACGCGGAGCAGTAGTGTTAGCTCCAGGTGACAACAGCTGAGTCGAGAGGTGCCTTCCTGGCCCGGGCCGCTTCTCCCTCGGTGGCGGCACGGAAGGAGCCCGTTCCCCAGGCGCTCACCCACCGTAGCCGGGAAACTGCTCCCTCCCCCTCAGAGCGGTGGATGGTAGCGAAAGCTGGGTTTCCGTACACTGTTGTTTCTTGGAGGTAGCGCGCAGGCGATCAGGGTTCCATGCGAAAGCGGGGCCTCGGTGTTAGCTTCATGAAACAAGTGGGGGAGTCGAGGGCTGCCTTGTGCAGCAGCCGGCGGCTCCCTCGGAGTTAGGTTTGGGACTCCCTTGCAGTGCTCTCAGGCACGCACACAACAAAATGCCTCCACCCTCGGGAGCGGCTCTTTTAGCTGGGGCACGCATTCTCTACCGAGTTTTCCCTTCGAGTGGGGTGGCTGTCCTTCAGCCTGCACGCACCCCCCCGGGGTAACGGTACCAGCCCCCGAGGCATGATGTGAGTTGAGAGCTCCCTGCTGTCCGGCCTGTCTCTCCCCCGGTCTTACGGAATGTGTCCCGGCCCCGGGCCCTCACCCACAGGACCCCCTCAACTGCTTCCTCCCACACAGAGGCCGACGGTAGGTAAAGCAGGGTGTCTCTGCAGTGTTGCTGCTTCGAGTTAGAACGCTTGTGGTTAGACTTCCATGCAAAAGCGGGGCCGCAGTGCTCGCTTCCTGCAAAAAGCGGGGAGTCGTTTGCTGCCTTCTGCGGGGGCCTGCGTCTCACACGGAAAGCGGTTTGGGCCTCCCTTGCCGGGCGCTCCCGCGGGCACACAGCAGAACGCTTCCAGCCTCCGGCATGGGCATGGCTCTTTTAGCCGGAGCGGGAATTCTCTACAGGGTGTTTCCTTTGAGTTAGGGGGTTGGCTTGAGGCCTGCGGGCACGCCCGGGCAAGGGGAGTAGCCTCAGAAAGGAGAGGTGAGTGGAGAGCTGCCTTCCGCACCGGCCCGTTTCTCGCTCCATTTCACGCAGGGGACCCTGTCCCCCGTCTCTCCAACACGAGCACTGTAAAATGCCTCTGGCTTCAGGAACGGCCCCGATAGCCACAGCGCAGTCTTTCTATAGCATTGATTCTTGCTCTTAGCAGCCTGGGAACTAGGCATCCAGGCTCACAGGCTGCAGCAGGGCTCAGCTCCTAAAGCAAGGCGTGAGTCGACAGCAGCCTTCCTGACAGGCCTGCTTCTCACTCCGAGTCACGTTTAGGTTCCATTTCTCATGCTTTCACAAAAGCACACCAGAGGTGACGGTCCGGATCAGGAAGGGCCATCTTTGCTGAAGCCCGCGTTCTCTACAGGTCTGTTCCTCGGCGTTGGCTGGATGGCACTTAGGACTGCACGCACACACGGGAGCGCCGATCGAGTTTCGCGAAACAAGAGTTGAGGCGACAGGGTGCCCTCTGCCCACGCTGATTTCTCCCCCGCAACCCAGCTGGGACTCCCTCCCCAGGCTTGCACTCCAGCAGAGGGGAAAATGGCCGCCACCCTGTGGCGAGGAGGAGGAGCTGAAGCGGGGCTTCTTTAGCGGCTTCTCCCTGCCAAACCAGTGTGGAGCACTTAGCATTCCAGTGCACACGCGGTGCAGTAGTGTTAGCTCCAGGTGACAACAGCTGAGTCGAGAGGTGCCTTCCTGGCCCGGGCTGCTTCTCCCTCGGTGGCGGCATGGAAGGAGCCCGTTGCCCTGGCGCTCACCCACGGTAGCCGGGAAACTGCTCCCTCCCACTAAGAGCGGTGGATGGTAGCGAAAGCTCGGTTTCCCTACACTGTTGTTTCTTGGAGGTAGAGCGCAGGCGATCAGGCTTCCATGCGAAAGCGTGGCCTCGGTGCTAGCTTCATGAAACAAGTGGGGGAGTCGAGTCCTGCCTTGTGCAGCAGCCGGCGCCTCCCTCGGAATTAGGTTTGGGACTCCCTTGCAGTGCTCTCAGGCACGCACACAACAAAATGCCTCCACCCTCGGGAGCGGCTGTTTTAGCTGGGGCACGCGTCTTCCACCGAGTTTTCCCTTCGAGTGGGGTGGCTGTACTTGAGCCTGCACGCACCCCCCGGGGCAACGGTACCAGCCCCGGAGGCCTGGTGTGAGTTGAGAGCTCCCTGCTGTCCGGCCTGTCTCCCCCCCACCCCCCCACCACCCCTCCCCGGGCCTTACGGAATGGAGCCCGACCCCGGGCCCCCTAACCCACAGGACCCCCTCAACTGCTTCCTCCCACACAGAGGTCGATGGTGGCTAAAGCACGGTGTCTCTGCAGTGTTGCTGCTTCGAGTTAGAAGGCTTGCGGTTATACTTCTATGCAAAAGCGGGACCGCAGTGCTCCCTTCCTGAAACGAGCGGGGAGTCGTGTGCTGCCTTCTGCCGGGGCCTGCGTCTCACACGGAAAGCGGTTTGGGCCTCCCTTGCCGGGCGCTCACGCGGGCACACAGCAGAAGTCTTCTAGCCTCCGGCATGGTTCTTTTAGCCAAAGCGGGAATTCTCTACAGGGCGGTTCCTTTGAGTTAGGGGGTTGGCTTGAGGCCTGCGGGCACGCCCCGGGCAAGGGGAGTAGCCTCAGAAAGGAGAGGTGAGTGGAGAGCTGCGTTCCGCACCGGCCCCTTTCTCGCTCCAATTCACGCAGGGGACCCTGTCCCCCGTCTCTCCAACACGAGCACTGTAAAATGCCTCTGGCTTCAGGAACGGCCCCGATAGCCACAGCGTGGTCTTTCTATAGCATTGATTCTTGCTCTTAGCAGCCTGGGAACTAGGCATCCAGGCTCACAGGGTGCAGCAGGGCTCAGCTCCTAAACCAAGGCGTGAGTCGACAGCAGCCTTCCTGACAGGCCTGCTTCTCTCTCCGAGTCACGTTTAGGTTCCATTTCTCATGCTTTCACAAAAGCACACCAGAGGTGACGGTCCGGCTCAGGAAGGGCCATCTTTGCTGAGGCCCGCGTTCTCTTCAGGTTTGTTCCTCGGCGTTGGCTGGATGGCACTTAGGACTGCACGCACACACGGGAGCGCCGATCGAGTTTCCCGAAACAAGAGTTGAGGCGACAGGGTGCCCTCTGCTCATGCTGATTTCTCCCCCGGAACCCAGCTGGGACTCCCTCCCCAGGCTTGCACTCCAGCAGAGGGGAAAATGGCCGCCACCCTGTGGGGAGGCGGAGGAGCTGAAGCGGGGCTTCTTTAGCGGCTTCTCCCTGCCAAACCAGTGTGGAGCACTTAGCATTCCAGTGCACACGCGGAGCAGTAGTGTTAGCTCCAGGTGACAACAGCTGAGTCGAGAGGTGCCTTCCTGGCCCGGGCTGCCTCTCCCTAGGTCGCGGCATGGAAGGAGCCCGTTCCCCAGGCGCTCACCCACGGTAGCCGGGAAATTGCTCCCTCCCCCTCAGAGCGATGGATGGTAGCGAAAGCAAGGTTTCCGTCCACTGTTGTTTCTTGGAGGTAGAGCGCAGGCGATCAGGCTTCCATGCGAAAGCGGGGCCTCGGTGCTAGCTTCATGAAACAAGTGGGGGAGTCGAGGGCTGCCTTGTGCAGCAGCCGGCGGCTCCCTCGGAGTTAGGTTTGGGACTCCCTGGCAGTGCTCTCACGCACGCACACAACAAAATGCCTCCACCCTCGGGAGCGGCTGTTTTAGCTGGGGCACGCATTCTCTACCGAGTTTTCCCTTCGAGTGGGGTGGCTGTCCTTCAGCCTGCACGCACCCCCCCGGGGTAACGGTACCAGCCCCCGAAGCATGATGTGAGTTGAGAGCTCCCTGCTGTCCGGCCTGTCTCTCCCCCGGTCTTACGGAATGGGGCCCGGCCCCGGGCCCTCACCCACAGGACCCCCTCAACTGCTTCCTCCCACACAGAGGCCGACGGTAGCTAAAGCACGGTGTCTCTGCAGTCTTGCTGCTTCGAGTTAGAAAGCTTGCGGTTAGACTTCCATGCAAAAGCGGGGCCGCAGAGCTCGCTTCCTGCAACGAGCGGGGAGTCGTGTGCTGCCTTCTGCGGGGGCCTGCGTCTCACACGGAGAGCGGTTCGGGCCTCCCTTGCCGGGCGCTCACGCGTGCACACAGCAGAACGCTTCCAGCCTCGGGCATGGGCATGGCTCTTTTAGCCGGAGCGGGAATTCTCTACAGGGTGGTTCCTTTGAGTTAGGGGGTTGGCTTGAGGCCTGCGGGCACGCCCCGGGCAAGGGGAGTAGCCTCAGAAAGGACAGGTGAGTGGAGAGCTGCCTTCCGCACCGGCCCGTTTCTCGCTCCATTTCACGCAGGGGACCCTGTCCCCCGTCTCTCCAACACGAGCACTGTAAAATGCCTCTGGCTTCAGGAACGGCCCTGTCAACTAGCGCGCAGTCCTTCTATAGCATTCACTCTTGCTCTTAGCAGCCTGGGAACTAGGCATCCAGGCACACAGGGTGCAGCAGGGCTCAGCTCCTAAAGCAAGGCGTGAGTCGACAGCAGCCTTCCTGACAGGCCTGCTTCTCTCTCCCAGTCACGTTTAGGTTCCATTTCTCATGCTTTCACAAAAGCACCCCATAGGTGACGTCCCGGCTCAGGAAAGGCCGTCTGTGCTGAGGCCCGCGTTCTCTGCAGGTCTGTTCCTCGGCGTTGGCTGGATGGCACTTAGGACTCCACGCACACACGGGAGCGCCGATCGAGTTTCCCAAAACAAGAGTTGAGGCTACAGGGTGCCCTCTGCCCATGCTGATTTCTCCCCCGGAACCCAGCTGGGACTCCCTCCCCAGGCTTGCACTCCAACAGAGGGGAAAATGGCCGCCACCCTGTGGCGAGGCGGAGGAGCTGAAGCAGGGCTTCTTTAGCGGCTTCTCCCTGCCAAACCAGTGTGGAGCACTTAGCATTCCAGTGCACACCGGAGCAGTAGTGTTAGCTCCAGGTGACAACAGCTGAGTCGAGAGGTGCCTTCCTGGCCCGGGCTGCTTCTCCCTCGGTGGCGGTGGCGGCACAGAAGGAGCCCGTTCCCCAGGCGCTCACCCACGGTAGCCGGGAAACTGCTCCCTCCCCCTCAGAGCGCTGGAGGGTAGCGAAAGCAAGGTTTCCGTACAATGTTGTTTCTTGCAGGTACAGCGCAGGCGATCAGGCTTCCATGCGAAAGCGGGGCCTCGGTGCTAGCTTCATGAAACAAGTGGGGGAGTCGAGGGCTGCCTTGTGCAGCAGCCGGCGGCTCCCTCGGAATTAGGTTTGGGACTCCCTTGCAGTGCTCTCACGCACGCACACAACAAAATGCCTCCACCCTCGGGAGCGGCTGTTTTAGCTGGGGCACGCATTCTCTACCGAGTTTTCCCTTCGAGTGGGGTGGCTGTCCTTCAGCCTGCACGCACCCCCCCGGGGTAACGGTACCAGCCCCCGAAGCATGATGTGAGTTGAGAGCTCCCTGCTGTCCGGCCTGTCTCTCCCCCGGTCTTACGGAATGGGGCCCGGCCCCGGGCCATCACCCACAGGACCCCCTCAACTGCTTCCTCCCACACAGAGGCCGACGGTAGCTAAAGCACGGTGTCTCTTCAGTGTTGCTGCTTCGAGTTAGAACGCTTGCGGTTAGACTTCCATGCAAAAGCGGGGCCGCAGTGCTCGCATCCTGCAACAAGCGGGGAGTCGTGTGCTGCCTTCTGCGGGGGCCTGCGTCTCACACGGAAAGCGGTTTGGGCCTCCCTTGCCGGGCGCTCCTGCGTGCACACAGCAGAACGCTTCCAGCCTCCGGCATGGGCATGGCTCTTTTAGCCGGAGCGGGAATTCTCTACAGGGTGGTTCCTTTGAGTTAGGGGGTTGGCTTGAGGCCTGCGGGCACGCCCCGGGAAAGGGGAGTAGCCTCAGAAAGGACAGGTGAGTGGAGAGCTGCCTTCCGCACCGGCCCGTTCCTCGCTCCATTTCACGCAGGGGACGCTGTCCCCCGTCTCTCCAACACGAGCACTGTAAAATGCCTCTGGCTTCAGGAACGGCCCTGTCAACTAGAGCGCAGTCCTTCTATAGCATTCACTCTTGCTCTTAGCAGCCTGGGAACTAGGCATCCAGGCTCACAGGGTGCAGCAGGGCTCAGCTCCTAAAGCAAGGCGTGAGTCGACAGCAGCCTTCCTGACAGGCCTGCTTCTCTCTCCGAGTCACGTTTAGGTTCCATTTCTCATGCTTTCACAAAAGCACACCAGAGGTGACGGTCCGGCTCAGGAAGGGCCATCTTTGCTGAAGCCCGCGTTCTCTACAGGTTTGTTCCTCGGCGTTGGCTGGATGGCACTTAGGACTGCACGCACACACGGGAGCGCCGATCGAGTTTCCCGAAACAAGAGTTGAGGCGACAGGGTGCCCTCTGCCCATGCTGATTTCTCCCCCGGAATCCAGCTGGGACTCCCTCCCCAGGCTTGACTTCCAGAAGAGGGGAAAATGGCCGCCACCCTGTGGCGAGGCGGAGGAGCTGAAGCGGGACTTCTTTAGCGATTTTTCCCTGCCAAACCAGTGTGGAGCACTTAGCATTCCAGTGCACACGCGGAGCAGTAGTGTTAGCTCCAGGTGACAACAGCTGAGTCGAGAGGTGCCTTCCTGGCCCGGGCTGCTTCTCCCTTGGTGGCGGCACAGAAGGAGCCCGTTCCCCAGGTGCTCACCCACGGTAGCTGGGAAACTGCTCCCTCCCCCTCAGAGCGGTGGATGGTAGCGAAAGCTCGGTTTCCGTACACTGTTGTTTCTTGGAGGTAGAGCGCAGGCGATCAGGCTACCATGCGAAAGCGCGGCCTCGGTGCTAGCTTCATGAAACAAGTGGGGGAGTCGAGGCCTGCCTTTGCAGCAGCCGGCGGCTCCCTCGGAATTCGGTTTGGGACTCCCTTGCAGTGCTCTCAGGCACGCACACAACAAAATGCCTCCACCCTCGGGAGCGGCTGTTTTAGCTGGGGCACGCGTCTTCTACCGAGTTTTCCCTTCGAGTGGGGTGGCTGTACTTGAGCCTGCACGCACCCCCCGGGGCAACGGTACCAGCCCCGGAGGCCTGGTGTGAGTTGAGAGCTCCCTGCTGTCCGGCCTGTCTCCTCCCCACCCCCCCACCCCCCCACCCCGGGCCTTACGCAATGGAGCCCGGCCCCGCGCCCCCTAACCCACAGGACCCCCTCAACTGCTTCCTCCCACACAGAGGTCGATGGTGGCTAAAGCACGGTGTCTCTGCAGTGTTGCTGCTTCTCGTTAGAACGCTTGCGGTTAGACTTCTATGCAAAAGCGGGACCGCAGTGCTCCCTTCCTGAAACGAGCGGGGAGTCGTGTGCTGCCTTCTGCCGGGGCCTGCGTCTCACACGGAAAGCGGTTTGGGCCTCCCTTGCCGGGCGCTCACGCGGGCACACAGCAGAACGCTTAGAGCCTCCGGCCTGGTTCTTTTAGCCAAAGCGGGAATTCTCTACAGGGTGGTTCCTTTGAGTTAGGGGGTTGGCTTGAGGCCTGCGGGCTCGCCCGGGGCAAGGGGAGTAGCCTCAGAAAGGAGAGGTGAGTGGAGAGCTGCCTTCCGCACCGGCCCCTTTCTCGCTCCATTTCACGCAGGGGACCCTGTCCCCAGTCTCTCCAACACGAGAACTGTAAAATGCCTCTGGCTTCAGGAACGGCCCTATCAACTAGAGCGCAGCCCTTCTATAGCATTCACTCTTGCTCTTAGCAGCCTGGGAACTAGGCATCCAGGCACACAGGGTGCAGCAGGGCTCAGCTCCTAAAGCAAGGCGTGAGTCGACAGCAGCCTTCCTGAGAGGCCTGCTTCTCTCTCCGAGTCACGTTTAGGTTCCATTTCTCATGCTTTCACAAAAGCACCCCATAGGTGACGTCCCGGCTCAGGAAGGGCCGTCTGTGCTGAGGCCCGCGTTCTCTACAGGTCTGTTCCTCGGCGTTAGCTGGATGGCACTTAGGACTCCACGCACACATGGGAGCGCCGATCGAGTTTCCTGAAACAAGAGTTGAGGCGACGGGGTGCCCTCTGCCCATGCTGATTTCTCCCCCGGAACCCAGCTGGGACTCCCTCCCCAGGCTTGCACTCCAGCAGAGGGGAAAATGGCCGCCACCCTGTGGCGAGGCGGAGGAGCTGAAGCGGGGCTTCTTTAGCGGCTTCTCCCTGCGAAACCAGTGTGGAGCACTTAGCATTCCAGTGCACACGCGGAGCAGTAGTGTTAGCTCCAGGTGACAACAGCTGAGTCGAGAGGTGCCTTCCTGGCCCGGGCTGCTTCTCCCTCGGTGGCGGCACGGAAGGAGCCCGTTCCCCAGGCGCTCACCCACGGTAGCCGGGAAACTGCTCCCTCCCACTCAGAGCGGTGGATGGTAGCGAAAGCACGATTTCCGTACACTGTTGTTTCTTGGAGGTAGAGCGCAGGCGATCAGGCTTCCATGCGAAAGCGGGGCCTCGGTGCTAGCTTCATGAAACAAGTGGGGGAGTCGAGGGCTGCCTTGGGCAGCAGCCGATGGCTCCCTCGGAGTTAGGTTTGGGACTCCCTTGCAGTGCTCTCAGGCTCGCACACAACAAAATGCCTCCACCCTCGGGAGCGGCTGTTTTAGCGGGGGCACGCATTCTCTCCCGAGTTTTCCGTTCGAGTCGGGTGGCTGTCCTTCAGCCTGCACGCACCCCCCCGGGGTAACGGTACCAGCCCCCGAAGCATGATGTGAGTTGAGAGCTCCCTGCTGTCCGGCCTGTCTCTCCCCCGGTCTTACGGAATGGGGCCCGGCCCCGGGCCCTCACCCACAGGACCCCCTCAACTGCTTCCTCCCACACAGAGGCCGACGGTAGCTAAAGCACAGTGTCTCTGCAGTGTTGCTGCTTCGAGTTAGAACGCTTGCGGTTAGATTTCCATGCAAAAGCGGGGCCGCAGTGCTCGCACCCTGCAACGAGCGGGGAGTCGTGTGCTGCCTTCTGCGGGGGCCTGCGTCTCACACGGAAAGCGGTTTGGGCCTCCCTTGCCGGGTGCTCCCGCGGGCACACAGCAGAACGCTTCCAGCCTCCGGCATGGGCATGGCTCTTTTAGACGGAGCGGGAATTCTCTACAGGGTGGTTCCTTTGAGTTAGGGGGTTGGCTTGAGGCCTGCGGGCACGCCCCGGGCAAGGGGAGTAGCCTCAGAAAGGACAGGTGAGTGGAGAGCTGCCTTCCGCACCGGCCCGTTCCTCGCTCCATTTCACGCAGGGGACCCTGTCCCCCGTCTCTCCAACACGAGCACTGTAAAATGCCTTTGGCTTCAGGAACGGCCCTGTCAACTAGAGCGCAGCCCTTCTATAGCATTCACTCTTGCTCTTAGCAGCCTGGGAACTAGGCATCCAGGCACACAGGGTGCAGCAGGGCTCAGCTCCTAAAGCAAGGCGTGAGTCGACAGCAGCCTTCCTGACAGGCCTGCTTCTCTCTCCCAGTCACGTTTAGGTTCCATTTCTCATGCTTTCACAAAAGCACCCCATAGGTGACGTCCCGGCTCAGGAAAGGCCGTCTGTGCTGAGGCCCGCGTTCTCTACAGGTCTGTTCCTCGGCGTTGGCTGGATGGCACTTAGGACTCCACGCACACACGGGAGCGCCGATCGAGTTTCCCAAAACAAGAGTTGAGGCGACAGGGTGCCCTCTGCCCATGCTGATTTCTCCCCCGGAACCCAGCTGGGACTCCCTCCCCAGGCTTGCACTCCAACAGAGGGGAAAATGGCCGCCACCCTGTGGCGAGGCGGAGGAGCTGAAGCAGGGCTTCTTTAGCGGCTTCTCCCTGCCAAACCAGTGTGGAGCACTTAGCATTCCAGTGCACACCGGAGCAGTAGTGTTAGCTCCAGGTGACAACAGCTGAGTCGAGAGGTGCCTTCCTGGCCCGGGCTGCTTCTCCCTCGGTGGCGGTGGCGGCACAGAAGGAGCCCGTTCCCCAGGCGCTCACCCACGGTAGCCGGGAAACTGCTCCCTCCCCCTCAGAGCGCTGGATGGTAGCGAAAGCAAGGTTTCCGTACAATGTTGTTTCTTGCAGGTACAGCGCAGGCGATCAGGCTTCCATGCGAAAGCGGGGCCTCGGTGCTAGCTTCATGAAACAAGTGGGGGAGTCGAGGGCTGCCTTGTGCAGCAGCCGGCGGCTCCCTCGGAATTAGGTTTGGGACTCCCTTGCAGTGCTCTCACGCACGCACACAACAAAATGCCTCCACCCTCGGGAGCGGCTGTTTTAGCTGGGGCACGCATTCTCTACCGAGTTTTCCCTTCGAGTGGGGTGGCTGTCCTTCAGCCTGCACGCACCCCCCCGGGGTAACGGTACCAGCCCCCGAAGCATGATGTGAGTTGAGAGCTCCCTGCTGTCCGGCCTGTCTCTCCCCCGGTCTTACGGAATGGGGCCCGGCCCCGGGCCATCACCCACAGGACCCCCTCAACTGCTTCCTCCCACACAGAGGCCGACGGTAGCTAAAGCACGGTGTCTCTTCAGTGTTGCTGCTTCGAGTTAGAACGCTTGCGGTTAGACTTCCATGCAAAAGCGGGGCCGCAGTGCTCGCATCCTGCAACAAGCGGGGAGTCGTGTGCTGCCTTCTGCGGGGGCCTGCGTCTCACACGGAAAGCGGTTTGGGCCTCCCTTGCCGGGCGCTCCTGCGTGCACACAGCAGAACGCTTCCAGCCTCCGGCATGGGCATGGCTCTTTTAGCCGGAGCGGGAATTCTCTACAGGGTGGTTCCTTTGAGTTAGGGGGTTGGCTTGAGGCCTGCGGGCACGCCCCGGGAAAGGGGAGTAGCCTCAGAAAGGACAGGTGAGTGGAGAGCTGCCTTCCGCACCGGCCCGTTCCTCGCTCCATTTCACGCAGGGGACGCTGTCCCCCGTCTCTCCAACACGAGCACTGTAAAATGCCTCTGGCTTCAGGAACGGCCCTGTCAACTAGAGCGCAGTCCTTCTATAGCATTCACTCTTGCTCTTAGCAGCCTGGGAACTAGGCATCCAGGCTCACAGGGTGCAGCAGGGCTCAGCTCCTAAAGCAAGGCGTGAGTCGACAGCAGCCTTCCTGACAGGCCTGCTTCTCTCTCCGAGTCACGTTTAGGTTCCATTTCTCATGCTTTCACAAAAGCACACCAGAGGTGACGGTCCGGCTCAGGAAGGGCCATCTTTGCTGAAGCCCGCGTTCTCTACAGGTTTGTTCCTCGGCGTTGGCTGGATGGCACTTAGGACTGCACGCACACACGGGAGCGCCGATCGAGTTTCCCGAAACAAGAGTTGAGGCGACAGGGTGCCCTCTGCCCATGCTGATTTCTCCCCCGGAATCCAGCTGGGACTCCCTCCCCAGGCTTGACTTCCAGAAGAGGGGAAAATGGCCGCCACCCTGTGGCGAGGCGGAGGAGCTGAAGCGGGACTTCTTTAGCGATTTTTCCCTGCCAAACCAGTGTGGAGCACTTAGCATTCCAGTGCACACGCGGAGCAGTAGTGTTAGCTCCAGGTGACAACAGCTGAGTCGAGAGGTGCCTTCCTGGCCCGGGCTGCTTCTCCCTTGGTGGCGGCACAGAAGGAGCCCGTTCCCCAGGTGCTCACCCACGGTAGCTGGGAAACTGCTCCCTCCCCCTCAGAGCGGTGGATGGTAGCGAAAGCTCGGTTTCCGTACACTGTTGTTTCTTGGAGGTAGAGCGCAGGCGATCAGGCTACCATGCGAAAGCGCGGCCTCGGTGCTAGCTTCATGAAACAAGTGGGGGAGTCGAGGCCTGCCTTTGCAGCAGCCGGCGGCTCCCTCGGAATTCGGTTTGGGACTCCCTTGCAGTGCTCTCAGGCACGCACACAACAAAATGCCTCCACCCTCGGGAGCGGCTGTTTTAGCTGGGGCACGCGTCTTCTACCGAGTTTTCCCTTCGAGTGGGGTGGCTGTACTTGAGCCTGCACGCACCCCCCGGGGCAACGGTACCAGCCCCGGAGGCCTGGTGTGAGTTGAGAGCTCCCTGCTGTCCGGCCTGTCTCCTCCCCACCCCCCCACCCCCCCACCCCGGGCCTTACGCAATGGAGCCCGGCCCCGCGCCCCCTAACCCACAGGACCCCCTCAACTGCTTCCTCCCACACAGAGGTCGATGGTGGCTAAAGCACGGTGTCTCTGCAGTGTTGCTGCTTCTCGTTAGAACGCTTGCGGTTAGACTTCTATGCAAAAGCGGGACCGCAGTGCTCCCTTCCTGAAACGAGCGGGGAGTCGTGTGCTGCCTTCTGCCGGGGCCTGCGTCTCACACGGAAAGCGGTTTGGGCCTCCCTTGCCGGGCGCTCACGCGGGCACACAGCAGAACGCTTAGAGCCTCCGGCCTGGTTCTTTTAGCCAAAGCGGGAATTCTCTACAGGGTGGTTCCTTTGAGTTAGGGGGTTGGCTTGAGGCCTGCGGGCTCGCCCGGGGCAAGGGGAGTAGCCTCAGAAAGGAGAGGTGAGTGGAGAGCTGCCTTCCGCACCGGCCCCTTTCTCGCTCCATTTCACGCAGGGGACCCTGTCCCCAGTCTCTCCAACACGAGAACTGTAAAATGCCTCTGGCTTCAGGAACGGCCCTATCAACTAGAGCGCAGCCCTTCTATAGCATTCACTCTTGCTCTTAGCAGCCTGGGAACTAGGCATCCAGGCACACAGGGTGCAGCAGGGCTCAGCTCCTAAAGCAAGGCGTGAGTCGACAGCAGCCTTCCTGAGAGGCCTGCTTCTCTCTCCGAGTCACGTTTAGGTTCCATTTCTCATGCTTTCACAAAAGCACCCCATAGGTGACGTCCCGGCTCAGGAAGGGCCGTCTGTGCTGAGGCCCGCGTTCTCTACAGGTCTGTTCCTCGGCGTTAGCTGGATGGCACTTAGGACTCCACGCACACATGGGAGCGCCGATCGAGTTTCCTGAAACAAGAGTTGAGGCGACGGGGTGCCCTCTGCCCATGCTGATTTCTCCCCCGGAACCCAGCTGGGACTCCCTCCCCAGGCTTGCACTCCAGCAGAGGGGAAAATGGCCGCCACCCTGTGGCGAGGCGGAGGAGCTGAAGCGGGGCTTCTTTAGCGGCTTCTCCCTGCGAAACCAGTGTGGAGCACTTAGCATTCCAGTGCACACGCGGAGCAGTAGTGTTAGCTCCAGGTGACAACAGCTGAGTCGAGAGGTGCCTTCCTGGCCCGGGCTGCTTCTCCCTCGGTGGCGGCACGGAAGGAGCCCGTTCCCCAGGCGCTCACCCACGGTAGCCGGGAAACTGCTCCCTCCCACTCAGAGCGGTGGATGGTAGCGAAAGCACGATTTCCGTACACTGTTGTTTCTTGGAGGTAGAGCGCAGGCGATCAGGCTTCCATGCGAAAGCGGGGCCTCGGTGCTAGCTTCATGAAACAAGTGGGGGAGTCGAGGGCTGCCTTGGGCAGCAGCCGATGGCTCCCTCGGAGTTAGGTTTGGGACTCCCTTGCAGTGCTCTCAGGCTCGCACACAACAAAATGCCTCCACCCTCGGGAGCGGCTGTTTTAGCGGGGGCACGCATTCTCTCCCGAGTTTTCCGTTCGAGTCGGGTGGCTGTCCTTCAGCCTGCACGCACCCCCCCGGGGTAACGGTACCAGCCCCCGAAGCATGATGTGAGTTGAGAGCTCCCTGCTGTCCGGCCTGTCTCTCCCCCGGTCTTACGGAATGGGGCCCGGCCCCGGGCCCTCACCCACAGGACCCCCTCAACTGCTTCCTCCCACACAGAGGCCGACGGTAGCTAAAGCACAGTGTCTCTGCAGTGTTGCTGCTTCGAGTTAGAACGCTTGCGGTTAGATTTCCATGCAAAAGCGGGGCCGCAGTGCTCGCACCCTGCAACAAGCGGGGAGTCGTGTGCTGCCTTCTGCGGGGGCCTGCGTCTCACACGGAAAGCGGTTTGGGCCTCCCTTGCCGGGTGCTCCCGCGGGCACACAGCAGAACGCTTCCAGCCTCCGGCATGGGCATGGCTCTTTTAGACGGAGCGGGAATTCTCTACAGGGTGGTTCCTTTGAGTTAGGGGGTTGGCTTGAGGCCTGCGGGCACGCCCCGGGCAAGGGGAGTAGCCTCAGAAAGGACAGGTGAGTGGAGAGCTGCCTTCCGCACCGGCCCGTTCCTCGCTCCATTTCACGCAGGGGACCCTGTCCCCCGTCTCTCCAACACGAGCACTGTAAAATGCCTTTGGCTTCAGGAACGGCCCTGTCAACTAGAGCGCAGCCCTTCTATAGCATTCACTCTTGCTCTTAGCAGCCTGGGAACTAGGCATCCAGGCACACAGGGTGCAGCAGGGCTCAGCTCCTAAAGCAAGGCGTGAGTCGACAGCAGCCTTCCTGACAGGCCTGCTTCTCTCTCCCAGTCACGTTTAGGTTCCATTTCTCATGCTTTCACAAAAGCACCCCATAGGTGACGTCCCGGCTCAGGAAAGGCCGTCTGTGCTGAGGCCCGCGTTCTCTACAGGTCTGTTCCTCGGCGTTGGCTGGATGGCACTTAGGACTCCACGCACACACGGGAGCGCCGATCGAGTTTCCCAAAACAAGAGTTGAGGCGACAGGGTGCCCTCTGCCCATGCTGATTTCTCCCCCGGAACCCAGCTGGGACTCCCTCCCCAGGCTTGCACTCCAACAGAGGGGAAAATGGCCGCCACCCTGTGGCGAGGCGGAGGAGCTGAAGCAGGGCTTCTTTAGGGGCTTCTCCCTGCCAAACCAGTGTGGAGCACTTAGCATTCCAGTGCACACCGGAGCAGTAGTGTTAGCTCCAGGTGACAACAGCTGAGTCGAGAGGTGCCTTCCTGGCCCGGGCTGCTTCTCCCTCGGTGGCGGTGGCGGCACAGAAGGAGCCCGTTCCCCAGGCGCTCACCCACGGTAGCCGGGAAACTGCTCCCTCCCCCTCAGAGCGCTGGAGGGTAACGAAAGCAAGGTTTCCGAACAATGTTGTTTCTTGCAGGTACAACGCAGGCGATCAGGCTTCCATGCGAAAGCGGGGCCTCGGTGCTAGCTTCATGAAACAAGTGGGGGAGGCGAGGGCTGCCTTGTGCAGCAGCTGGCGGCTCCCTCGGAATTAGGTTTGGGACTCCCTGGCAGTGCTCTCACGCACGCACACAACAAAATGCCTCCACCCTCGGGAGCGGCTGTTTTAGCTGGGGCACGCATTCTCTACCGAGTTTTCCCTTCGAGTGGGGTGGCTGTCCTTCAGCCTGCACGCACCCCCCCGGGGTAACGGTACCAGCCCCCGAAGCATGATGTGAGTTGAGAGCTCCCTGCTGTCCGGCCTGTCTCTCCCCCGGTCTTACGGAATGGGGCCCGGCCCCGGGCCATCACCCACAGGACCCCCTCAACTGCTTCCTCCCACACAGAGGCCGAAGGTAGCTAAAGCACGGTGTCTCTTCAGTGTTGCTGCTTCGAGTTAGAACGCTTGCGGTTAGACTTCCATGCAAAAGCGGGGCCGCAGTGCTCGCATCCTGCAACAAGCGGGGAGTCGTGTGCTGCCTTCTGCGGGGGCCTGCGTCTCACACGGAAAGCGGTTTGGGCCTTTCTTGCCGGGCGCTCCTGCGTGCACACAGCAGAACGCATCCAGCCTCCGGCATGGGCATGGCTCTTTTAGCCGGAGCGGGAATTCTCTACAGGGTGGTTCCTTTGAGTTAGGGGGTTGGCTTGAGGCCTGCGGCCACGCCCCGAGCAAGGGGAGTAGCCTCAGAAAGGACAGGTGAGTGGAGAGCTGCCTTCCGCACCGGCCCGTTTCTCGCTCCATTTCACGCAGGGGACCCTGTCCCCCGTCTCTCCAACAGGAACACTGTAAAATGCCTCTGGCTTCAGGAACGGCCCCGATAGCCACAGCGCAGTCATTCTATAGCATTGATTCTTGCTCTTAGCAGCCTGGGAACTAGGCATCCAGGCACACAGGGTGCAGCAGGGCTCAGCTCCTAAAGCAAGGCGTGAGTCGACAGCAGCCTTCCTGACAGGCCTGCTTCTCTCTCCGAGTCACGTTTAGGTTCCATTTCTCATGCTTTCACAAAAGCACACCAGAGGTGACGGTCCGGCTCAGGAAGGGTCTTCTTGCTGAGGCCCGCGTTCTCTACAGGTTTGTTCCTCGGCGTTGGCTGGATGGCACTTAGGACTGCACGCACACACGGGAGCGCCGATCGAGTTTCCCGAAACAAGAGTGGAGGCGATAGGGTGCCCTCTGCCCATGCTGATTTCTCCCCCGGAACCCAGCTGCGACTCCCTCCCCAGGCTTGCCCTCCAGCAGAGGGGAAAATGGCCGCCACCCTGTGGCGAGGCGGAGGAGCTGAAGCGGGGCTTCTTTAGCGGCTTCTCCCTGCGAAACCAGTGTGGAGCACTTAGCATTCCAGTGCACACGTGGAGCTGTAGTGTTAGCTCCAGGTGACAACAGCTGAGTCGAGAGGTGCCTTCCTGGCCCGGGCTGCTTCTCCCTCGGTGGCGGCACGGAAGGAGCCCGTTCCCCAGGCGCTCACCCACGGTAGCCGGGAAACTGCTCCCTCCCCCTCAGAGCGGTGGATGGTAGCAAAAGCAAGGTTTCCGTACAATGTTGTTTCTTGCAGGTACAGCGCAGGCGATCAGGCTTCCATGCGAAAGAGGGGCCTCGGTGCTAGCTTCATGAAACAAGTGGGGGAGTCGAGGGCTGCCTTGTGCAGCAGCCGGCGGCTCCCTCGGAATTAGGTTTGGGACTCCCTTGCAGTGCTCTCACGCACGCACACAACAAAATGCCTCCACCCTCGGGAGCGGCTGTTTTAGCTGGGGCACGCGTCCTCTACCGAGTTTTCCCTTCGAGTGGGGTGGCTATTCTTCAGCCTGCACGCACCCCCCGGGGCAACGGTATCAGCCCCGGAGACCTGGTGTGAGTTGAGAGCTCCCTGCTGTCCGGCCTGTCTCTCCCCCACCCGCCCACCCCGGGCCTTACGGAATGGAGCCCGGCCCCGGGCCCCCTCACCCACAGGACCCCCTCAACTGCTTCCTCCCACACAGAGGTCGACGGTAGCTAACGCACGGTGTCTCTGCAGTGTTGCTGCTTCCAGTTAGAACGCTTGCGGTTAGACTTCCATGCAAAAGCGGAACCGCAGTGCTCCCTTCCTGAAACGAGCGGGGAGTCGTGTGCTGCCTTCTGCCGGGGCCTGCGTCTCACACGGAAAGCGGTTTGGCCTCCCTTGCCGGGCGCTCACGGGGGCACACAGCAGAACGCTTCCAGCCTCCGGCCTGGCTCTTTTAGCGGAAGCGGGAATTCTCTACAGGGTGGTTCCTTTGAGATAGGGGGTTGGATTGAGGCCTGCGGGCGCGCCCGGGGCAAGGGGAGTAGCCTCAGAAAGGAGAGGTGAGTGGAGAGCTGCCTTCCGCACCGGCCCGTTTCTCGCTCCATTTCACGCAGGGGACCCTGTCCCCCGTCTCTCCAACACGAGCACTGTAAAATGCCTCTGGCTTCAGGAACAGCCCTGTCAACTAGAGCGCAGTCCTTCTATAGCATTCACTCTTGCTCTTAGCAGCCTGGGAACTAGGCATTCAGGCACACAGGGTGCAGCAGGGCTCAGCTCCTAAAACAAGGCGTGAGTCGACAGCAGCCTTCCTGACAGGCCTGCTTCTCACTCCGAGTCACGTTTAGGTTCCATTTCTCCTGCTTTCACAAAAGCACCCCATAGGTGACGTCCCGGCTCAGGAAGGGCCGTCTGTGCTGAGGCCCTCGTTCTCTCCAGGTTTGTTCCTCGGCGTTGGCTGGATGGCACTTACGAATTCACGCACACACGGGAGCGCCGATCGTGTTTCCCGAAACAAGAGTTGAGGCGACAGGGTGCCCTCTGCCCATGCTGATTTCTCCCCCGGAACCCAGCTGGGACTCCCTCCCCAGGCTTGCACTCCAGCAGAGGGGAAAATGGCCGCCACCCTGTGGCGAGGCGGAGGAGCTGAAGCGGGGCTTCTTAAGCAGCTTCAACCTGCCAAACCACTGTGGAGCACTTAGCATTCCTGTGCACACGCGGAGCAGTAGTGTTAGCTCCAGGTGACAACAGCTGAGTCGAGAGGTGCCTTCCTGGCCCGGGCTGCTTCTCCCTCGGTGGCGGCACGGAAGGAGCCCGTTCCCCAGGCGCTCACCCACGGTAGCCGGGAAACTGCTCCCTCCCCCTCAGAGCGGTGGATGGTAGCAAAAGCAAGGTTTCCGTACAATGTTGTTTCTTGCAGGTACAGCGCAGGCGATCAGGCTTCCATGCGAAAGAGGGGCCTCGGTGCTAGCTTCATGAAACAAGTGGGGGAGTCGAGGGCTGCCTTGTGCAGCAGCCGGCGGCTCCCTCGGAATTAGGTTTGGGACTCCCTTGCAGTGCTCTCACGCACGCACACAACAAAATGCCTCCACCCTCGGGAGCGGCTGTTTTAGCTGGGGCACGCGTCCTCTACCGAGTTTTCCCTTCGAGTGGGGTGGCTATTCTTCAGCCTGCACGCACCCCCCGGGGCAACGGTATCAGCCCCGGAGACCTGGTGTGAGTTGAGAGCTCCCTGCTGTCCGGCCTGTCTCTCCCCCACCCGCCCACCCCGGGCCTTACGGAATGGAGCCCGGCCCCGGGCCCCCTCACCCACAGGACCCCCTCAACTGCTTCCTCCCACACAGAGGTCGACGGTAGCTAACGCACGGTGTCTCTGCAGTGTTGCTGCTTCCAGTTAGAACGCTTGCGGTTAGACTTCCATGCAAAAGCGGAACCGCAGTGCTCCCTTCCTGAAACGAGCGGGGAGTCGTGTGCTGCCTTCTGCCGGGGCCTGCGTCTCACACGGAAAGCGGTTTGGCCTCCCTTGCCGGGCGCTCACGGGGGCACACAGCAGAACGCTTCCAGCCTCCGGCCTGGCTCTTTTAGCGGAAGCGGGAATTCTCTACAGGGTGGTTCCTTTGAGATAGGGGGTTGGATTGAGGCCTGCGGGCGCGCCCGGGGCAAGGGGAGTAGCCTCAGAAAGGAGAGGTGAGTGGAGAGCTGCCTTCCGCACCGGCCCGTTTCTCGCTCCATTTCACGCAGGGGACCCTGTCCCCCGTCTCTCCAACACGAGCACTGTAAAATGCCTCTGGCTTCAGGAACAGCCCTGTCAACTAGAGCGCAGTCCTTCTATAGCATTCACTCTTGCTCTTAGCAGCCTGGGAACTAGGCATTCAGGCACACAGGGTGCAGCAGGGCTCAGCTCCTAAAACAAGGCGTGAGTCGACAGCAGCCTTCCTGACAGGCCTGCTTCTCACTCCGAGTCACGTTTAGGTTCCATTTCTCCTGCTTTCACAAAAGCACCCCATAGGTGACGTCCCGGCTCAGGAAGGGCCGTCTGTGCTGAGGCCCTCGTTCTCTCCAGGTTTGTTCCTCGGCGTTGGCTGGATGGCACTTACGAATTCACGCACACACGGGAGCGCCGATCGTGTTTCCCGAAACAAGAGTTGAGGCGACAGGGTGCCCTCTGCCCATGCTGATTTCTCCCCCGGAACCCAGCTGGGACTCCCTCCCCAGGCTTGCACTCCAGCAGAGGGGAAAATGGCCGCCACCCTGTGGCGAGGCGGAGGAGCTGAAGCGGGGCTTCTTAAGCAGCTTCAACCTGCCAAACCACTGTGGAGCACTTAGCATTCCTGTGCACACGCGGAGCAGTAGTGTTAGCTCCAGGTGACAACAGCTGAGTCGAGAGGTGCCTTCCTGGCCCTGGCTGCTTCTCCCTCGGTGGCGGGCACGGAAGGAGCCCGTTCCCCAGGCGCTCACCCACGGTAGCCAGGAAACTGCTCCCTCCCCCTCAGAGCAGTGGATGGTAGGGAAAGCTCGGTTTCCGGACACTGTTGTTTCTTGGAGGTAGAGCGCAGGCGATCAGGCTTCCATGCGAAAGCGGGGCCTCGGTGCTAGCTTCATGAAACAAGTAGGGGAGTCGAGGGCTGCCTTGTGCAGCAGCCGGCGGCTCCCTCGGAGTTAGGTTTGGGACTCCCTTGCAGTGCTCTCAGGCACGCACACAACAAAATGCCTCCACCCTCGGGAGCGTCTGTTTTAGCTGGGGCACGCATTCTCTACCGAGTTTTCCCTTCGAGTCGGGTGGCTGTCCTTCAGCCTGCACGCACCCCCCCGGGGCAACGGTACCAGCCCCCGAAGCATGATGTGAGTTGAGAGCTCCCTGCTGTCCGGCCTGTCTCTTCCCCGGTCTTACGGAATGGGTCCCGGCCCCGGGCCCTCACCCACAGGACCCCCTCAACTGCTTCCTCCCACACAGAGGCCGACGGTAGGTAAAGCAGGGTGTCTCTGCAGTGTTGCTGCTTCGAGTTAGGACGCTTGTGGTTAGACTTCCATGCAAAAGCGGGGCCGCAGTGCTCGCTTCCTGCAAAAAGCGGGGAGTCGTTTGCTGCCTTCTGCGGGGGCCTGCGTCTCACATGGAAAGCGGTTTGGGCCTCCCTTGCCGGGCGCTCCCGCGGGCACACAGCAGAACCCTTCCAGCCTCGGGCATGGGCATGGCTCTTTTAGCCGGAGCGGGAATTCTCTACAGGGTGTTTCCTTTGAGTTAGGGGGTTGGCTTGAGGCCTGCGGGCACGCCCGGGCAAGGGGAGTAGCCTCAGAAAGGAGAGGTGAGTGGAGAGCTGCCTTCCGCACCGGCCCGTTTCTCGCTCCATTTCACGCAGGGGACCCTGTCCCCCGTCTCTCCAACACGAGCACTGTAAAATGCCTCTGGCTTCAGGAACGGCCCCGATAGCCACAGCGCAGTCTTTCTGTAGCATTGATTCTTGCTCTTAGCAGCCTGGGAACTAGGCATCCAGGCTCACAGGCTGCAGCAGGGCTCAGCTCCTAAAGCAAGGCGTGAGTCGACAGCAGCCTTCCTGACAGGCCTGCTTCTCACTCCGAGTCACGTTTAGGTTCCATTTCTCATGCTTTCACAAAAGCACACCAGAGGTGACGGTCCGGATCAGGAAGGGCCATCTTTGCTGAAGCCCGCGTTCTCTACAGGTCTGTTCCTCGGCGTTGGCTGGATGGCACTTAGGACTGCACGCACACACGGGAGCGCCGATCGAGTTTCGCGAAACAAGAGTTGAGGCGACAGGGTGCCCTCTGCCCACGCTGATTTCTCCCCCGCAACCCAGCTGGGACTCCCTCCCCAGGCTTGCACTCCAGCAGAGGGGAAAATGGCCGCCACCCTGTGGCGAGGAGGAGGAGCTGAAGCGGGGCTTCTTTAGCGGCTTCTCCCTGCCAAACCAGTGTGGAGCACTTAGCATTCCAGTGCACACGCGGTGCAGTAGTGTTAGCTCCAGGTGACAACAGCTGAGTCGAGAGGTGCCTTCCTGGCCCGGGCTGCTTCTCCCTCGGTGGCGGCATGGAAGGAGCCCGTTGCCCTGGCGCTCACCCACGGTAGCCGGGAAACTGCTCCCTCCCACTAAGAGCGGTGGATGGTAGCGAAAGCACGGTTTCCCTACACTGTTGTTTCTTGGAGGTAGAGCGCAGGCGATCAGGCTTCCATGCGAAAGCGTGGCCTCGGTGCTAGCTTCATGAAACAAGTGGGGGAGTCGAGTCCTGCCTTGTGCAGCAGCCGGCGGCTCCCTCGGAATTAGGTTTGGGACTCCCTTGCAGTGCTCTCAGGCACGCACACAACAAAATGCCTCCACCCTCGGGAGCGGCTGTTTTAGCTGGGGCACGCGTCTTCCACCGAGTTTTCCCTTCGAGTGGGGTGGCTGTACTTGAGCCTGCACGCACCCCCCGGGGCAACGGTACCAGCCCCGGAGACCTGGTGTGAGTTGAGAGCTCCCTGCTGTCCGGCCTGTCTCTCCCCCACCCCCCCACCCCGGGCCTTACGGAATGGAGCCCGGCCCCGGGCCCCCTCACCCACAGGACCCCCTCAACTGCTTCCTCCCACGCAGAGGTCGACGGTAGCTAACGCACGGTGTCTCTGCAGTGTTGCTGCTTCGAGTTAGAACGCTTGCGGTTAGACTTCCATGCAAAAGCGGAACCGCAGTGCTCCCTTCCTGAAACGAGCGGGGAGTCGTGTGCTGCCTTCTGCCGGGGCCTGCGTCTCACACGGAAAGCGGTTTGGGCCTCCCTTGCCGGGTGCTCACCTGGGCACACAGCAGAACGCTTCCAGCCTCCGGCCTGGCTCTTTTAGCCGAAGCGGGAATTCTCTGCAGGGTGGTTCCTTTGAGTTAGGGGGTTGGCTTGAGGCCTGCGGGCGCGCCCGGGGCAAGGGGAGTAGCCTCAGAAAGGAGAGGTGAGTGGAGAGCTGCCTTCCGCACCGGCCCGTTTCTCGCTCCATTTCACGCAGGGGACCCTGTCCCCAGTCTCTCCAACAGGAGCATTGTAAAATGCCTCTGGCTTCAGGAACGGCCCTGTCAACTAGAGCGCAGGCCTTCTATAGCATTCACTCTTGCTCTTAGCAGCCTGGGAACTAGGCATCCAGGCACACAGGGTGCAGCAGGGCTCAGCTCCTAAAACAAGGCGTGAGTCGACAGCAGCCTTCCTGACAGGCCTGCTTCTCACTCCGAGTCACGTTTAGGTTCCATTTCTCATGCTTTCACAAAAGCACCCCATAGGTGACGTCCCGGCTCAGGAAGGGCCGTCTGTGCTGAGGCCCGCGTTCTCTCCAGGTTCGTTCCTCGGCGTTGGCTGGATGGCACTTAGGACTCCACGCACACACGGGAGCGCCGATCGAGTTTCCCGAAACAAGAGTTGAGGCGACAGGGTGCCCTCTGCCCATGTTGATTTCTCCCCCGGAACCCAGCTGGGACTCCCTCCCCAGGCTTGCACTCCAGCAGAGGGGAAAATGGCCGCCACCTTGTGGCGAGGGGGAGGAGCTGAAGCGGGGCTTCTTTAGCAGCTTCAACCTGCCAAAGCACTGTGGAGCACTTAGCATTCCTGTGCACACGCAGAGCAGTAGTGTTAGCTCCAGGTGACAACAGCTGAGTCGAGAGGTGCCTTCCTGGCCTGGGCTGCTTCTCCCTAGGTGGCGGCATGGAAGGAGCCCGTTCCCCAGGCGCTCACCCACGGTAGACGGGAAACTGCTCCCTCCCCCTCAGAGCGCTGGATGGTAGCGAAAGCAAGGTTTCCGGACAATGTTGTTTCTTGCAGGTATAGCGCAGGCGATCAGGCTTCCATGCGAAAGCGGGGCCTCGGTGCTAGCTTCATGAAACAAGTGGGGGAGTCGAGGGCTGCCTTGTGCAGCAGCCGGCGGCTCCCTCGGAGTTAGGTTTGGGACTCCCTTGCAGTGCTCTCAGGCACGCACACAACAAAATGCCTCCACCCTCGGGAGCGGCTCTTTTAGCTGGGGCACGCATTCTCTACCGAGTTTTCCCTTCGAGTGGGGTGGCTGTCCTTCAGCCTGCACGCACCCCCCCCGGGGTAACGGTACCAGCCCCCGAGGCATGATGTGAGTTGAGAGCTCCCTGCTGTCCGGCCTGTCTCTCCCCCGGTGTTACGGAATGGGTCCCGGCCCCGGGCCCTCACCCACAGGACCCCCTCAACTGCTTCCTCCCACACAGAGGCCGAAGGTAGCCAAAGCACGGTGTCTCTGCAGTGTTGCTGCTTCGAGTTAGAACGCTTGCGGTTAGACTTCCATGCAAAAGCGGGGCCGCAGTGCTCGCTTCCTGCAACAAGCGGGGAGTCGTGTGCTGCCTTCTGCGGGGGCCTGCGTCTCACACGGAAAGCGGTTTGGGCCTCCCTTGCCGGGCGCTCCTGCGTGCACACAGCAGAACGCTTCCAGCCTCCGGCATGGGCATGGCTCTTTTAGCCGGAGCGGGAATTCTCTACAGGGTGGTTCCTTTGAGTTAGGGGGTTGTCTTGAGGCCTGCGGGCACGCCCCGGGCAAGGGGAGTAGCCTCAGAAAGGAGAGGTGAGTGGAGAGCTGCCTTCCGCACCGGCCCGTTTCTCGCTCCATTTCACGCAGGGGACCATGTCCCCCGTCTCTCCAACACGAGCACTGTAAAATGCCTCTGGCTTCAGGAACGGCCCCGATAGCCACAGCGCAGTCATTCTATAGCATTGATTCTTGCTCTTAGCAGCCTGGGAACTAGGCATCCAGGCACACAGGGTGCAGCAGGGCTCAGCTCCTAAAGCAAGGCGTGAGTCGACAGCAGCCTTCCTGACAGGCCTGCTTCTCTCTCCGAGTCACGTTTAGGTTCCATTTCTCATGCTTTCACAAAAGCACACCAGAGGTGACGGTCCGGCTCAGGAAGGGCCATCTTTGCTGAGGCCCGCGTTCTCTACAGGTTTGTTCCTCGGCGTTGGCTGGATGGCACTTAGGACTCCACGCAAACACGGGAGCGCCGATCGAGTTTCTCGAAACAAGAGTTGAGGCGACAGGGTGCCCTCTGCCCATGCTGATTTCTCCCCCGGAACCCAGCTGGGACTCCCTCCCCAGGCTTGCCCTCCAGCAGAGGGGAAAATGGCCGCCACCCTGTGGCGAGGCGGAGGAGATGAAGCGGGGCTTCTTTAGGGGCTTCTCCCTGCCAAACCAGTGTGGAGCACTTAGCATTCCTGTGCACACCTGGAGCGGTAGTGTTAGCTCCAGGTGACAGCAGCTGAGTGGAGAGTTGCCTTCCCGGCCCGGGCTGCTTCTCCCTCGGTGGCGGCACCGGAGGAGCCCGTTCCCCAGGCGCTCACCCACGGTAGCCAGGAAACTGCTCCCTCCCCCTCAGAGCGGTGGATGGTAGCGAAAGCACGGTTTCCGTACACTGTTGTTTCTTGGAGGTAGAGCGCAGGCGATCAGGCTTCCATGCAAAAGCGGGGCCTCGGTGCTAGCTTCATGAAACAAGTGGGGGAGTCGAGGGCTGCCTTGTGCAGCAGCCGTGGGCTCCCACGGAGTTAGGTTTGGGACTCCCTTGCAGTGCTCTCAGGCACGCACACAACAAAATGCCTCCACCCTCGAGAGCGGCTGTTTTAGCTGGGGCACGCATTCTCTACCGAGTTTTCCCTTCGAGTGGGGTGGCTGTCCTTCAGCCTGCACGCACCCCCCCGGGGTAACGGTACCAGCCCCCGAAGCATGATGTGAGTTGAGAGCTCCCTGCTGTCCGGCCTCTCTCTCCCCCGGTCTTACGGAATGGGGCCCGGCCCCGGGCCATCACCCACAGGACCCCCTCAACTGCTTCCTCCCACACAGAGGTGGACGGTAGCTAACGCACGGTGTCTCTGCAGTGTTGCTGCTTCCAGTTAGAACGCTTGCGGTTAGACTTCCATGCAAAAGCGGAACCGCAGTGCTCCCTTCCTGAAACGAGCGGGGAGTCGTGTGCTGCCTTCTGCCGGGGCCTGCGTCTCACACGGAAAGCGGTTTGGGCCTCCCTTGCCGGGCGCTCACGCGGGCACACAGCAGAACGCTTAGAGCCTCCGGCCTGGTTCTTTTAGCCAAAGCGGGAATTCTCTACAGGGTGGTTCCTTTGAGTTAGGGGGTTGGCTTGAGGCCTGCGGGCGCGCCCGGGGCAAGGGGAGTAGCCTCAGAAAGGAGAGGTGAGTGGAGAGCTGCCTTCCGCACCGGCCCCTTTCTCGCTCCATTTCACGCAGGGGACCCTGTCCCCAGTCTCTCCAACACGAGAACTGTAAAATGCCTCTGGCTTCAGGAACGGCCCTGTCAACTAGAGCGCAGCCCTTCTATAGCATTCACTCTTGCTCTTAGCAGCCTGGGAACTAGGCATCCAGGCACACAGGGTGCAGCAGGGCTCAGCTCCTAAAACAAGGCGTGAGTCGACAGCAGCCTTCCTGACAGGCCTGCTTCTCACTCCGAGTCACGTTTAGGTTCCATTTCTCATGCTTTCACAAAAGCACACCAGAGGTGACGGTCCGGCTCAGGAAGGGCCATCTTTGCTGAGGCCCGCGTTCTCTTCAGGTTTGTTCCTCGGCGTTGGCTGGATGGCACTTAGGACTGCACGCACACACGGGAGCGCCGATCGAGTTTCCCGAAACAAGAGTTGAGGCGACAGGGTGCCCTCTGCTCATGCTGATTTCTCCCCCGGAACCCAGCTGGGACTCCCTCCCCAGGCTTGCACTCCAGCAGAGGGGAAAATGGCCGCCACCCTGTGGGGAGGCGGAGGAGCTGAAGCGGGGCTTCTTTAGCGGCTTCTCCCTGCCAAACCAGTGTGGAGCACTTAGCATTCCAGTGCACACGCGGAGCAGTAGTGTTAGCTCCAGGTGACAACAGCTGAGTCGAGAGGTGCCTTCCTGGCCCGGGCTGCCTCTCCCTAGGTCGCGGCATGGAAGGAGCCCGTTCCCCAGGCGCTCACCCACGGTAGCCGGGAAATTGCTCCCTCCCCCTCAGAGCGATGGATGGTAGCGAAAGCAAGGTTTCCGTCCACTGTTGTTTCTTGGAGGTAGAGCGCAGGCGATCAGGCTTCCATGCGAAAGCGGGGCCTCGGTGCTAGCTTCATGAAACAAGTGGGGGAGTCGAGGGCTGCCTTGTGCAGCAGCCGGCGGCTCCCTCGGAGTTAGGTTTGGGACTCCCTGGCAGTGCTCTCACGCACGCACACAACAAAATGCCTCCACCCTCGGGAGCGGCTGTTTTAGCTGGGGCACGCATTCTCTACCGAGTTTTCCCTTCGAGTGGGGTGGCTGTCCTTCAGCCTGCACGCACCCCCCCGGGGTAACGGTACCAGCCCCCGAAGCATGATGTGAGTTGAGAGCTCCCTGCTGTCCGGCCTGTCTCTCCCCCGGTCTTACGGAATGGGGCCCGGCCCCGGGCCCTCACCCACAGGACCCCCTCAACTGCTTCCTCCCACACAGAGGCCGACGGTAGCTAAAGCACGGTGTCTCTGCAGTCTTGCTGCTTCGAGTTAGAAAGCTTGCGGTTAGACTTCCATGCAAAAGCGGGGCCGCAGAGCTCGCTTCCTGCAACGAGCGGGGAGTCGTGTGCTGCCTTCTGCGGGGGCCTGCGTCTCACACGGAGAGCGGTTCGGGCCTCCCTTGCCGGGCGCTCACGCGTGCACACAGCAGAACGCTTCCAGCCTCGGGCATGGGCATGGCTCTTTTAGCCGGAGCGGGAATTCTCTACAGGGTGGTTCCTTTGAGTTAGGGGGTTGGCTTGAGGCCTGCGGGCACGCCCCGGGCAAGGGGAGTAGCCTCAGAAAGGACAGGTGAGTGGAGAGCTGCCTTCCGCACCGGCCCGTTTCTCGCTCCATTTCACGCAGGGGACCCTGTCCCCCGTCTCTCCAACACGAGCACTGTAAAATGCCTCTGGCTTCAGGAACGGCCCTGTCAACTAGAGCGCAGTCCTTCTATAGCATTCACTCTTGCTCTTAGCAGCCTGGGAACTAGGCATCCAGGCACACAGGGTGCAGCAGGGCTCAGCTCCTAAAGCAAGGCGTGAGTCGACAGCAGCCTTCCTGACAGGCCTGCTTCTCTCTCCCAGTCACGTTTAGGTTCCATTTCTCATGCTTTCACAAAAGCACCCCATAGGTGACGTCCCGGCTCAGGAAAGGCCGTCTGTGCTGAGGCCCGCGTTCTCTGCAGGTCTGTTCCTCGGCGTTGGCTGGATGGCACTTAGGACTCCACGCACACACGGGAGCGCCGATCGAGTTTCCCAAAACAAGAGTTGAGGCTACAGGGTGCCCTCTGCCCATGCTGATTTCTCCCCCGGAACCCAGCTGGGACTCCCTCCCCAGGCTTGCACTCCAACAGAGGGGAAAATGGCCGCCACCCTGTGGCGAGGCGGAGGAGCTGAAGCAGGGCTTCTTTAGCGGCTTCTCCCTGCCAAACCAGTGTGGAGCACTTAGCATTCCAGTGCACACCGGAGCAGTAGTGTTAGCTCCAGGTGACAACAGCTGAGTCGAGAGGTGCCTTCCTGGCCCGGGCTGCTTCTCCCTCGGTGGCGGTGGTGGCACAGAAGGAGCCCGTTCCCCAGGCGCTCACCCACGGTAGCCGGGAAACTGCTCCCTCCCCCTCAGAGCGCTGGATGGTAGCGAAAGCAAGGTTTCCGTACAATGTTGTTTCTTGCAGGTACAGCGCAGGCGATCAGGCTTCCATGCGAAAGCGGGGCCTCGGTGCTAGCTTCATGAAACAAGTGGGGGAGTCGAGGGCTGCCTTGTGCAGCAGCCGGCGGCTCCCTCGGAATTAGGTTTGGGACTCCCTTGCAGTGCTCTCACGCACGCACACAACAAAATGCCTCCACCCTCGGGAGCGGCTGTTTTAGCTGGGGCACGCATTCTCTACCGAGTTTTCCCTTCGAGTGGGGTGGCTGTCCTTCAGCCTGCACGCACCCCCCCGGGGTAACGGTACCAGCCCCCGAAGCATGATGTGAGTTGAGAGCTCCCTGCTGTCCGGCCTGTCTCTCCCCCGGTCTTACGGAATGGGGCCCGGCCCCGGGCCATCACCCACAGGACCCCCTCAACTGCTTCCTCCCACACAGAGGCCGACGGTAGCTAAAGCACGGTGTCTCTTCAGTGTTGCTGCTTCGAGTTAGAACGCTTGCGGTTAGACTTCCATGCAAAAGCGGGGCCGCAGTGCTCGCATCCTGCAACAAGCGGGGAGTCGTGTGCTGCCTTCTGCGGGGGCCTGCGTCTCACACGGAAAGCGGTTTGGGCCTCCCTTGCCGGGCGCTCCTGCGTGCACACAGCAGAACGCTTCCAGCCTCCGGCATGGGCATGGCTCTTTTAGCCGGAGCGGGAATTCTCTACAGGGTGGTTCCTTTGAGTTAGGGGGTTGGCTTGAGGCCTGCGGGCACGCCCCGGGAAAGGGGAGTAGCCTCAGAAAGGACAGGTGAGTGGAGAGCTGCCTTCCGCACCGGCCCGTTCCTCGCTCCATTTCACGCAGGGGACGCTGTCCCCCGTCTCTCCAACACGAGCACTGTAAAATGCCTCTGGCTTCAGGAACGGCCCTGTCAACTAGAGCGCAGTCCTTCTATAGCATTCACTCTTGCTCTTAGCAGCCTGGGAACTAGGCATCCAGGCTCACAGGGTGCAGCAGGGCTCAGCTCCTAAAGCAAGGCGTGAGTCGACAGCAGCCTTCCTGACAGGCCTGCTTCTCTCTCCGAGTCACGTTTAGGTTCCATTTCTCATGCTTTCACAAAAGCACACCAGAGGTGACGGTCCGGCTCAGGAAGGGCCATCTTTGCTGAAGCCCGCGTTCTCTACAGGTTTGTTCCTCGGCGTTGGCTGGATGGCACTTAGGACTGCACGCACACACGGGAGCGCCGATCGAGTTTCCCGAAACAAGAGTAGAGGCGACAGGGTGCCCTCTGCCCATGCTGATTTCTCCCCCGGAATCCAGCTGGGACTCCCTCCCCAGGCTTGACTTCCAGAAGAGGGGAAAATGGCCGCCACCCTGTGGCGAGGCGGAGGAGCTGAAGCGGGACTTCTTTAGCGATTTTTCCCTGCCAAACCAGTGTGGAGCACTTAGCATTCCAGTGCACACGCGGAGCAGTAGTGTTAGCTCCAGGTGACAACAGCTGAGTCGAGAGGTGCCTTCCTGGCCCGGGCTGCTTCTCCCTTGGTGGCGGCACAGAAGGAGCCCGTTCCCCAGGTGCTCACCCACGGTAGCTGGGAAACTGCTCCCTCCCCCTCAGAGCGGTGGATGGTAGCGAAAGCTCGGTTTCCGTACACTGTTGTTTCTTGGAGGTAGAGCGCAGGCGATCAGGCTACCATGCGAAAGCGCGGCCTCGGTGCTAGCTTCATGAAACAAGTGGGGGAGTCGAGGCCTGCCTTTGCAGCAGCCGGCGGCTCCCTCGGAATTCGGTTTGGGACTCCCTTGCAGTGCTCTCAGGCACGCACACAACAAAATGCCTCCACCCTCGGGAGCGGCTGTTTTAGCTGGGGCACGCGTCTTCTACCGAGTTTTCCCTTCGAGTGGGGTGGCTGTACTTGAGCCTGCACGCACCCCCCGGGGCAACGGTACCAGCCCCGGAGGCCTGGTGTGAGTTGAGAGCTCCCTGCTGTCCGGCCTGTCTCCTCCCCACCCCCCCACCCCCCCACCCCGGGCCTTACGCAATGGAGCCCGGCCCCGCGCCCCCTAACCCACAGGACCCCCTCAACTGCTTCCTCCCACACAGAGGTCGATGGTGGCTAAAGCACGGTGTCTCTGCAGTGTTGCTGCTTCTCGTTAGAACGCTTGCGGTTAGACTTCTATGCAAAAGCGGGACCGCAGTGCTCCCTTCCTGAAACGAGCGGGGAGTCGTGTGCTGCCTTCTGCCGGGGCCTGCGTCTCACACGGAAAGCGGTTTGGGCCTCCCTTGCCGGGCGCTCACGCGGGCACACAGCAGAACGCTTAGAGCCTCCGGCCTGGTTCTTTTAGCCAAAGCGGGAATTCTCTACAGGGTGGTTCCTTTGAGTTAGGGGGTTGGCTTGAGGCCTGCGGGCTCGCCCGGGGCAAGGGGAGTAGCCTCAGAAAGGAGAGGTGAGTGGAGAGCTGCCTTCCGCACCGGCCCCTTTCTCGCTCCATTTCACGCAGGGGACCCTGTCCCCAGTCTCTCCAACACGAGAACTGTAAAATGCCTCTGGCTTCAGGAACGGCCCTATCAACTAGAGCGCAGCCCTTCTATAGCATTCACTCTTGCTCTTAGCAGCCTGGGAACTAGGCATCCAGGCACACAGGGTGCAGCAGGGCTCAGCTCCTAAAGCAAGGCGTGAGTCGACAGCAGCCTTCCTGAGAGGCCTGCTTCTCTCTCCGAGTCACGTTTAGGTTCCATTTCTCATGCTTTCACAAAAGCACCCCATAGGTGACGTCCCGGCTCAGGAAGGGCCGTCTGTGCTGAGGCCCGCGTTCTCTACAGGTCTGTTCCTCGGCGTTAGCTGGATGGCACTTAGGACTCCACGCACACATGGGAGCGCCGATCGAGTTTCCTGAAACAAGAGTTGAGGCGACGGGGTGCCCTCTGCCCATGCTGATTTCTCCCCCGGAACCCAGCTGGGACTCCCTCCCCAGGCTTGCACTCCAGCAGAGGGGAAAATGGCCGCCACCCTGTGGCGAGGCGGAGGAGCTGAAGCGGGGCTTCTTTAGCGGCTTCTCCCTGCGAAACCAGTGTGGAGCACTTAGCATTCCAGTGCACACGCGGAGCAGTAGTGTTAGCTCCAGGTGACAACAGCTGAGTCGAGAGGTGCCTTCCTGGCCCGGGCTGCTTCTCCCTCGGTGGCGGCACGGAAGGAGCCCGTTCCCCAGGCGCTCACCCACGGTAGCCGGGAAACTGCTCCCTCCCACTCAGAGCGGTGGATGGTAGCGAAAGCACGATTTCCGTACACTGTTGTTTCTTGGAGGTAGAGCGCAGGCGATCAGGCTTCCATGCGAAAGCGGGGCCTCGGTGCTAGCTTCATGAAACAAGTGGGGGAGTCGAGGGCTGCCTTGGGCAGCAGCCGATGGCTCCCTCGGAGTTAGGTTTGGGACTCCCTTGCAGTGCTCTCAGGCTCGCACACAACAAAATGCCTCCACCCTCGGGAGCGGCTGTTTTAGCGGGGGCACGCATTCTCTCCCGAGTTTTCCGTTCGAGTCGGGTGGCTGTCCTTCAGCCTGCACGCACCCCCCCGGGGTAACGGTACCAGCCCCCGAAGCATGATGTGAGTTGAGAGCTCCCTGCTGTCCGGCCTGTCTCTCCCCCGGTCTTACGGAATGGGGCCCGGCCCCGGGCCCTCACCCACAGGACCCCCTCAACTGCTTCCTCCCACACAGAGGCCGACGGTAGCTAAAGCACAGTGTCTCTGCAGTGTTGCTGCTTCGAGTTAGAACGCTTGCGGTTAGATTTCCATGCAAAAGCGGGGCCGCAGTGCTCGCACCCTGCAACAAGCGGGGAGTCGTGTGCTGCCTTCTGCGGGGGCCTGCGTCTCACACGGAAAGCGGTTTGGGCCTCCCTTGCCGGGTGCTCCCGCGGGCACACAGCAGAACGCTTCCAGCCTCCGGCATGGGCATGGCTCTTTTAGACGGAGCGGGAATTCTCTACAGGGTGGTTCCTTTGAGTTAGGGGGTTGGCTTGAGGCCTGCGGGCACGCCCCGGGCAAGGGGAGTAGCCTCAGAAAGGACAGGTGAGTGGAGAGCTGCCTTCCGCACCGGCCCGTTCCTCGCTCCATTTCACGCAGGGGACCCTGTCCCCCGTCTCTCCAACACGAGCACTGTAAAATGCCTTTGGCTTCAGGAACGGCCCTGTCAACTAGAGCGCAGCCCTTCTATAGCATTCACTCTTGCTCTTAGCAGCCTGGGAACTAGGCATCCAGGCACACAGGGTGCAGCAGGGCTCAGCTCCTAAAGCAAGGCGTGAGTCGACAGCAGCCTTCCTGACAGGCCTGCTTCTCTCTCCCAGTCACGTTTAGGTTCCATTTCTCATGCTTTCACAAAAGCACCCCATAGGTGACGTCCCGGCTCAGGAAAGGCCGTCTGTGCTGAGGCCCGCGTTCTCTACAGGTCTGTTCCTCGGCGTTGGCTGGATGGCACTTAGGACTCCACGCACACACGGGAGCGCCGATCGAGTTTCCCAAAACAAGAGTTGAGGCGACAGGGTGCCCTCTGCCCATGCTGATTTCTCCCCCGGAACCCAGCTGGGACTCCCTCCCCAGGCTTGCACTCCAGCAGAGGGGAAAATGGCCGCCACCCTGTGGCGAGGCGGAGGAGCTGAAGCAGGGCTTCTTTAGCGGCTTCTCCCTGCCAAACCAGTGTGGAGCACTTAGCATTCCAGTGCACACCGGAGCAGTAGTGTTAGCTCCAGGTGACAACAGCTGAGTCGAGAGGTGCCTTCCTGGCCCGGGCTGCTTCTCCCTCGGTGGCGGTGGCGGCACAGAAGGAGCCCGTTCCCCAGGCGCTCACCCACGGTAGCCGGGAAACTGCTCCCTCCCCCTCAGAGCGCTGGAGGGTAACGAAAGCAAGGTTTCCGAACAATGTTGTTTCTTGCAGGTACAACGCAGGCGATCAGGCTTCCATGCGAAAGCGGGGCCTCGGTGCTAGCTTCATGAAACAAGTGGGGGAGGCGAGGGCTGCCTTGTGCAGCAGCTGGCGGCTCCCTCGGAATTAGGTTTGGGACTCCCTGGCAGTGCTCTCACGCACGCACACAACAAAATGCCTCCACCCTCGGGAGCGGCTGTTTTAGCTGGGGCACGCATTCTCTACCGAGTTTTCCCTTCGAGTGGGGTGGCTGTCCTTCAGCCTGCACGCACCCCCCCGGGGTAACGGTACCAGCCCCCGAAGCATGATGTGAGTTGAGAGCTCCCTGCTGTCCGGCCTGTCTCTCCCCCGGTCTTACGGAATGGGGCCCGGCCCCGGGCCATCACCCACAGGACCCCCTCAACTGCTTCCTCCCACACAGAGGCCGAAGGTAGCTAAAGCACGGTGTCTCTTCAGTGTTGCTGCTTCGAGTTAGAACGCTTGCGGTTAGACTTCCATGCAAAAGCGGGGCCGCAGTGCTCGCATCCTGCAACAAGCGGGGAGTCGTGTGCTGCCTTCTGCGGGGGCCTGCGTCTCACACGGAAAGCGGTTTGGGCCTCTCTTGCCGGGCGCTCCTGCGTGCACACAGCAGAACGCATCCAGCCTCCGGCATGGGCATGGCTCTTTTAGCCGGAGCGGGAATTCTCTACAGGGTGGTTCCTTTGAGTTAGGGGGTTGGCTTGAGGCCTGCGGCCACGCCCCGAGCAAGGGGAGTAGCCTCAGAAAGGACAGGTGAGTGGAGAGCTGCCTTCCGCACCGGCCCGTTTCTCGCTCCATTTCACGCAGGGGACCCTGTCCCCCGTCTCTCCAACAGGAACACTGTAAAATGCCTCTGGCTTCAGGAACGGCCCCGATAGCCACAGCGCAGTCATTCTATAGCATTGATTCTTGCTCTTAGCAGCCTGGGAACTAGGCATCCAGGCACACAGGGTGCAGCAGGGCTCAGCTCCTAAAGCAAGGCGTGAGTCGACAGCAGCCTTCCTGACAGGCCTGCTTCTCTCTCCGAGTCACGTTTAGGTTCCATTTCTCATGCTTTCACAAAAGCACACCAGAGGTGACGGTCCGGCTCAGGAAGGGCCTTCTTGCTGAGGCCCGCGTTCTCTACAGGTTTGTTCCTCGGCGTTGGCTGGATGGCACTTAGGACTGCACGCACACACGGGAGCGCCGATCGAGTTTCCCGAAACAAGAGTGGAGGCGATAGGGTGCCCTCTGCCCATGCTGATTTCTCCCCCGGAACCCAGCTGCGACTCCCTCCCCAGGCTTGCCCTCCAGCAGAGGGGAAAATGGCCGCCACCCTGTGGCGAGGCGGAGGAGCTGAAACGGGGCTTCTTTAGCGGCTTCTCCCTGCGAAACCAGTGTGGAGCACTTAGCATTCCAGTGCACACGTGGAGCTGTAGTGTTAGCTCCAGGTGACAACAGCTGAGTCGAGAGGTGCCTTCCTGGCCCGGGCTGCTTCTCCCTCGGTGGCGGCACGGAAGGAGCCCGTTCCCCAGGCGCTCACCCACGGTAGCCGGGAAACTGCTCCCTCCCCCTCAGAGCGGTGGATGGTAGCAAAAGCAAGGTTTCCGTACAATGTTGTTTCTTGCAGGTACAGCGCAGGCGATCAGGCTTCCATGCGAAAGAGGGGCCTCGGTGCTAGCTTCATGAAACAAGTGGGGGAGTCGAGGGCTGCCTTGTGCAGCAGCCGGCGGCTCCCTCGGAATTAGGTTTGGGACTCCCTTGCAGTGCTCTCACGCACGCACACAACAAAATGCCTCCACCCTCGGGAGCGGCTGTTTTAGCTGGGGCACGCGTCCTCTACCGAGTTTTCCCTTCGAGTGGGGTGGCTATTCTTCAGCCTGCACGCACCCCCCGGGGCAACGGTATCAGCCCCGGAGACCTGGTGTGAGTTGAGAGCTCCCTGCTGTCCGGCCTGTCTCTCCCCCACCCGCCCACCCCGGGCCTTACGGAATGGAGCCCGGCCCCGGGCCCCCTCACCCACAGGACCCCCTCAACTGCTTCCTCCCACACAGAGGTCGACGGTAGCTAACGCACGGTGTCTCTGCAGTGTTGCTGCTTCCAGTTAGAACGCTTGCGGTTAGACTTCCATGCAAAAGCGGAACCGCAGTGCTCCCTTCCTGAAACGAGCGGGGAGTCGTGTGCTGCCTTCTGCCGGGGCCTGCGTCTCACACGGAAAGCGGTTTGGCCTCCCTTGCCGGGCGCTCACGGGGGCACACAGCAGAACGCTTCCAGCCTCCGGCCTGGCTCTTTTAGCGGAAGCGGGAATTCTCTACAGGGTGGTTCCTTTGAGATAGGGGGTTGGATTGAGGCCTGCGGGCGCGCCCGGGGCAAGGGGAGTAGCCTCAGAAAGGAGAGGTGAGTGGAGAGCTGCCTTCCGCACCGGCCCGTTTCTCGCTCCATTTCACGCAGGGGACCCTGTCCCCCGTCTCTCCAACACGAGCACTGTAAAATGCCTCTGGCTTCAGGAACAGCCCTGTCAACTAGAGCGCAGTCCTTCTATAGCATTCACTCTTGCTCTTAGCAGCCTGGGAACTAGGCATTCAGGCACACAGGGTGCAGCAGGGCTCAGCTCCTAAAACAAGGCGTGAGTCGACAGCAGCCTTCCTGACAGGCCTGCTTCTCACTCCGAGTCACGTTTAGGTTCCATTTCTCCTGCTTTCACAAAAGCACCCCATAGGTGACGTCCCGGCTCAGGAAGGGCCGTCTGTGCTGAGGCCCTCGTTCTCTCCAGGTTTGTTCCTCGGCGTTGGCTGGATGGCACTTACGAATTCACGCACACACGGGAGCGCCGATCGTGTTTCCCGAAACAAGAGTTGAGGCGACAGGGTGCCCTCTGCCCATGCTGATTTCTCCCCCGGAACCCAGCTGGGACTCCCTCCCCAGGCTTGCACTCCAGCAGAGGGGAAAATGGCCGCCACCCTGTGGCGAGGCGGAGGAGCTGAAGCGGGGCTTCTTAAGCAGCTTCAACCTGCCAAACCACTGTGGAGCACTTAGCATTCCTGTGCACACGCGGAGCAGTAGTGTTAGCTCCAGGTGACAACAGCTGAGTCGAGAGGTGCCTTCCTGGCCCTGGCTGCTTCTCCCTCGGTGGCGGGCACGGAAGGAGCCCGTTCCCCAGGCGCTCACCCACGGTAGCCAGGAAACTGCTCCCTCCCCCTCAGAGCAGTGGATGGTAGGGAAAGCTCGGTTTCCGGACACTGTTGTTTCTTGGAGGTAGAGCGCAGGCGATCAGGCTTCCATGCGAAAGCGGGGCCTCGGTGCTAGCTTCATGAAACAAGTAGGGGAGTCGAGGGCTGCCTTGTGCAGCAGCCGGCGGCTCCCTCGGAGTTAGGTTTGGGACTCCCTTGCAGTGCTCTCAGGCACGCACACAACAAAATGCCTCCACCCTCGGGAGCGTCTGTTTTAGCTGGGGCACGCATTCTCTACCGAGTTTTCCCTTCGAGTCAGGTGGCTGTCCTTCAGCCTGCACGCACCCCCCCGGGGCAACGGTACCAGCCCCCGAAGCATGATGTGAGTTGAGAGCTCCCTGCTGTCCGGCCTGTCTCTTCCCCGGTCTTACGGAATGGGTCCCGGCCCCGGGCCCTCACCCACAGGACCCCCTCAACTGCTTCCTCCCACACAGAGGCCTACGGTAGGTAAAGCAGGGTGTCTCTGCAGTGTTGCTGCTTCGAGTTAGGACGCTTGTGGTTAGACTTCCATGCAAAAGCGGGGCCGCAGTGCTCGCTTCCTGCAAAAAGCGGGGAGTCGTTTGCTGCCTTCTGCGGGGGCCTGCGTCTCACATGGAAAGCGGTTTGGGCCTCCCTTGCCGGGCGCTCCCGCGGGCACACAGCAGAACCCTTCCAGCCTCGGGCATGGGCATGGCTCTTTTAGCCGGAGCGGGAATTCTCTACAGGGTGTTTCCTTTGAGTTAGGGGGTTGGCTTGAGGCCTGCGGGCACGCCCGGGCAAGGGGAGTAGCCTCAGAAAGGAGAGGTGAGTGGAGAGCTGCCTTCCGCACCGGCCCGTTTCTCGCTCCATTTCACGCAGGGGACCCTGTCCCCCGTCTCTCCAACACGAGCACTGTAAAATGCCTCTGGCTTCAGGAACGGCCCCGATAGCCACAGCGCAGTCTTTCTATAGCATTGATTCTTGCTCTTAGCAGCCTGGGAACTAGGCATCCAGGCTCACAGGCTGCAGCAGGGCTCAGCTCCTAAAGCAAGGCGTGAGTCGACAGCAGCCTTCCTGACAGGCCTGCTTCTCACTCCGAGTCACGTTTAGGTTCCATTTCTCATGCTTTCACAAAAGCACACCAGAGGTGACGGTCCGGATCAGGAAGGGCCATCTTTGCTGAAGCCCGCGTTCTCTACAGGTCTGTTCCTCGGCGTTGGCTGGATGGCACTTAGGACTGCACGCACACACGGGAGCGCCGATCGAGTTTCGCGAAACAAGAGTTGAGGCGACAGGGTGCCCTCTGCCCACGCTGATTTCTCCCCCGCAACCCAGCTGGGACTCCCTCCCCAGGCTTGCACTCCAGCAGAGGGGAAAATGGCCGCCACCCTGTGGCGAGGAGGAGGAGCTGAAGCGGGGCTTCTTTAGCGGCTTCTCCCTGCCAAACCAGTGTGGAGCACTTAGCATTCCAGTGCACACGCGGTGCAGTAGTGTTAGCTCCAGGTGACAACAGCTGAGTCGAGAGGTGCCTTCCTGGCCCGGGCTGCTTCTCCCTCGGTGGCGGCATGGAAGGAGCCCGTTGCCCTGGCGCTCACCCACGGTAGCCGGGAAACTGCTCCCTCCCACTAAGAGCGGTGGATGGTAGCGAAAGCACGGTTTCCCTACACTGTTGTTTCTTGGAGGTAGAGCGCAGGCGATCAGGCTTCCATGCGAAAGCGTTGCCTCGGTGCTAGCTTCATGAAACAAGTGGGGGAGTCGAGTCCTGCCTTGTGCAGCAGCCGGCGGCTCCCTCGGAATTAGGTTTGGGACTCCCTTGCAGTGCTCTCAGGCACGCACACAACAAAATGCCTCCACCCTCGGGAGCGGCTGTTTTAGCTGGGGCACGCGTCTTCCACCGAGTTTTCCCTTCGAGTGGGGTGGCTGTACTTGAGCCTGCACGCACCCCCCGGGGCAACGGTACCAGCCCCGGAGACCTGGTGTGAGTTGAGAGCTCCCTGCTGTCCGGCCTGTCTCTCCCCCACCCCCCCCACCCCGGGCCTTACGGAATGGAGCCCGGCCCCGGGCCCCCTCACCCACAGGACCCCCTCAACTGCTTCCTCCCACGCAGAGGTCGACGGTAGCTAACGCACGGTGTCTCTGCAGTGTTGCTGCTTCGAGTTAGAACGCTTGCGGTTAGACTTCCATGCAAAAGCGGAACCGCAGTGCTCCCTTCCTGAAACGAGCGGGGAGTCGTGTGCTGCCTTCTGCCGGGGCCTGCGTCTCACACGGAAAGCGGTTTGGGCCTCCCTTGCCGGGTGCTCACGCGGGCACACAGCAGAACGCTTCCAGCCTCCGGCCTGGCTCTTTTAGCCGAAGCGGGAATTCTCTGCAGGGTGGTTCCTTTGAGTTAGGGGGTTGGCTTGAGGCCTGCGGGCGCGCCCGGGGCAAGGGGAGTAGCCTCAGAAAGGAGAGGTGAGTGGAGAGCTGCCTTCCGCACCGGCCCGTTTCTCGCTCCATTTCACGCAGGGGACCCTGTCCCCAGTCTCTCCAACAGGAGCATTGTAAAATGCCTCTGGCTTCAGGAACGGCCCTGTCAACTAGAGCGCAGGCCTTCTATAGCATTCACTCTTGCTCTTAGCAGCCTGGGAACTAGGCATCCAGGCACACAGGTTGCAGCAGGGCTCAGCTCCTAAAACAAGGCGTGAGTCGACAGCAGCCTTCCTGACAGGCCTGCTTCTCACTCCGAGTCACGTTTAGGTTCCATTTCTCATGCTTTCACAAAAGCACCCCATAGGTGACGTCCCGGCTCAGGAAGGGCCGTCTGTGCTGAGGCCCGCGTTCTCTCCAGGTTCGTTCCTCGGCGTTGGCTGGATGGCACTTAGGACTCCACGCACACACGGGAGCGCCGATCGAGTTTCCCGAAACAAGAGTTGAGGCGACAGGGTGCCCTCTGCCCATGTTGATTTCTCCCCCGGAACCCAGCTGGGACTCCCTCCCCAGGCTTGCACTCCAGCAGAGGGGAAAATGGCCGCCACCTTGTGGCGAGGGGGAGGAGCTGAAGCGGGGCTTCTTTAGCAGCTTCAACCTGCCAAAGCACTGTGGAGCACTTAGCATTCCTGTGCACACGCAGAGCAGTAGTGTTAGCTCCAGGTGACAACAGCTGAGTCGAGAGGTGCCTTCCTGGCCTGGGCTGCTTCTCCCTAGGTGGCGGCATGGAAGGAGCCCGTTCCCCAGGCGCTCACCCACGGTAGACGGGAAACTGCTCCCTCCCCCTCAGAGCGCTGGATGGTAGCGAAAGCAAGGTTTCCGGACAATGTTGTTTCTTGCAGGTATAGCGCAGGCGATCAGGCTTCCATGCGAAAGCGGGGCCTCGGTGCTAGCTTCATGAAACAAGTGGGGGAGTCGAGGGCTGCCTTGTGCAGCAGCCGGCGGCTCCCTCGGAGTTAGGTTTGGGACTCCCTTGCAGTGCTCTCAGGCAGGCACACAACAAAATGCCTCCACCCTCGGGAGCGGCTCTTTTAGCTGGGGCACGCATTCTCTACCGAGTTTTCCCTTCGAGTGGGGTGGCTGTCCTTCAGCCTGCACGCACCCCCCCCGGGGTAACGGTACCAGCCCCCGAGGCATGATGTGAGTTGAGAGCTCCCTGCTGTCCGGCCTGTCTCTCCCCCGGTGTTACGGAATGGGTCCCGGCCCCGGGCCCTCACCCACAGGACCCCCTCAACTGCTTCCTCCCACACAGAGGCCGAAGGTAGCCAAAGCACGGTGTCTCTGCAGTGTTGCTGCTTCGAGTTAGAACGCTTGCGGTTAGACTTCCATGCAAAAGCGGGGCCGCAGTGCTCGCTTCCTGCAACAAGCGGGGAGTCGTGTGCTGCCTTCTGCGGGGGCCTGCGTCTCACACGGAAAGCGGTTTGGGCCTCCCTTGCCGGGCGCTCCTGCGTGCACACAGCAGAACGCTTCCAGCCTCCGGCATGGGCATGGCTCTTTTAGCCGGAGCGGGAATTCTCTACAGGGTGGTTCCTTTGAGTTAGGGGGTTGTCTTGAGGCCTGCGGGCACGCCCCGGGCAAGGGGAGTAGCCTCAGAAAGGAGAGGTGAGTGGAGAGCTGCCTTCCGCACCGGCCCGTTTCTCGCTCCATTTCACGCAGGGGACCCTGTCCCCCGTCTCTCCAACACGAGCACTGTAAAATGCCTCTGGCTTCAGGAACGGCCCCGATAGCCACAGCGCAGTCATTCTATAGCATTGATTCTTGCTCTTAGCAGCCTGGGAACTAGGCATCCAGGCACACAGGGTGCAGCAGGGCTCAGCTCCTAAAGCAAGGCGTGAGTCGACAGCAGCCTTCCTGACAGGCCTGCTTCTCTCTCCGAGTCACGTTTAGGTTCCATTTCTCATGCTTTCACAAAAGCACACCAGAGGTGACGGTCCGGCTCAGGAAGGGCCATCTTTGCTGAGGCCCGCGTTCTCTACAGGTTTGTTCCTCGGCGTTGGCTGGATGGCACTTAGGACTCCACGCAAACACGGGAGCGCCGATCGAGTTTCTCGATACAAGAGTTGAGGCGACAGGGTGCCCTCTGCCCATGCTGATTTCTCCCCCGGAACCCAGCTGGGACTCCCTCCCCAGGCTTGCCCTCCAGCAGAGGGGAAAATGGCCGCCACCCTGTGGCGAGGCGGAGGAGATGAAGCGGGGCTTCTTTAGGGGCTTCTCCCTGCCAAACCAGTGTGGAGCACTTAGCATTCCTGTGCACACCTGGAGCGGTAGTGTTAGCTCCAGGTGACAGCAGCTGAGTGGAGAGTTGCCTTCCCGGCCCGGGCTGCTTCTCCCTCGGTGGCGGCACCGGAGGAGCCCGTTCCCCAGGCGCTCACCCACGGTAGCCAGGAAACTGCTCCCTCCCCCTCAGAGCGGTGGATGGTAGCGAAAGCACGGTTTCCGTACACTGTTGTTTCTTGGAGGTAGAGCGCAGGCGATCAGGCTTCCATGCAAAAGCGGGGCCTCGGTGCTAGCTTCATGAAACAAGTGGGGGAGTCGAGGGCTGCCTTGTGCAGCAGCCGTCGGCTCCCACGGAGTTAGGTTTGGGACTCCCTTGCAGTGCTCTCAGGCACGCACACAACAAAATGCCTCCACCCTCGAGAGCGGCTGTTTTAGCTGGGGCACGCATTCTCTACCGAGTTTTCCCTTCGAGTGGGGTGGCTGTCCTTCAGCCTGCACGCACCCCCCCGGGGTAACGGTACCAGCCCCCGAAGCATGATGTGAGTTGAGAGCTCCCTGCTGTCCGGCCTCTCTCTCCCCCGGTCTTACGGAATGGGGCCCGGCCCCGGGCCATCACCCACAGGACCCCCTCAACTGCTTCCTCCCACACAGAGGTGGACAGTAGCTAACGCACGGTGTCTCTGCAGTGTTGCTGCTTCCAGTTAGAACGCTTGCGGTTAGACTTCCATGCAAAAGCGGAACCGCAGTGCTCCCTTCCTGAAACGAGCGGGGAGTCGTGTGCTGCCTTCTGCCGGGGCCTGCGTCTCACACGGAAAGCGGTTTGGGCCTCCCTTGCCGGGCGCTCACGCGGGCACACAGCAGAACGCTTAGAGCCTCCAGCCTGGTTCTTTTAGCCAAAGCGGGAATTCTCTACAGGGTGGTTCCTTTGAGTTAGGGGGTTGGCTTGAGGCCTGCGGGCGCGCCCGGGGCAAGGGGAGTAGCCTCAGAAAGGAGAGGTGAGTGGAGAGCTGCCTTCCGCACCGGCCCCTTTCTCGCTCCATTTCACGCAGGGGACCCTGTCCCCAGTCTCTCCAACACGAGAACTGTAAAATGCCTCTGGCTTCAGGAACGGCCCTGTCAACTAGAGCGCAGCCCTTCTATAGCATTCACTCTTGCTCTTAGCAGCCTGGGAACTAGGCATCCAGGCACACAGGGTGCAGCAGGGCTCAGCTCCTAAAACAAGGCGTGAGTCGACAGCAGCCTTCCTGACAGGCCTGCTTCTCACTCCGAGTCACGTTTAGGTTCCATTTCTCATGCTTTCACAAAAGCACCCCATAGGTGACGTCCCGGCTCAGGAAGGGCCGTCTGTGCTGAGGCCCGCGTTCTCTCCAGGTTCGTTCCTCGGCGTTGGCTGGATGGCACTTAGGACTCCACGCACACACGGGAGCGCCGATCGAGTTTCCCGAAACAAGAGTTGAGGCGACAGGGTGCCCTCTGCCCATGTTGATTTCTCCCCCGGAACCCAGCTATGACTCCCTCCCCAGGCTTGCACTCCAGCAGAGGGGAAAATGGCCGCCACCTTGTGGCGAGGGGGAGGAGCTGAAGCGGGGCTTCTTTAGCAGCTTCAACCTGCCAAAGCACTGTGGAGCACTTAGCATTCCTGTGCACACGCAGAGCAGTAGTGTTAGCTCCAGGTGACAACAGCTGAGTCGAGAGGTGCCTTCCTGGCCCGGGCTGCTTCTCCCTAGGTGGCGGCATGGAAGGAGCCCTTTCCCCAGGCGCTCACCCACGGTAGACGGGAAACTGCTCCCTCCCCCTCAGAGCGCTGGATGGTAGCGAAAGCAAGGTTTCCGGACAATGTTGTTTCTTGCAGGTATAGCGCAGGCGATCAGGCTTCCATGCGAAAGCGGGGCCTCGGTGCTAGCTTCATGAAACAAGTGGGGGAGTCGAGGGCTGCCTTGTGCAGCAGCCGGCGGCTCCCTCGGAGTTAGGTTTGGGACTCCCTTGCAGTGCTCTCAGGCACGCACACAACAAAATGCCTCCACCCTCGGGAGCGGCTGTTTTAGCTGGGGCACGCGTCTTCTACCGAGTTTTCCCTTCGAGTGGGGTGGCTGTACTTGAGCCTGCACGCACCCCCCGGGGCAACGGTACCAGCCCCGTAGGCCTGGTGTGAGTTGAGAGCTCCCTGCTGTCCGGCCTGTCTCCCCCGCACCCCCCCACCCCCCCACCTCGGGCCTTACGGAATGGAGCCCGGCCCCGGGCCCCCTAACACACAGGACCCCCTCAACTGCTTCCTCCCACACAGAGGTCGCTGGTGGCTAAAGCACGGTGTCTCTGCAGTGTTGCTGCTTCGAGTTAGAACGCTTGCGGTTAGACTTCTATGCAAAAGCGGGACCGCAGTGCTCCCTTCCTGAAACGAGCGGGGAGTCGTGTGCTGCCTTCTGCCGGGGCCTGCGTCTCACACGGAAAGCGGTTTGGCCTCCCTTGCCGGGCGCTCACGCGGGCACACAGCAGAACGCTTCCAGCCTCCTGCCTGGTTCTTTTAGCCAAAGCGGGAATTCTCTACAGGGTGGTTCCTTTGAGTTAGGGGGTTGGCTTGAGGCCTGCGGGCGCGCCCGGGGCAAGGGGAGTAGCCTCAGAAAGGAGAGGTGAGTGGAGAGCTGCCTTCCGTACCGGCCCGTTTCTCGCTCCATTTCACGCAGGGGACCCTGTCCCCAGTCTCTCCAACACGAGCACTGTAAAATGCCTCTGGCTTCAGGAACGGCCCTGTCAACTAGAGCGCAGTCCTTCTATAGCATTCACTCTTGCTCTTAGCAGCCTGGGAACTAGGCATCCAGGCACACAGGGTGCAGCAGGGCTCAGCTCCTAAAACAAGGCGTGAGTCGACAGCAGCCTTCCTGACAGGCCTGCTTCTCACTCCGAGTCACGTTTAGGTTCCATTTCTCATGCTTTCACAAAAGCACCCCATAGGTGACCTCCCGGCTCAGGAAGGGCCGTCTGTGCTGAGGCCCACGTTCTCTCCAGGTTTGTTCCTCGGCGTTGGCTGGATGGCACTTAGGACTCCACGCACACACGGGAGCGCCGATCGAGTTTCCCGAAACAAGAGTTGAGGCGACAGGGTGCCCTCTGCCCATGTTGATTTCTCCCCCGGAACCCAGCTGGGACTCCCTCCCCAGGCTTGCACTCCAGCAGAGGGGAAAATGGCCGCCACCTTGTGGCGAGGCGGAGGAGCTGAAGCTGGGCTTCTTTAGCAGCTTCAACATGCCAAACCACTGTGGAGCACTTAGTATTCCTGTGCACACGCGGAGCAGTAGTGTTAGCTTCAGGTGACAACAGCTGAGTCGAGAGGTGCCTTCCTGGCCCGGGCTGCTTCTCCCTAGGTGGCGGCATGGAAGGAGCCCGTTCCCCAGGCGCTCACCCACGGTAGCCGGGAAACTGCTCCCTCCCCCTCAGAGCGCTGGATGGTAGCGAAAGCAAGGTTTCCGTACAATGTTGTTTCTTGCAGGTACAGCTCAGGCGATCAGGCTTCCATGCGAAAGGGGGGCCTCGGTGCTAGCTTCATGAAACAAGTGGGGGAGTCGAGGGATGCCTTGTGCAGCAGCCGGCGGCTCCCTTGGAGTTAGGTTTGGGACTCCCTTGCAGTGCTCTCAGGCAGGCACACAACAAAATGCCTCCACCCTCGGGAGCGGCTGTTTTAGCTGGGGCACGCATTCTCTACCGAGTTTTCCCTTCGAGTGGGGTGGCTGTCCTTCAGCCTGCACGCACCCCCCCGGGGCAACGGTACCAGCCCCCGAAGCATGATGTGAGTTGAGAGCTTCCTGCTGTCCGGTCTGTCTCTCCCCCGGTCTTACGGAATGGGGCCCGGCCCCGGGCCCTCACCCACAGGACCCCCTCAACTGCTTCCTCCCACACAGAGGCCGACGGTAGCTAAAGCACGGTGTCTCTGCAGTCTTGCTGCTTCGAGTTAGAAAGCTTGCGGTTAGACTTCCATGCAAAAGCGGGGCCGCAGAGCTCGCTTCCTGCAACGAGCGGGGAGTCCTGTGCTGCCTTCTGCGGGGGCCTGCGTCTCACACGGAGAGCGGTTCGGGCCTCCCTTGCCGGGCGCTCACGCGTGCACACAGCAGAACGCTTCCAGCCTCGGGCATGGGCATGGCTCTTTTAGCCGGAGCGGGAATTCTCTACAGGGTGGTTCCTTTGAGTTAGGGGGTTGGCTTGAGGCCTGCGGGCACGCCCCGGGCAAGGGGAGTAGCCTCAGAAAGGACAGGTGAGTGGAGAGCTGCCTTCCGCACCGGCCCGTTTCTCGCTCCATTTCACGCAGGGGACCCTGTCCCCCGTCTCTCCAACACGAGCACTGTAAAATGCCTCTGGCTTCAGGAACGGCCCCGATAGCCACAGCGCAGTCATTCTATAGCATTGATTCTTGCTCTTAGCAGCCTGGGAACTAGGCATCCAGGCACACAGGGTGCAGCAGGGCTCAGCTCCTAAAGCAAGGCGTGAGTCGACAGCAGCCTTCCTGACAGGCCTGCTTCTCTCTCCGAGTCACGTTTAGGTTCCTTTTCTCATGCTTTCACAAAAGCACACCAGAGGTGATGGTCCGGCTCAGGAAGGGCCTTCTTGCTGAGGCCCGCGTTCTCTACAGGTTTGTTCCTCGGCGTTGGCTGGATGGCACTTAGGACTGCACGCACACACGGGAGCGCCGATCGAGTTTCGCGAAACAAGAGTTGAGGCGACAGGGTGCCCTCTGCCCATGCTAATTTCTCCCCCGGAACCCAGCTGGGACTCCCTCCCCAGGCTTGCACTCCAGCAGAGGGGAAAATGGCCGCCACCCTGTGGCGAGGCGGAGGAGCTGAAGCAGGGCTTCTTTAGCGGCTTCTCCCTGCGAAACCAGTTTGGAGCACTTAGCATTCCAGTGCACACGCGGAGCAGTAGTGTTAGCTCCAGGTGACAACAGCTGAGTCGAGAGGTGCCTTCCTGGCCCGGGCTGCTTCTCCCTAGGTGGAGGCATGGAAGGAGCCCGTTCCCCAGGCGCTCACCCACGGTAGCCTGGAAACTGCTCCCTCCCCCTCAGAGCAGTGGATGGTAGCGAAAGCAAGGTTTCCGGACAATGTTGTTTCTTGCAGGTACAGCGCAGGCGATCAGGCTTCCATGCGAAAGAGGGGCCTCGGTGCTAGCTTCATGAAACAAGTGGGGGAGTCGAGGGCTGCCTTGTGCAGCAGCCGGCGGCTCCCTCGGAATTAGGTTTGGGACTCCCTTGCAGTGCTCTCACGCACGCACACAACAAAATGCCTCCACCCTCGGGAGCGGCTGTTTTAGCTGGGGCACGCGTCCTCTACCGAGTTTTCCCTTCGAGTGGGGTGGCTGTCCTTCAGCCTGCACGCACCCCCCGGGGCAACGGTATCAGCCCCGGAGACCTGGTGTGAGTTGAGAGCTCCCTGCTGTCCGGCCTGTCTCTCCCCCACCCCCCCACCACGGGCCTTACGGAATGGAGCCCGGCCCCGGGCCCCCTCACCCACAGGACCCCCTCAACTGCTTTTTCCCACACAGAGGTCGACGGTAGCTAACGCACGGTGTCTCTGCAGTGTTGCTGGTTCCAGTTAGAACGCTTGCGGTTAGACTTCCATGCAAAAGCGGAACCGCAGTGCTCCCTTTCTGAAACGAGCGGGGAGTCGTGTGCTGGCTTCTGCCGGGGCCTGCGTCTCACACGGAAAGCGGTTTGGGCCTCCCTTGCCGGGCGCTCACGCGGGCACACAGCAGAACGCTTCCAGCCTCCGGCCTGGCTCTTTTATCCGAAGCGGGAATTCTCTACAGGGTGGTTCCTTTGAGTTAGGGGGTTGGCTTGAGGCCTGCGGGCGCGCCCGGGGCAAGGGGAGTAGCCTCAGAAAGGACAGGTGAGTGGAGAGCTGCCTTCCGCACCGGCCCGTTTCTCGCTCCATTTCACGCAGGGGACCCTGTCCCCAGTCTCTCCAACAGGAGCACTGTAAAATGCCTCTGGCTTCAGGAACGGCCCTGTCAACTAGAGCGCAGTCCTTCTATAGCATTCACTCTTGCTCTTAGCAGCCTGGGAACTAGGCATCCAGGCACACAGGGTGCAGCAGGGCTCAGCTCCTAAAACAAGGCGTGAGTCGACAGCAGCCTTCCTGACAGGCCTGCTTCTCACTCCGAGTCACGTTTAGGTTCCATTTCTCATGCTTTCACAAAAGCACCCCATAGGTGACGTCTCGGCTCAGGAAGGGCCGTCTGTGCTGAGGCCCGCGTTCTCTCCAGGTTTGTTCCTTGGCGTTTCCTGGATGGCACTTAGGACTCCACGCACACACGGGAGCGCCGATCGAGTTTCCCGAAACAAGAGTTGAGGCGACAGGGTGCCCTCTGCCCATGCTGATTTCTCCCCCGGAACCCAGCTGGGACTCCCTCCCCAGGCTTGCACTCCATCAGAGGGGAAAATGGCCGCCACCCTGTGGCGAGGCGGAGGAGCTGAAGCGGGGCTTCTTTAGCGGCTTCTCCCTGCCAAACCAGTGTGGAGCACTTAGCATTCCTGTGCACACGCGGAGCAGTAGTGTTAGCTCCAGGTGACAACAGCTGAGTCGAGAGGTGCCTTCCTGGCCCGGGCCGCTTCTCCCTCGGTGGCGGCACGGAAGGAGCCCGTTCCCCAGGCGCTCACCCACGGTAGCCGGGAAACTGCTCCCTCCCCCTCAGAGCGGTGGATGGTAGCGAAAGCAAGGTTTCCCTACACTGTTGTTTCTTGGAGGTAGCGCGCAGGCGATCAGGGTTCCATGCGAAAGCGGGGCCTCGGTGTTAGCTTCATGAAACAAGTGGGGGAGTCGAGGGCTGCCTTGTGCAGCAGCCGGCGGCTCCCTCGGAGTTAGGTTTGGGACTCCCTTGCAGTGCTCTCAGGCACGCACACAACAAAATGCCTCCACCCTCGGGAGCGGCTCTTTTAGCTGGGGCACGCATTCTCTACCGAGTTTTCCCTTCGAGTGGGGTGGCTGTCCTTCAGCCTGCACGCACCCCCCCGGGGTAACGGTACCAGCCCCCGAGGCATGATGTGAGTTGAGAGCTCCCTGCTGTCCGGCCTGTCTCTCCCCCGGTCTTTCGGAATGGGTCCCGGCCCCGGGCCCTCACCCACAGGACCCCCTCAACTGCTTCCTCCCACACAGAGGCCGACGGTAGCTAAAGCACGGTGTCTCTGCAGTGTTGCTGCTTCGAGTTAGAAAGCTTGCGGTTAGACTTCCATGCAAAAGCGGGGCCGCAGTGCTCGCTTCCTGCAACAAGCGGGGAGTCGTTTGCTGCCTTCTGCGGGGGCCTGCGTCTCACACGGAAAGCGGTTTGGGCCTCCCTTGCCGGGTGCTCCCGCGGGCAAACAGCAGAACGCTTCCAGCCTCCGGCATGGGCATGGCTCTTTTAGCCGGAGCGGGAATTCTCTACAGGGTGGTTCCTTTGAGTTAGGGGGTTGGCTTGAGGCCTGCGGGCACGCCCCGGGCAAGGGGAGTAGCCTCAGAAAGGACAGGTGAGTGGAGAGCTGCCTTCCGCACCGGCCCGTTCCTCGCTCCATTTCACGCAGGGGACCCTGTCCCCCGTCTCTCCAACACGAGCACTGTAAAATGCCTCTGGCTTCAGGAACGGCCCCGATAGCCAGAGCGCAGTCTTTCTATAGCATTGATTCTTGCTCTTAGCAGCCTGGGAACTAGGCATCCAGGCACACAGGGTACAGCAGGGCTCAGCTCCTAAAGCAAGGCGTGAGTCGACAGCAGCCTTCCTGACAGGCCTGCTTCTCTCTCCGAGTCACGATTAGGTTCCATTTCTCATGCTTTCACAAAAGCACACCAGAGGTGACGGTCCGGCTCAGGAAGGGCCATCTTTGCTGAGGCCCGCGTTCTCTACAGGTCTGTTCCTCGGCGTTGGCTGGATGGCACTTAGGACTGCACGCACACACGGGAGCGCCGATCGAGTTTCCCGAAACAAGACTTGAGGCGACAGGGTGCCCTCTGCCCATGCTGATTTCTCCCCCGGAATCCAGCTGGGACTCCCTCCCCAGGCTTGCCCTCCAGCAGAGGGGAAAATGGCCGCCACCCTGTGGCGAGGTGGAGGAGCTGAAGCGGGGCTTCTTTAGCGGCTTCTCCCTGCCAAACCAGTGTGGAGCACTTAGCATTCCTGTGCACACGTGGAGCAGTAGTGTTAGTTCCAGGTGACAACAGCTGAGTCGAGAGGTGCCTTCCTGGCCCGGGCTGCTTCTCCCTCGGTGGCGGCACGGAAGGAGCCCGTTCCCCTGGCGCTCACCCACGGTAGCCGGGAAACTGCTCCCTCCCCCTAAGAGCGGTGGATGGTAGCGAAAGCACGGTTTCCCTACACTGTTGTTTCTTGGAGGTAGAGCGCAGGCGATCAGGCTTCCATGCGAAAGCGTGGCCTCGGTGCTAGCTTCATGAAACAAGTGGGGGAGTCGAGTCCTGCCTTGTGCAGCAGCCGGCGGCTCCCTCGGAATTAGGTTTGGGACTCCCTTGCAGTGCTCTCAGGCACGCACACAACAAAATGCCTCCACCCTCGGGAGCGGCTGTTTTAGCTGGGGCACGCGTCTTCTACCGAGTTTTCCCTTCGAGTGGGGTGGCTGTACTTGAGCCTGCACGCACCCCCCGGGGCAAAGGTTCCAGCCCCGGAGGCCTGGTGTGAGTTGAGAGCTCCCTGCTGTCAGGCCTGTCTCCCCCCCACCCCCCCCACCCCCCCACCCCGGTCCTTACGGAATGGAGCCCGGCCCCGGGCCCCCTAACCCACAGGACCCCCTCAACTGCTTCCTCCCACACAGAGATCGATGGTGGCTAAAGCACGGTGTCTCTGCAGTGTTGCTGCTTCGAGTTAGAACGCTTGCGGTTAGACTTCTATGCAAAAGCGGGACCGCAGTGCTCCCTTCCTGAAACGAGCGGGGAGTCGTGTGCTGCCTTCTGCCGGGGCCTGCGTCTCACACGGAAAGCGGTTTGGGCCTCCCTTGCCGGGCGCTCACGCGGGCACACAGCAGAAGGCTTCCAGCTCCGGCCTGGTTCTTTTAGCCAAAGCGGGAATTCTCTACAGGGCGGTTCCTTTGAGTTAGGGGGTTTGCTTGAGGCCGGCGGGCGCGCCCGGGGCAAGGGGAGTAGCCTCAGAAAGGAGAGGTGAGTGGAGAGCTGCCTTCCGCACCGGCCCCTTTCTCGATCCATTTCACGCAGGGGACCCTGTCCCCAGTCTCTCCAACAGGAGCACTGTAAAATGCCTCTGGCTTCAGGAACGGCCCTGTCAACTAGAGCGCAGCCCTTCTATAGCATTCACTCTTGCTCTTAGCAGCCTGGGAACTAGGCATCCAGGCACACAGGGTGCAGCAGGGCTCAGCTCCTAAAGCAAGGCGTGAGTCGACAGCAGCCTTCCTGACAGGCCTGCTTCTCTCTTCGAGTCACGTTTAGGTTCCATTTCTCATGCTTTCACAAAAGCACCCCATATGTGACGTCCCGGCTCAGGAAGGGCCGTCTGTGCTGAGGCCGGCGTTCTCTACAGGTCTGTTCCTCGGCGTTGGCTGGATGGCACTTAGGACTCCACGCACAAACGGGAGCGCCGATCGAGTTTCCCGAAACAAGAGTTGAGGCGACAGGGTGCCCTCTGCCCATGCTGATTTCTCCCCCGGAACCCAGCTGGGACTCCCTCCCCAGGCTTGCACTCCAACAGAGGGGAAAATGGCCGCCACCCTGTGGCGAGGCGGAGGACCTGAAGCAGGGCTTCTTTAGCAGCTTCTCCCTGCCAAACCAGTGTGGAGCACTTAGCATTCCAGTGCACACCGGAGCAGTAGTGTTAGCTCCAGGTGACAACAGCTGAGTCGAGAGGTGCCTTCCTGGCCCGGGCTGCTTCTCCCTTGGTGGCCGTGGCGGCACAGAAGGAGCCCGTTCCCCAGGCGCTCACCCACTGTAGCCGGGAAACTGCTCCCTCCCCCTCAGAGCGCTGGATGGTAGCGAAAGCAAGGTTTCCGTACAATGTTGTTTCTTGCAGGTACAGCGCAGGCGATCAGGCTTCCATGCGAAAGCGGGGCCTCGGTGCTAGCTTCATGAAACAAGTGGGGGAGTCGAGGGCTGCCTTGTGCAGCAGCCGGCGGCTCCCTCGGAATTAGGTTTGGGACTCCCTTGCAGTGCTCTCACGCACGCACACAACAAAATGCCTCCACCCTCGGGAGCGGCTGTTTTAGCTGGGGCACGCATTCTCTACCGAGTTTTCCCTTCGAGTCGGGTGGCTGTCCTTCAGCCTGCACGCACCCCCCCGGGGTAACGGTACCAGCCCCCGAAGCATGATGTGAGTTGAGAGCTCCCTGCTGTCCGGCCTGTCTCTCCCCCGGTCTTACGGAATGGGGCCCGGCCCCGGGCCATCACCCACAGGACCCCCTCAACTGCTTCCTCCCACACAGAGGCCGACGGTAGCTAAAGCACGGTGTCTCTTCAGTGTTGCTGCTTTGAGTTAGAACGCTTGCGGTTAGACTTCCATGCAAAAGCGGGGCCGCAGTGCTCGCACCCTGCAACAAGCGGGGAGTCGTGTGCTCCCTTCTGCGGGGGCCTGCGTCTCACACGGAAAGCGGTTTGGGTCTCCCTTGCCGGGTGCTCCCGCGGGCACACAGCAGAACGCTTCCAGCCTCCGGCATGGGCATGGCTCTTTTAGCCGGGGCGGGAATTCTCTACAGGGTGGTTCCTTTGAGTTAGGGGGTTGGCTTGAGGCCTGCGGGCACGCCCCGGGCAAGGGGAGTAGCCTCAGAAAGGACAGGGGAGTGGAGAGCTGCCTTCCGCACCGGCCCGATCCTCGCTCCGTTTCACGCAGGGGACCCTGTCCCCCTTCTCTCCAACACGAGCACTGTAAAATGCCTCTGGCTTCAGGAACGGCCCCGATAGCCAGAGCGCAGTCTTTCTATAGCATTGATTCTTGCTCTTAGCAGCCTGGGAACTAGGCATCCAGGCACACAGGGTACAGCAGGGCTCAGCTCCTAAAGCAAGGCGTGAGTCGACAGCAGCCTTCCTGACAGGCCTGCTTCTCTCTCCGAGTCACGTTTAGGTTCCATTTCTAATGCTTTCACAAAAGCACACCAGAGGTGACGGTCCGGCTCAGGAAGGGCCATCTTTGCTGAGGCCCGCGTTCTCTACAGGTTTGTTCCTCGGCGTTGGCTGGATGGCACTTAGGACTGCACGCACACACGGGAGCGCCGATCGAGTTTCCCGAAACAAGACTTGAGGCGACAGGGTGCCCTCTGCCCATGCTGATTTCTCCCCCGGAATCCAGCTGGGACTCCCTCCCCAGGCTTGCCCTCCAGCAGAGGGGAAAATGACCGCCACCCTGTGGCGAGGTGGAGGAGCTGAAGCGGGGCTTCTTTAGCGGCTTCTCCCTGCCAAACCAGTGTGGAGCACTTAGCATTCCTGTGCACACGCGGAGCAGTAGTGTTAGTTCCAGGTGACAACAGCTGAGTCGAGAGGTGCCTTCCTGGCCCGGGCTGCTTCTCCCTCGGTGGCGGCACGGAAGGAGCCCGTTCCCCAGGCGCTCACCCACGGTAGCCGGGAAACTGCTCCCTCCCCCTCTGAGCGCTGGATGGTAGCGAAAGAAAGGTTTCTGTACAATGTTGTTTCTTGAGGGAAAGCGCAGGCGATCAGGCTTCCATGCGAAAGCGGGGCCTCGGTGCTAGCTTCATGAAACAAGTGGGGTAGTCGAGGGCTGCCTTGTGCAGCAGCCGGCGGCTCCCTCGGAATTAGGTTTGGGACTCCCTTGCCATGCTCTCACGCACGCACACAACAAAATGCCTCCACCCTCGGGAGCGGCTGTTTTAGCTGGGGCTCGCGTCCTCTACCGAGTTTTCCCTTCGAGTGGGGTGGCTGTCCTTCAGCCTGCACGCACCCCCCGGGGCAACGGTACCAGCCCCGGAGACCTGGTGTGAGTTGAGAGCTCCCTGCTGTCCGGCCTGTCTCTCCCCCACCCCCCCACCCCGGGCCTTACGGAATGGAGCCCGGCCCCGGGCCCCCTCACCCACAGGACCCCCTCAACTGCTTCCTCCCACGCAGAGGTCGACGGTAGCTAACGCACGGTGTCTCTGCAGTGTTGCTGCTTCGAGTTAGAACGCTTGCGGTTAGACTTCCATGCAAAAGCGGAACCGCAGTGCTCCCTTCCTGAAACGAGCGGGGAGTCGTGTGCTGCCTTCTGCCGGGGCCTGCGTCTCACACGGAAAGCGGTTTGGGCCTCCCTTGCCGGGCGCTCCCGCGGGCACACAGCAGAACGCTTCCAGCCTCCGGCCTGGCTCTTTTAGCCGAAGCGGGAATTCTCTACAGGGTGGTTCCTTTGAGTTAGGGGGTTGGCTTGAGGCCTGGGGGCGCGCCCGGGGCAAGGGGAGTATCCTCAGAAAGGAGAGGTGAGTGGAGAGCTGCCTTGCGCACCGGCCCCTTTCTCGCTCCATTTCACGCAGGGGACCCTATCCCCCGTCTCTCCAACACGAGCACTGTAAAATGCCTCTGGCTTCAGGAACGGCCCTGTCAACTAGAGCGCAGCCCTTCTATAGCATTCACTCTTGCTCTTAGCAGCCTGGGAACTAGGTATCCAGGCACACAGGGTGCAGCAGGGCTCAGCTCCTAAAGCAAGGCGTGAGTCGACAGCAGCCTTCCTGACAGGCCTGCTTCTCTCTCCGAGTCACGTTTAGGTTCCATTTCTCATGCTTTCACAAAAGCACCCCATATGTGACGTCCCGGCTCAGGAAGGGCCGTCTGTGCTGAGGCCGGCGTTCTCTACAGGTCTGTTCCTCGGCGTTGGCTGGATGGCACTTAGGACTCCACGCACAAACGGGAGCGCCGATCGAGTTTCCCGAAACAAGAGTTGAGGCGACAGGGTGCCCTCTGCCCATGCTGATTTCTCCCCCGGAACCCAGCTGGGACTCCCTCCCCAGGCTTGCACTCCAACAGAGGGGAAAATGGCCGCCACCCTGTGGCGAGGCGGAGGAGCTGAAGCAGGGCTTCTTTAGCAGCTTCTCCCTGCCAAACCAGTGTGGAGCACTTAGCATTCCAGTGCACACCGGAGCAGTAGTGTTAGCTCCAGGTGACAACAGCTGAGTCGAGAGGTGCCTTCCTGGCCCGGGCTGCTTCTCCCTTGGTGGCCGTGGCGGCACAGAAGGAGCCCGTTCCCCAGGCGCTCACCCACGGTAGCCGGGAAACTGCTCCCTCCCCCTCAGAGCGCTGGATGGTAGCGAAAGCAAGGTTTCCGTACAATGTTGTTTCTTGCAGGTACAGCGCAGGCGATCAGGCTTCCATGCGAAAGAGGGGCCTCGGTGCTAGCTTCATGAAACAAGTGGGGGAGTCGAGGGCTGCCTTGTGCAGCAGCCGGCGGCTCCCTCGGAATTAGGTTTGGGACTCCCTTGCAGTGCTCTCACGCACGCACACAACAAAATGCCTCCACCCTCGGGAGCGGCTGTTTTAGCTGGGGCACGCGTCCTCTACCGAGTTTTCCCTTCGAGTGGGGTGGCTATTCTTCAGCCTGCACGCACCCCCCGGGGCAACGGTATCAGCCCCGGAGACCTGGTGTGAGTTGAGAGCTCCCTGCTGTCCGGCCTGTCTCTCCCCCACCCCCCCACCCCGGGCCTTACGGAATGGAGCCCGGCCCCGGGCCCCCTCACCCACAGGACCCCCTCAACTGCTTCCTCCCACACAGAGGTGGACGGTAGCTAACGCACGGTGTCTCTGCAGTGTTGCTGCTTCCAGTTAGAACGCTTGCGGTTAGACTTCCATGCAAAAGCGGAACCGCAGTGCTCCCTTCCTGAAACGAGCGGGGAGTCGTGTGCTGCCTTCTGCCGGGGCCTGCGTCTCACACGGAAAGCGGTTTGGCCTCCCTTGCCGGGCGCTCACGCGGGCACACTGCAGAACGCTTCCAGCCTCCGGCCTGGCTCTTTTAGCGGAAGCGGGAATTCTCTACAGGGTGGTTCCTTTGAGTTAGGGGGTTGGCTTGAGGCCTGCGGGCGCGCCCTGGGCAAGGGGAGTAGCCTCAGAAAGGAGAGGTGAGTGGAGAGCTGCCTTCCGCACCGGCCCGTTTCTCGCTCCATTTCACGCAGGGGACCCTGTCCCCCGTCTCTCCAACACGAGCACTGTAAAATGCCTCTGGCTTCAGGAACGGCCCTGTCAACTAGAGCGCAGTCCTTCTATAGCATTCACTCTTGCTCTTAGCAGCCTGGGAACTAGGCATTCAGGCACACAGGGTGCAGCAGGGCTCAGCTCCTAAAACAAGGCGTGAGTCGACAGCAGCCTTCCTGACAGGCCTGCTTCTCACTCCGAGTCACGTTTAGGTTCCATTTCTCCTGCTTTCACAAAAGCACCCCATAGGTGACGTCCCGGCTCAGGAAGGGCCCTCTGTGCTGAGGCCCTCGTTCTCTCCAGGTTTGTTCCTCGGCGTTGGCTGGATGGCACTTACGAATTCACGCACACACGGGAGCGCCGATCGTGTTTCCCGAAACAAGAGTTGAGGCGACAGGGTGCCCTCTGCCCATGCTGATTTCTCCCCCGGAACCCAGCTGGGACTCCCTCCCCAGGCTTGCACTCCAGCAGAGGGGAAAATGGCCGCCACCCTGTGGCAAGGCTGAGGAGCTGAAGCGGGGCTTCTTTAGGGCCTTCAACCTGCCAAACCAGTGTGGAGCCCTTAGCATTCCTGTGCACACGCGGAGCAGTAGTGTTCCTCCAGGTGACAACAGCTGAGTCGAGAGGTGCCTTCCTGGCCCGGGCCGCATCTCCCTCGGTGGCGGCACGGAAGGAGCCCGTTCCCCAGGCGCTCACCCACGGTAGCCGGGGAACTGCTCCCTCCCCTTCAGAGCGGTGGATGGTAGGGAAAGCTCGGTTTCCGTACACTGTTGTTTCTTGGAGGTAGAGCGCAGGCGATCAGGCTTCCATGCGAAAGCGGGGCCTCGGTGCTAGCTTCATGAAACAAGTGGTGGAGTCGAGGGCTGCCTTGTGCAGCAGCCGGCGGCTCCCTCGGAGTTAGGTTTGGGACTCCCTTGCAGTGCTCTCAGGCACGCACACAACAAAATGCCTCCACCCTCGGGAGCGGCTGTTTTAGCTGGGGCACGCGTCTTTTACCGAGTTTTCCCTTCGAGTGGGGTGGCTGTACTTGAGCCTGCACGCACCCCCCGGGGCAACGGTACCAGCCCCGGAGGCCTGGTGTGAGTTGAGAGCTCCCTGCTGTGCGGCCTGTCTCCCCCCCACCCCCCCACCCCCCCCACCCCGGGCCTTACGGAATGGAGCCCGGCCCCGGGCCCCCTAACCCACAGGACCCCCGCAACTGCTTCCTCCCACACAGAGGTCGATGGTGGCTAAAGCACGGTGTCTCTGCAGTGTTGCTGCTTCGAGTTAGAACGCTTGCGGTTAGACTGCTATGCAAAAGCGGGACCACAGTGCTCCCTTCCTGAAACGAGCGGGGAGCGTGTGCTGCCTTCTGCCGGGGCCTGCGTCTCACACGGAAAGCGGTTTGGGCCTCCCATGCCGGGCGCTCACGCGTGCACACAGCAGAACGCTTCCAGCCTCCGGCATGGGCATGGCTCTTTTAGCCGGAGCGGGAATTCTCTACAGGGTGGTTCCTTTGAGTTAGGGGGTTGGCTTGAGGCCTGCGGGCGCGCCCGGGGCAAGGGGAGTAGCCTCAGAAAGGAGAGGTGAGTGGAGAGCTGCCTTGCGCACCGGCCCCTTTCTCGCTCCATTTCACGCAGGGGACCCTGTCCCCCGTCTCTCCAACACGAGCACTGTAAAATGCCTCTGGCTTCAGGAACGGCCCTGTCAACTAGAGCGCAGTCCTTCTATAGCATTCACCCTTGCTCTTAGCAGCCTGGGAACTAGGCATCCAGGCACACAGGGTGCAGCAGGGCTCAGCTCCTAAAACAAGGCGTGAGTCGACAGCAGCCTTCCTGACAGGCCTGCTTCTCACTCCGAGTCACGTTTAGGTTCCATTTCTCATGCTTTCACAAAAGCACCCCATATGTGACGTCCCGGCTCAGGAAGGGCCGTCTGTGCTGAGGCCCACGTTCTCTCCAGGTTTGTTCCTCGGCGTTGGCTGGATGGCACTTAGGACTCCACGCACACACGGGAGCGCCGATCGAGTTTCCCGAAACAAGAGTTGAGGCGACAGGGTGCCCTCTGCCCATGTTGATTTCTCCCCCGGAACCCAGCTGGGACTCCCTCCCCAGGCTTGCACTCCAGCAGAGGGGAAAATGGCCGCCACCCTGTGGCGAGGCGGAGGAGCTGAAGCTGGGCTTCTTTAGCAGCTTCAACATGCCAAACCACTGTGGAGCACTTAGTATTCCTGTGCACACGCGGAGCAGTAGTGTTAGCTTCAGGTGACAACAGCTGAGTCGAGAGGTGCCTTCCTGGCCCGGGCTGCTTCTCCCTAGGTGGCGGCATGGAAGGAGCCCGTTCCCCAGGCGCTCACCCACGGTAGCCGGGAAACTGCTCCCTCCCCCTCAGAGCGCTGGATGGTAGCGAAAGCAAGGTTTCCGTACAATGTTGTTTCTTGCAGGTACAGCTCAGGCGATCAGGCTTCCATGCGAAAGGGGGGCCTCGGTGCTAGCTTCATGAAACAAGTGGGGGAGTCGAGGGATGCCTTGTGCAGCAGCCGGCGGCTCCCTTGGAGTTAGGTTTGGGACTCCCTTGCAGTGCTCTCAGGCAGGCACACAACAAAATGCCTCCACCCTCGGGAGCGGCTGTTTTAGCTGGGGCACGCATTCTCTACCGAGTTTTCCCTTCGAGTGGGGTGGCTGTCCTTCAGCCTGCACGCACCCCCCCGGGGCAACGGTACCAGCCCCCGAAGCATGATGTGAGTTGAGAGCTCCCTGCTGTCCGGCCTGTCTCTCCCCCGGTCTTACGGAATGGGGCCCGGCCCCGGGCCCTCACCCACAGGACCCCCTCAACTGCTTCCTCCCACACAGAGGCCGACGGTAGCTAAAGCACGGTGTCTCTGCAGTGTTGCTGCTTAGAGTTAGAAAGCTTGCGGTTAGACTTCCATGCAAAAGCAGGGCCGCAGAGCTCGCATCCTGCAACGAGCGGGGAGTCGTGTGCTGCCTTCTGCGGGGGCCTGCGTCTCACACGGAAAGCGGTTCGGGCCTCCCTTGCCGGGCGCTCACGCGTGCACACAGCAGAACGCTTCAGCCTCCGGCATGGGCATGGCTGTTTTAGCCGGAGCGGGAATTCTCTACAGGGTGGTTCCTTTGAGTTAGGGGGTTGGCTTGAGGCCTGCGGGCACGGCCCGGGCAAGGGGAGTAGCCTCAGAAAGGACAGGTGAGTGGAGAGCTCCCTTCCGCACGGGCCCGTTTCTCGCTCCATTTCACGCAGGGGACCCTGTCCACCGTCTCTCCAACACGAGCACTGTAAAATGCCTCTGGCTTCAGGAACGGCCCCGATAGCCACAGCGCAGTCATTCTATAGCATTGATTCTTGCTCTTAGCAGCCTGGGAACTAGGCATCCAGGCACACAGGGTGCAGCAGGGCTCAGCTCCTAAAGCAAGGCGTGAGTCGACAGCAGCCTTCCTGACAGGCCTGCTTCTCTCTCCGAGTCACGTTTAGGTTCCTTTTCTCATGCTTTCACAAAAGCACACCAGAGGTGACGGTCCGGCTCAGGAAGGGCCTTCTTGCTGAGGCCCGCGTTCTCTACAGGTTTGTTCCTCGGCGTTGGCTGGATGGCACTTAGGACTGCACGCACACACGGGAGCGCCGATCGAGTTTCGCGAAACAAGAGTTGAGGCGACAGGGTGCCCTCTTCCCATGCTGATTTCTCCCCCGGAACCCAGCTGGGACTCCCTCCCCAGGCTTGCACTCCAGCAGAGGGGAAAATGGCCGCCACCCTGTGGCGAGGCGGAGGAGCTGAAGCAGGGCTTCTTTAGCGGCTTCTCCCTGCGAAACCAGTGTGGAGCACTTAGCATTCCAGTGCACACGCGGAGCAGTAGTGTTAGCTCCAGGTGACAACAGCTGAGTCGAGAGGTGCCTTCCTGGCCCGGGCTGCTTCTCCCTCGGTGGCGGTGGCGGCACAGAAGGAGCCCATTCCCCAGGCGCTCACCCACGGTAGCCGGGAAACTGCTCCCTCCCCCTCAGAGCGGTGGATGGTAGCGAAAGCAAGGTTTCAGTACAATGTTGTTTCTTGCAGGTACAGCGCAGGCGATCAGGCTTCCATGCGAAAGCCGGGCCTCGGTGCTAGCTTCATGAAACAAGTGGGGGAGTCGAGGGCTGCCTTGTGCAGCAGCCGGCGGCTCCCTCGGAATTAGGTTTGGGACTCCCTTGCAGTGCTCTCAGGCACTCACACAACAAAATGCCTCCACCCTCGGGAGCGGCTGTTTTAGCTGGGGCACGCGTCTTTTACCGAGTTTTCCCTTCGAGTGGGGTGGCTGTACTTGAGCCTGCACGCACCCCCCGGGGCAACGGTACCAGCCCCGGAGGCCTGGTGTGAGTTGAGAGCTCCCTGCTGTGCGGCCTGTCTCCCCCCCACCCCCCCACCCCCCCCACCCCGGGCCTTACGGAATGGAGCCCGGCCCCGGGCCCCCTAACCCACAGGACCCCCTCAACTGCTTCCTCCCACACAGAGGTCGATGGTGGCTAAAGCACGGTGTCTCTGCAGTGTTGCTGCTTCGAGTTAGAACGCTTGCGGTTAGACTGCTATGCAAAAGCGGGACCACAGTGCTCCCTTCCTGAAACGAGCGGGGAGCGTGTGCTGCCTTCTGCCGGGGCCTGCGTCTCACACGGAAAGCGGTTTGGGCCTCCCATGCCGGGCGCTCACGCGTGCACACAGCAGAACGCTTCCAGCCTCCGGCATGGGCATGGCTCTTTTAGCCGGAGCGGGAATTCTCTACAGGGTGGTTCCTTTGAGTTAGGGGGTTGGCTTGAGGCCTGCGGGCGCGCCCGGGGCAAGGGGAGTAGCCTCAGAAAGGAGAGGTGAGTGGAGAGCTGCCTTCCGCACCGGCCCCTTTCTCGCTCCATTTCACGCAGGGGACCCTGTCCCCAGTCTCTCCAACACGAGAACTGTAAAATGCCTCTGGCTTCAGGAACGGCCCTGTCAACTAGAGCGCAGCCCTTCTATAGCATTCACTCTTGCTCTTAGCAGCCTGGGAACTAGGCATCCAGGCACACAGGGTGCAGCAGGGCTCAGCTCCTAAAGCAAGGCGTGAGTCGACAGCAGCCTTCCTGACAGGCCTGCTTCTCACTCCGAGTCACGTTTACGTTCCATTTCTCATGCTTTCACAAAAGCACCCCATAGGTGACGTCCCGGCTCAGGAAGGGCCGTCTGTGCTGAGGCCCGCGTTCTCTCCAGGTTTGTTCCTCGGCGTTGGCTGGATGGCACTTAGGACTCCACGCACACACGGGAGCGCCGATCGAGTCTCCCGAAACAAGAGTTGAGGCGACAGGGTGCCCTCTGCCCATGTTGATTTCTCCCCCGGAACCCAGCTGGGACTCCCTCCCCAGGCTTGCACTCCAGCAGAGGGGAAAATGGCCGCCACCTTGTGGCGAGGCGGAGGAGCTGAAGCGGGGCTTCTTTAGCAGCTTCAACCTGCCAAACCACTGTGGAGCACTTAGCATTCCTGTGCACACGCGGAGCAGTAGTGTTAGCTCCAGGTGACAACAGCTGAGTCGAGAGGTGCCTTCCTGGCCCGGGCTGCTTCTCCCTCGGTGGCGGTGGCGGCACAGAAGGAGCCCGTTCCCCAGGCGCTCACCCACGGTAGCCGGGAAACAGCTCCCTCCCCCTCAGAGCGGTGGATGGTAGGGAAAGCTTGGTTTCCGGACACTGTTGTTTCTTGGAGGTAGAGCGCAGGCGATCAGGCTTCCATGCGAAAGCGGGGCCTCGGTGCTAGCTTCATGAAACAAGTGGGGGAGTCGAGGGCTGCCTTGTGCAGCAGCTGGCGGCTCCCTCGGAGTTAGGTTTGGGACTCCCTTGCAGTGCTCTCAGGCACGCACACAACAAAATGCCTCCACCCTCGGGAGCGTCTGTTTTAGCTGGGGCACGCATTCTCTACCGAGTTTTCCCTTCGAGTGGGGTGGCTGTCCTTCAGCCTGCACGCACCCCCCCGGGGCAACGGTACCAGCCCCCGAAGCATGATGTGAGTTGAGAGCTCCCTGCTGTCCGGCCTGTCTCTCCCCCGGTCTTACGGAATGGGTCCCGGCCCCGGGCCCTCACCCACAGGACCCCCTCAACTGCTTCCTCCCACACAGAGGCCGACGGTAGCCAAAGCACGGTGTCTCTGCAGTGTTGCTGCTTCGAGTTAGAACGCTTGCGGTTAGACTTCCATGCAAAAGCGGGGCCGCAGTGCTCGCTTCCTGCAAGGAGCGGGGAGTCGTGTGCTGCCTTCTGCGGGGGCCTGCGTCTCACACGGAAAGCGGTTTGGGCCTCCCTTGCCGGGCGCTCCTGCGTGCACACAGCAGAACGCTTCCAGCCTCTGGCATGGGCATGGCTCTTTTAGCCGGAGCGGGAATTCTCTACAGGGTGGTTCCTTTGAGTTAGGGGGTTGTCTTGAGGCCTGCGGGCACGCCCCGGGCAAGGGGAGTAGCCTCAGAAAGGAGAGGTGAGTGGAGAGCTGCCTTCCGCACCGGCCCGTTTCTCGCTCCATTTCACGCAGGGGACCCTGTCCCCCGTCTCTCCAACACGAGCACTGTAAAATGCCTCTGGCTTCAGGAACGGCCCCGATAGCCACAGCGCAGTCTTTCTATAGCATTGATTCTTGCTCTTAGCAGCCTGGGAACTAGGCATCCAGGCACACAGGGTGCAGCAGGGCTCAGCTCCTAAAACAAGGCGTGAGTCGACAGCAGCCTTCCTGACAGGCCTGCTTCACACTCCGAGTCACGTTTAGGTTCCATTTCTCACGCTTTCACAAAAGCACACCAGAGGTGACGGTCCGGCTCAGGAAGGGCCATCTTTGCTGAGGCTCGCGTTCTCTACAGGTTTGTTCCTCGGCGTTGGCTGGATGGCACTTAGGACTGCACGCACACACGGGAGCGCCGATCGAGTTTCCCGAAACAAGAGTTGAGGCGACAGGGTGCCCTCTGCCCATGCTGATTTCTCCCCCGGAACCCAGCTGGGACTCCCTCCCCAGGCTTGCACTCCAGCAGAGGGGAAAATGGCCGCCACCCTGTGGCGAGGCGGAGGAGCTGAAGCGGGGGGCTTCTTTAGCGGCTTCTCCCTGCCAAACCAGTGTGGAGCACTTAGCATTCCAGTGCACACGCGGAACAGTAGTGTTAGCTCCAGGTGACAACAGCTGAGTCGAGAGGTGCCTTCCTGGCCCGGGCTGCTTCTCCCTCGGTGGCGGCACGGAAGGAGCCCGTTCCCCAGGCGCTCACCCACGGTAGCCGGGAAAATGCTCCCTCCCCCTCAGAGCGGTGGATGGTAGCGAAAGCTCGGTTTCCGTACACTGTTGTTTCTTGGAGGTAGAGCGCAGGCGATCAGGCTTCCATGCGAAAGCGTGGCCTCGGTGCTAGCTTCATGAAACAAGTGGGGGAGTCGAGTCCTGCCTTGTGCAGCAGCCGGCGGCTCCCTCGGAATTCGGTTTGGGACTCCCTTGCAGTGCTCTCAGGCACGCACACAACAAAATGCCTCCACCCTCGGGAGCGGCTGTTTTAGCTGGCGCACGCGTCTTCTACCGAGTTTTCCCTTCGAGTGGGGTGGCTGTACTTGTGCCTGCACGCACCCCCCGGGGCCACGGTACCAGCCCCGGAGGCCTGGTGTGAGTTGAGAGATTCCTGCTGTCCTGCCTGTCTCCCCCCGACCCCCCCACCCCCCCACCCCGGACCTTACGGAATGGAGCCCGGCCCCGGGCCCCCTCACTCACAGGAACCCCTCAAGTGCTTCCTCCCACACAGAGGTGGACGGTAGCTAAAGCACGGTGTCTCTGCAGTGTTGCTGCTTCGAGTTAGAACGCTTGAGGTTAGACTTCTATGCAAAAGCGGGACCGCAGTGCTCCCTTCCTGAAACGAGCGGGGAGTCGTGTGCTGCCTTCTGCCGGGGCCTGCGTCTCACACGGAAAGCGGTTTGGGCCTCCCTTGCCGGGCTCACGCGGGCACACAGCAGAAGGCTTCCAGCCTCCGGCCTGGTTCTTTTAGCCAAAGCGGGAATTCTCTACAGGGCGGTTCCTTTGAGTTAGGGGGTTGGCTTGAGGCCGGCGGGCGCGCCCGGGGCAAGGGGAGTAGCCTCAGAAAGGAGAGGTGAGTGGAGAGCTGCCTTCCGCACCGGCCCCTTTCTCGCTCCATTTCACGCAGGGGACCCTGTCCCCAGTCTCTCCAACACGAGCACTGTAAAATGCCTCTGGCTTCAGGAACGGCCCTGTCAACTAGAGCGCAGCCCTTCTATAGCATTCACTCTTGCTCTTAGCAGCCTGGGAACTAGGCATCCAGGCACACAGGGTGCAGCAGGGCTCAGCTCCTAAAGCAAGGCGTGAGTCGACAGCAGCCTTCCTGACAGGCCTGCTTCTCTCTCCCAGTCACGTTTAGGTTCCATTTCTCATGCTTTCACAAAAGCACCCCATAGGTGACGTCCCGGCTCAGGAAAGGCCGTCTGTGCTGAGGCCCGCGTTCTCTGCAGGTCTGTTCCTCGGCGTTGGCTGGATGGCACTTAGGACTCCACGCACACACGGGAGCGCCGATCGAGTTTCCCAAAACAAGAGTTGAGGCTACAGGGTGCCCTCTGCCCATGCTGATTTCTCCCCCGGAACCCAGCTGGGACTCCCTCCCCAGGCTTGCACTCCAACAGAGGGGAAAATGGCCGCCACCCTGTGGCGAGGCGGAGGAGCTGAAGCAGGGCTTCTTTAGCGGCTTCTCCCTGCCAAACCAGTGTGGAGCACTTAGCATTCCAGTGCACACCGGAGCAGTAGTGTTAGCTCCAGGTGACAACAGCTGAGTCGAGAGGTGCCTTCCTGGCCCGGGCTGCTTCTCCCTCGGTGGCGGTGGCGGCACAGAAGGAGCCCGTTCCCCAGGCGCTCACCCACGGTAGCCGGGAAACTGCTCCCTCCCCCTCAGAGCGCTGGATGGTAGCGAAAGCAAGGTTTCCGTACAATGTTGTTTCTTGCAGGTACAGCGCAGGCGATCAGGCTTCCATGCGAAAGCGGGGCCTCGGTGCTAGCTTCATGAAACAAGTGGGGGAGTCGAGGGCTGCCTTGTGCAGCAGCCGGCGGCTCCCTCGGAATTAGGTTTGGGACTCCCTTGCAGTGCTCTCACGCACGCACACAACAAAATGCCTCCACCCTCGGGAGCGGCTGTTTTAGCTGGGGCACGCATTCTCTACCGAGTTTTCCCTTCGAGTGGGGTGGCTGTCCTTCAGCCTGCACGCACCCCCCCGGGGTAACGGTACCAGCCCCCGAAGCATGATGTGAGTTGAGAGCTCCCTGCTGTCCGGCCTGTCTCTCCCCCGGTCTTACGGAATGGGGCCCGGCCCCGGGCCCTCACCCACAGGACCCCCTCAACTGCTTCCTCCCACACAGAGGCCGACGGTAGCTAAAGCACGGTGTCTCTTCAGTGTTGCTGCTTCGAGTTAGAACGCTTGCGGTTAGACTTCCATGCAAAAGCGGGGCCGCAGTGCTCGCATCCTGCAACAAGCGGGGAGTCGTGTGCTGCCTTCTGCGGGGGCCTGCGTCTCACACGGAAAGCGGTTTGGGCCTCCCTTGCCGGGCGCTCCTGCGTGCACACAGCAGAACGCTTCCAGCCTCCGGCATGGGCATGGCTCTTTTAGCCGGAGCGGGAATTCTCTACAGGGTGGTTCCTTTGAGTTAGGGGGTTGGCTTGAGGCCTGCGGGCACGCCCCGGGAAAGGGGAGTAGCCTCAGAAAGGACAGGTGAGTGGAGAGCTGCCTTCCGCACCGGCCCGTTCCTCGCTCCATTTCACGCAGGGGACGCTGTCCCCCGTCTCTCCAACACGAGCACTGTAAAATGCCTCTGGCTTCAGGAACGGCCCTGTCAACTAGAGCGCAGTCCTTCTATAGCATTCACTCTTGCTCTTAGCAGCCTGGGAACTAGGCATCCAGGCTCACAGGGTGCAGCAGGGCTCAGCTCCTAAAGCAAGGCGTGAGTAGACAGCAGCCTTCCTGACAGGCCTGCTTCTCTCTCCGAGTCACGTTTAGGTTCCATTTCTCATGCTTTCACAAAAGCACACCAGAGGTGACGGTCCGGCTCAGGAAGGGCCATCTTTGCTGAAGCCCGCGTTCTCTACAGGTTTGTTCCTCGGGGTTGGCTGGATGGCACTTAGGACTGCACGCACACACGGGAGCGCCGATCGAGTTTCCCGAAACAAGAGTTGAGGCGACAGGGTGCCCTCTGCCCATGCTGATTTCTCCCCCGGAATCCAGCTGGGACTCCCTCCCCAGGCTTGACTTCCAGAAGAGGGGAAAATGGCCGCCACCCTGTGGCGAGGCGGAGGAGCTGAAGCGGGACTTCTTTAGCGATTTTTCCCTGCCAAACCAGTGTGGAGCACTTAGCATTCCAGTGCACACGCGGAGCAGTAGTGTTAGCTCCAGGTGACAACAGCTGAGTCGAGAGGTGCCTTCCTGGCCCGGGCTGCTTCTCCCTTGGTGGCGGCACAGAAGGAGCCCGTTCCCCAGGTGCTCACCCACGGTAGCTGGGAAACTGCTCCCTCCCCCTCAGAGCGGTGGATGGTAGCGAAAGCTCGGTTTCCGTACACTGTTGTTTCTTGGAGGTAGAGCGCAGGCGATCAGGCTACCATGCGAAAGCGCGGCCTCGGTGCTAGCTTCATGAAACAAGTGGGGGAGTCGAGGCCTGCCTTTGCAGCAGCCGGCGGCTCCCTCGGAATTCGGTTTGGGACTCCCTTGCAGTGCTCTCAGGCACGCACACAACAAAATGCCTCCACCCTCGGGAGCGGCTGTGTTAGCTGGGGCACGCGTCTTCTACCGAGTTTTCCCTTCGAGTGGGGTGGCTGTACTTGAGCCTGCACGCACCCCCCGGGGCAACGGTACCAGCCCCGGAGGCCTGGTGTGAGTTGAGAGCTCCCTGCTGTCCGGCCTGTCTCCTCCCCACCCCCCCACCCCCCCACCCCGGGCCTTACGCAATGGAGCCCGGCCCCGCGCCCCCTAACCCACAGGACCCCCTCAACTGCTTCCTCCCACACAGAGGTCGATGGTGGCTAAAGCACGGTGTCTCTGCAGTGTTGCTGCTTCTCGTTAGAACGCTTGCGGTTAGACTTCTATGCAAAAGCGGGACCGCAGTGCTCCCTTCCTGAAACGAGCGGGGAGTCGTGTGCTGCCTTCTGCCGGGGCCTGCGTCTCACACGGAAAGCGGTTTGGGCCTCCCTTGCCGGGCGCTCACGCGGGCACACAGCAGAACGCTTAGAGCCTCCGGCCTGGTTCTTTTAGCCAAAGCGGGAATTCTCTACAGGGTGGTTCCTTTGAGTTAGGGGGTTGGCTTGAGGCCTGCGGGCTCGCCCGGGGCAAGGGGAGTAGCCTCAGAAAGGAGAGGTGAGTGGAGAGCTGCCTTCCGCACCGGCCCCTTTCTCGCTCCATTTCACGCAGGGGACCCTGTCCCCAGTCTCTCCAACACGAGAACTGTAAAATGCCTCTGGCTTCAGGAACGGCCCTATCAACTAGAGCGCAGCCCTTCTATAGCATTCACTCTTGCTCTTAGCAGCCTGGGAACTAGGCATCCAGGCACACAGGGTGCAGCAGGGCTCAGCTCCTAAAGCAAGGCGTGAGTCGACAGCAGCCTTCCTGAGAGGCCTGCTTCTCTCTCCGAGTCACGTTTAGGTTCCATTTCTCATGCTTTCACAAAAGCACCCCATAGGTGACGTCCCGGCTCAGGAAGGGCCGTCTGTGCTGAGGCCCGCGTTCTCTACAGGTCTGTTCCTCGGCGTTAGCTGGATGGCACTTAGGACTCCACGCACACATGGGAGCGCCGATCGAGTTTCCTGAAACAAGAGTTGAGGCGACGGGGTGCCCTCTGCCCATGCTGATTTCTCCCCCGGAACCCAGCTGGGACTCCCTCCCCAGGCTTGCACTCCAGCAGAGGGGAAAATGGCCGCCACCCTGTGGCGAGGCGGAGGAGCTGAAGCGGGGCTTCTTTAGCGGCTTCTCCCTGCGAAACCAGTGTGGAGCACTTAGCATTCCAGTGCACACGCGGAGCAGTAGTGTTAGCTCCAGGTGACAACAGCTGAGTCGAGAGGTGCCTTCCTGGCCCGGGCTGCTTCTCCCTCGGTGGCGGCATGGAAGGAGCCCGTTCCCCAGGCGCTCACCCACGGTAGCCGGGAAACTGCTCCCTCCCACTCAGAGCGGTGGATGGTAGCGAAAGCACGATTTCCGTACACTGTTGTTTCTTGGAGGTAGAGCGCAGGCGATCAGGCTTCCATGCGAAAGCGGGGCCTCGGTGCTAGCTTCATGAAACAAGTGGGGGAGTCGAGGGCTGCCTTGGGCAGCAGCCGATGGCTCCCTCGGAGTTAGGTTTGGGACTCCCTTGCAGTGCTCTCAGGCACGCACACAACAAAATGCCTCCACCCTCGGGAGCGGCTGTTTTAGCGGGGGCACGCATTCTCTCCCGAGTTTTCCGTTCGAGTCGGGTGGCTGTCCTTCAGCCTGCACGCACCCCCCCGGGGTAACGGTACCAGCCCCCGAAGCATGATGTGAGTTGAGAGCTCCCTGCTGTCCGGCCTGTCTCTCCCCCGGTCTTACGGAATGGGGCCCGGCCCCGGGCCCTCACCCACAGGACCCCCTCAACTGCTTCCTCCCACACAGAGGCCGACGGTAGCTAAAGCACAGTGTCTCTGCAGTGTTGCTGCTTCGAGTTAGAACGCTTGCGGTTAGATTTCCATGCAAAAGCGGGGCCGCAGTGCTCGCACCCTGCAACAAGCGGGGAGTCGTGTGCTGCCTTCTGCGGGGGCCTGCGTCTCACACGGAAAGCGGTTTGGGCCTCCCTTGCCGGGTGCTCCCGCGGGCACACAGCAGAACGCTTCCAGCCTCCGGCATGGGCATGGCTCTTTTAGACGGAGCGGGAATTCTCTACAGGGTGGTTCCTTTGAGTTAGGGGGTTGGCTTGAGGCCTGCGGGCACGCCCCGGGCAAGGGGAGTAGCCTCAGAAAGGACAGGTGAGTGGAGAGCTGCCTTCCGCACCGGCCCGTTCCTCGCTCCATTTCACGCAGGGGACCCTGTCCCCCGTCTCTCCAACACGAGCACTGTAAAATGCCTTTGGCTTCAGGAACGGCCCTGTCAACTAGAGCGCAGCCCTTCTATAGCATTCACTCTTGCTCTTAGCAGCCTGGGAACTAGGCATCCAGGCACACAGGGTGCAGCAGGGCTCAGCTCCTAAAGCAAGGCGTGAGTCGACAGCAGCCTTCCTGACAGGCCTGCTTCTCTCTCCCAGTCACGTTTAGGTTCCATTTCTCATGCTTTCACAAAAGCACCCCATAGGTGACGTCCCGGCTCAGGAAAGGCCGTCTGTGCTGAGGCCCGCGTTCTCTACAGGTCTGTTCCTCGGCGTTGGCTGGATGGCACTTAGGACTCCACGCACACACGGGAGCGCCGATCGAGTTTCCCAAAACAAGAGTTGAGGCGACAGGGTGCCCTCTGCCCATGCTGATTTCTCCCCCGGAACCCAGCTGGGACTCCCTCCCCAGGCTTGCACTCCAACAGAGGGGAAAATGGCCGCCACCCTGTGGCGAGGCGGAGGAGCTGAAGCAGGGCTTCTTTAGCGGCTTCTCCCTGCCAAACCAGTGTGGAGCACTTAGCATTCCAGTGCACACCGGAGCAGTAGTGTTAGCTCCAGGTGACAACAGCTGAGTCGAGAGGTGCCTTCCTGGCCCGGGCTGCTTCTCCCTCGGTGGCGGTGGCGGCACAGAAGGAGCCCGTTCCCCAGGCGCTCACCCACGGTAGCCGGGAAACTGCTCCCTCCCCCTCAGAGCGCTGGAGGGTAACGAAAGCAAGGTTTCCGAACAATGTTGTTTCTTGCAGGTACAACGCAGGCGATCAGGCTTCCATGCGAAAGCGGGGCCTCGGTGCTAGCTTCATGAAACAAGTGGGGGAGGCGAGGGCTGCCTTGTGCAGCAGCTGGCGGCTCCCTCGGAATTAGGTTTGGGACTCCCTGGCAGTGCTCTCACGCACGCACACAACAAAATGCCTCCACCCTCGGGAGCGGCTGTTTTAGCTGGGGCACGCATTCTCTACCGAGTTTTCCCTTCGAGTGGGGTGGCTGTCCTTCAGCCTGCACGCACCCCCCCGGGGTAACGGTACCAGCCCCCGAAGCATGATGTGAGTTGAGAGCTCCCTGCTGTCCGGCCTGTCTCTCCCCCGGTCTTACGGAATGGGGCCCGGCCCCGGGCCATCACCCACAGGACCCCCTCAACTGCTTCCTCCCACACAGAGGCCGACGGTAGCTAAAGCACGGTGTCTCTTCAGTGTTGCTGCTTCGAGTTAGAACGCTTGCGGTTAGACTTCCATGCAAAAGCGGGGCCGCAGTGCTCGCATCCTGCAACAAGCGGGGAGTCGTGTGCTGCCTTCTGCGGGGGCCTGCGTCTCACACGGAAAGCGGTTTGGGCCTCTCTTGCCGGGCGCTCCTGCGTGCACACAGCAGAACGCATCCAGCCTCCGGCATGGGCATGGCTCTTTTAGCCGGAGCGGGAATTCTCTACAGGGTGGTTCCTTTGAGTTAGGGGGTTGGCTTGAGGCCTGCGGCCACGCCCCGAGCAAGGGGAGTAGCCTCAGAAAGGACAGGTGAGTGGAGAGCTGCCTTCCGCACCGGCCCGTTCCTCGCTCCATTTCACGCAGGGGACCCTGTCCCCCGTCTCTCCAACAGGAACACTGTAAAATGCCTCTGGCTTCAGGAACGGCCCCGATAGCCACAGCGCAGTCATTCTATAGCATTGATTCTTGCTCTTAGCAGCCTGGGAACTAGGCATCCAGGCACACAGGGTGCAGCAGGGCTCAGCTCCTAAAGCAAGGCGTGAGTCGACAGCAGCCTTCCTGACAGGCCTGCTTCTCTCTCCGAGTCACGTTTAGGTTCCATTTCTCATGCTTTCACAAAAGCACACCAGAGGTGACGGTCCGGCTCAGGAAGGGCCTTCTTGCTGAGGCCCGCGTTCTCTACAGGTTTGTTCCTCGGCGTTGGCTGGATGGTACTTAGGACTGCACGCACACACGGGAGCGCCGATCGAGTTTCCCGAAACAAGAGTGGAGGCGATAGGGTGCCCTCTGCCCATGCTGATTTCTCCCCCGGAACGCAGCTGCGACTCCCTCCCCAGGCTTGCCCTCCAGCAGAGGGGAAAATGGCCGCCACCCTGTGACAAGGCGGAGGAGCTGAAGCGGGGCTTCTTTAGCGGCTTCTCCCTGCGAAACCAGTGTGGAGCACTTAGCATTCCAGTGCACACGTGGAGCTGTAGTGTTAGCTCCAGGTGACAACAGCTGAGTCGAGAGGTGCCTTCCTGGCCCGGGCTGCTTCTCCCTCGGTGGCGGCACGGAAGGAGCCCGTTCCCCAGGCGCTCACCCACGGTAGCCGGGAAACTGCTCCCTCCCCCTCAGAGCGGTGGATGGTAGCGAAAGCAAGGTTTCCGTACAATGTTGTTTCTTGCAGGTACAGCGCAGGCGATCAGGCTTCCATGCGAAAGAGGGGCCTCGGTGCTAGCTTCATGAAACAAGTGGGGGAGTCGAGGGCTGCCTTGTGCAGCAGCCGGCGGCTCCCTCGGAATTAGGTTTGGGACTCCCTTGCAGTGCTCTCACGCACGCACACAACAAAATGCCTCCACCCTCGGGAGCGGCTGTTTTAGCTGGGGCACGCGTCCTCTACCGAGTTTTCCCTTCGAGTGGGGTGGCTATTCTTCAGCCTGCACGCACCCCCCGGGGCCACGGTATCAGCCCCGGAGACCTGGTGTGAGTTGAGAGCTCCCTGCTGTCCGGCCTGTCTCTCCCCCACCCGCCCACCCCGGGCCTTACGGAATGGAGCCCGGCCCCGGGCCCCCTCACCCACAGGACCCCCTCAACTGCTTCCTCCCACACAGAGGTCGACGGTAGCTAACGCACGGTGTCTCTGCAGTGTTGCTGCTTCCAGTTAGAACGCTTGCGGTTAGACTTCCATGCAAAAGCGGAACCGCAGTGCTCCCTTCCTGAAACGAGCGGGGAGTCGTGTGCTGCCTTCTGCCGGGGCCTGCGTCTCACACGGAAAGCGGTTTGGCCTCCCTTGCCGGGCGCTCACGGGGGCACACAGCAGAACGCTTCCAGCCTCCGGCCTGGCTCTTTTAGCGGAAGCGGGAATTCTCTACAGGGTGGTTCCTTTGAGATAGGGGGTTGGATTGAGGCCTGCGGGCGCGCCCGGGGCAAGGGGAGTAGCCTCAGAAAGGAGAGGTGAGTGGAGAGCTGCCTTCCGCACCGGCCCGTTTCTCGCTCCATTTCACGCAGGGGACCCTGTCCCCCGTCTCTCCAACACGAGCACTGTAAAATGCCTCTGGCTTCAGGAACAGCCCTGTCAACTAGAGCGCAGTCCTTCTATAGCATTCACTCTTGCTCTTAGCAGCCTGGGAACTAGGCATTCAGGCACACAGGGTGCAGCAGGGCTCAGCTCCTAAAACAAGGCGTGAGTCGACAGCAGCCTTCCTGACAGGCCTGCTTCTCACTCCGAGTCACGTTTAGGTTCCATTTCTCCTGCTTTCACAAAAGCACCCCATAGGTGACGTCCCGGCTCAGGAAGGGCCGTCTGTGCTGAGGCCCTCGTTCTCTCCAGGTTTGTTCCTCGGCGTTGGCTGGATGGCACTTACGAATTCACGCACACACGGGAGCGCCGATCGTGTTTCCCGAAACAAGAGTTGAGGCGACAGGGTGCCCTCTGCCCATGCTGATTTCTCCCCCGGAACCCAGCTGGGACTCCCTCCCCAGGCTTGCACTCCAGCAGAGGGGAAAATGGCCGCCACCCTGTGGCGAGGCGGAGGAGCTGAAGCTGGGCTTCTTAAGCAGCTTCAACCTGCCAAACCACTGTGGAGCACTTAGCATTCCTGTGCACACGCGGAGCAGTAGTGTTAGCTCCAGGTGACAACAGCTGAGTCGAGAGGTGCCTTCCTGGCCCTGGCTGCTTCTCCCTCGGTGGTGGGCACGGAAGGAGCCCGTTCCCCAGGCGCTCACCCACGGTAGCCAGGAAACTGCTCCCTCCCCCTCAGAGCGGTGGATGGTAGGGAAAGCTCGGTTTCCGGACACTGTTGTTTCTTGGAGGTAGAGCGCAGGCGATCAGGCTTCCATGCGAAAGCGGGGCCTCGGTGCTAGCTTCATGAAACAAGTAGGGGAGTCGAGGGCTGCCTTGTGCAGCAGCCGGCTGCTCCCTCGGAGTTAGGTTTGGGACTCCCTTGCAGTGCTCTCAGGCACGCACACAACAAAATGCCTCCACCCTCGGGAGCGTCTGTTTTAGCTGGGGCACGCATTCTCTACCGAGTTTTCCCTTCGAGTCGGGTGGCTGTCCTTCAGCCTGCACGCACCCCCCCGGGGCAACGGTACCAGCCCCCGAAGCATGATGTGAGTTGAGAGCTCCCTGCTGTCCGGCCTGTCTCTTCCCCGGTCTTACGGAATGGGTCCCGGCCCCGGGCCCTCACCCACAGGACCCCCTCAACTGCTTCCTCCCACACAGAGGCCGACGGTAGGTAAAGCAGGGTGTCTCTGCAGTGTTGCTGCTTCGAGTTAGGACGCTTGTGGTTAGACTTCCATGCAAAAGCGGGGCCGCAGTGCTCGCTTCCTGCAAAAAGCGGGGAGTCGTTTGCTGCCTTCTGCGGGGGCCTGCGTCTCACACGGAAAGCGGTTTGGGCCTCCCTTGCCGGGCGCTCCCGCGGGCACACAGCAGAACCCTTCCAGCCTCCGGCATGGGCATGGCTCTTTTAGCCGGAGCGGGAATTCTCTACAGGGTGTTTCCTTTGAGTTAGGGGGTTGGCTTGAGGCCTGCGGGCACGCCCGGGCAAGGGGAGTAGCCTCAGAAAGGAGAGGTGAGTGGAGAGCTGCCTTCCGCACTGGCCCGTTTCTCGCTCCATTTCACGCAGGGGACCCTGTCCCCCGTCTCTCCAACACGAGCACTGTAAAATGCCTCTGGCTTTAGGAACGGCCCCGATAGCCACAGCGCAGTCTTTCTATAGCATTGATTCTTGCTCTTAGCAGCCTGGGAACTAGGCATCCAGGCTCACAGGCTGCAGCAGGGCTCAGCTCCTAAAGCAAGGCGTGAGTCGACAGCAGCCTTCCTGACAGGCCTGCTTCTCACTCCGAGTCACGTTTAGGTTCCATTTCTCATGCTTTCACAAAAGCACACCAGAGGTGACGGTCCGGATCAGGAAGGGCCATCTTTGCTGAAGCCCGCGTTCTCTACAGGTCTGTTCCTCGGCGTTGGCTGGATGGCACTTAGGACTGCACGCACACACGGGAGCGCCGATCGAGTTTCGCGAAACAAGAGTTGAGGCGACAGGGTGCCCTCTGCCCACGCTGATTTCTCCCCCGCAACCCAGCTGGGACTCCCTCCCCAGGCTTGCACTCCAGCAGAGGGGAAAATGGCCGCCACCCTGTGGCGAGGAGGAGGAGCTGAAGCGGGGCTTCTTTAGCGGCTTCTCCCTGCCAAACCAGTGTGGAGCACTTAGCATTCCAGTGCACACGCGGAGCAGTAGTGTTAGCTCCAGGTGACAACAGCTGAGTCGAGAGGTGCCTTCCTGGCCCGGGCTGCTTCTCCCTAGGTGGAGGCATGGAAGGAGCCCGTTCCCCAGGCGCTCACCCACGGTAGCCTGGAAACTGCTCCCTCCCCCTCAGAGCCGTGGATGGTAGCGAAAGCAAGGTTTCCGGACAATGTTGTTTCTTGCAGGTACAGCGCAGGCGATCAGGCTTCCATGCGAAAGCGGGGCCTCGGTGCTAGCTTCATGAAACAAGTGGGGGAGTCGAGGGCTGCCTTGTGCAGCAGCCGGCGGCTCCCTCGGAATTAGGTTTGGGACTCCCTTGCAGTGCTCTCACGCACGCACACAACAAAATGCCTCCACCCTCGGGAGCGGCTGTTTTAGCTGGGGCACGCGTCCTCTACCGAGTTTTCCCTTCGAGTGGGGTGGCTGTCCTTCAGCCTGCACGCACCCCCCGGGGCAACGGTATCAGCCCCGGAGACCTGGTGTGAGTTGAGAGCTCCCTGCTGTCCGGCCTGTCTCTCCCCCACCCCCCACCACGGGCCTTACGGAATGGAGCCCGGCCCCGGGCCCCCTCACCCACAGGACCCCCTCAACTACTTCCTCCCACACAGAGGTCGACGGTAGCTAACGCACGGTGTCTCTGCAGTATTGCTGCTTCCAGTTAGAATGCTTGCGGTTAGACTTCCATGCAAAAGCGGAACCGCAGTGCTCCCTTTCTGAAACGAGCGGGGAGTCGTGTGCTGCCTTCTGCCGGGGCCTGCGTCTCACACGGAAAGCGGTTTGGGCCTCCCTTGCCGGGCGCTCACGCGGGCACACAGCAGAACGCTTCCAGCCTCTGGCCTGGCTCTTTTAGCGGAAGCGGGAATTCTCTACAGGGTGGTTCCTTTGAGTTAGGGGGTTGGCTTGAGGCCTGCGGGCGCGCCCGGGGCAAGGGGAGTAGCCTCAGAAAGGAGAGGTGAGTGGAGAGCTGCCTTCCGCACCGGCCCGTTTCTCGCTCCATTTCACGCAGGGGACACAGTCCCCAGTCTCTCCAACACGAGCACTGTAAAATGCCTCTGGCTTCAGGAACGGCCCTGTCAACTAGAGCGCAGTCCTTCTATAGCATTCACTCTTGCTCTTAGCAGCCTGGGAACTAGGCATCCAGGCACACAGGGTGCAGCAGGGCTCAGCTCCTAAAACAAGGCGTGAGTCGACAGCAGCCTTCCTGACAGGCCTGCTTCTCACTCCGAGTCACGTTTAGGTTCCATTTCTCATGCTTTCACAAAAGCACCCCATAGGTGACGTCTCGGCTCAGGAAGGGCCGTCTGTGCTGAGGCCCGCGTTCTCTCCAGGTTTGTTCCTTGGCGTTGGCTGGATGGCACTTAGGACTCCACGCACACACGGGAGCGCCGATCGAGTTTCCCGAAACAAGAGTTGAGGCGACAGGGTGCCCTCTGCCCATGCTGATTTCTCCCCCGGAACCCAGCTGGGACTCCCTCCCCAGGCTTGCACTCCATCAGAGGGGAAAATGGCCGCCACCCTGTGGCGAGGCGGAGGAGCTGAAGCGGGGCTTCTTTAGCGGCTTCTCCCTGCCAAACCAGTGTGGAGCAATTAGCATTCCTGTGCACACGCGGAGCAGTAGTGTTAGCTCCAGGTGACAACAGCTGAGTCGAGAGGTGCCTTCCTGGCCCGGGCCGCTTCTCCCTCGGTGGCGGCACGGAAGGAGCCCGTTCCCCAGGCGCTCACCCATGGTAGCCGGGAAACTGCTCCCTCCCCCTCAGAGCGGTGGATGGTAGCGAAAGCAAGGTTTCCGTACAATGTTGTTTCTTGCAGGTACAGCTCAGGCGATCAGGCTTCCATGCGAAAGCGGGGCCTCGGTGTTAGCTTCATGAAACAAGTGGGGGAGTCGAGGGCTGCCTTGTGCAGCAGCCGGCGGCTCCCTCGGAGTTAGGTTTGGGACTCCCTTGCAGTGCTCTCAGGCAGGCACACAACAAAATGCCTCCACCCTCGGGAGCGGCTCTTTTAGCTGGGGCACGCATTCTCTACCGAGTTTTCCCTTCGAGTGGGGTGGCTGTCCTTCAGCCTGCACGCACCCCCCCCGGGGTAACGGTACCAGCCCCCGAGGCATGATGTGAGTTGAGAGCTCCCTGCTGTCCGGCCTGTCTCTCCCCCGGTGTTACGGAATGGGTCCCGGCCCCGGGCCCTCACCCACAGGACCCCCTCAACTGCTTCCTCCCACACAGAGGCCGAAGGTAGCCAAAGCACGGTGTCTCTGCAGTGTTGCTGCTTCGAGTTAGAACGCTTGCGGTTAGACTTCCATGCAAAAGCGGGGCCGCAGTGCTCGCTTCCTGCAACAAGCGGGGAGTCGTGTGCTGCCTTCTGCGGGGGCCTGCGTCTCACACGGAAAGCGGTTTGGGCCTCCCTTGCCGGGCGCTCCTGCGTGCACACAGCAGAACGCTTCCAGCCTCCGGCATGGGCATGGCTCTTTTAGCCGGAGCGGGAATTCTCTACAGGGTGGTTCCTTTGAGTTAGGGGGTTGTCTTGAGGCCTGCGGGCACGCCCCGGGCAAGGGGAGTAGCCTCAGAAAGGAGAGGTGAGTGGAGAGCTGCCTTCCGCACCGGCCCGTTTCTCGCTCCATTTCACGCAGGGGACCATGTCCCCCGTCTCTCCAACACGAGCACTGTAAAATGCCTCTGGCTTCAGGAACGGCCCCGATAGCCACAGCGCAGTCATTCTATAGCATTGATTCTTGCTCTTAGCAGCCTGGGAACTAGGCATCCAGGCACACAGGGTGCAGCAGGGCTCAGCTCCTAAAGCAAGGCGTGAGTCGACAGCAGCCTTCCTGACAGGCCTGCTTCTCTCTCCGAGTCACGTTTAGGTTCCATTTCTCATGCTTTCACAAAAGCACACCAGAGGTGACGGTCCGGCTCAGGAAGGGCCATCTTTGCTGAGGCCCGCGTTCTCTACAGGTTTGTTCCTCGGCGTTGGCTGGATGGCACTTAGGACTCCACGCAAACACGGGAGCGCCGATCGAGTTTCTCGAAACAAGAGTTGAGGCGACAGGGTGCCCTCTGCCCATGCTGATTTCTCCCCCGGAACCCAGCTGGGACTCCCTCCCCAGGCTTGCCCTCCAGCAGAGGGGAAAATGGCCGCCACCCTGTGGCGAGGCGGAGGAGATGAAGCGGGGCTTCTTTAGGGGCTTCTCCCTGCCAAACCAGTGTGGAGCACTTAGCATTCCTGTGCACACCTGGAGCGGTAGTGTTAGCTCCAGGTGACAGCAGCTGAGTGGAGAGTTGCCTTCCCGGCCCAGGCTGATTCTCCCTCGGTGGCGGCACCAGAGGAGCCCGTTCCCCAGGCGCTCACCCACGGTAGCCAGGAAACTGCTCCCTCCCCCTCAGAGCGGTGGATGGTAGCGAAAGCACGGTTTCCGTACACTGTTGTTTCTTGGAGGTAGAGCGCAGGCGATCAGACTTCCATGCAAAAGCGGGGCCTCGGTGCTAGCTTCATGAAACAAGTGGGGGAGTCGAGGGCTGCCTTGTGCAGCAGCCGTCGGCTCCCACGGAGTTAGGTTTGGGACTCCCTTGCAGTGCTCTCAGGCACGCACACAACAAAATGCCTCCACCCTCGAGAGCGGCTGTTTTAGCTGGGGCACGCATTCTCTACCGAGTTTTCCCTTCGAGTGGGGTGGCTGTCCTTCAGCCTGCACGCACCCCCCCGGGGTAACGGTACCAGCCCCCGAAGCATGATGTGAGTTGAGAGCTCCCTGCTGTCCGGCCTCTCTCTCCCCCGGTCTTACGGAATGGGGCCCGGCCCCGGGCCATCACCCACAGGACCCCCTCAACTGCTTCCTCCCACACAGAGGTCGACGGTAGCTAACGCACGGTGTCTCTGCAGTGTTGCTGCTTCCAGTTAGAACGCTTGCGGTTAGACTTCCATGCAAAAGCGGAACCGCAGTGCTCCCTTCCTGAAACGAGCGGGGAGTCGTGTGCTGCCTTCTGCCGGGGCCTGCGTCTCACACGGAAAGCGGTTTGGGCCTCCCTTGCCGGGCGCTCACGCGGGCACACAGCAGAACGCTTAGAGCCTCCAGCCTGGTTCTTTTAGCCAAAGCGGGAATTCTCTACAGGGTGGTTCCTTTGAGTTAGGGGGTTGGCTTGAGGCCTGCGGGCGCGCCCGGGGCAAGGGGAGTAGCCTCAGAAAGGAGAGGTGAGTGGAGAGCTGCCTTCCGCACCGGCCCCTTTCTCGCTCCATTTCACGCAGGGGACCCTGTCCCCAGTCTCTCCAACACGAGAACTGTAAAATGCCTCTGGCTTCAGGAACGGCCCTGTCAACTAGAGCGCAGCCCTTCTATAGCATTCACTCTTGCTCTTAGCAGCCTGGGAACTAGGCATCCAGGCACACAGGGTGCAGCAGGGCTCAGCTCCTAAAGCAAGGCGTGAGTCGACAGCAGCCTTCCTGACAGGCCTGCTTCTCTCTCCGAGTCACGTTTAGGTTCCATTTCTCATGCTTTCACAAAAGCACCCCATAGGTGACGTCCCGGCTCAGGAAGGGCCGTCTGTGCTGAGGCCCGCGTTCTCTACAGGTCTGTTCCTCGGCGTTAGCTGGATGGCACTTAGGACTCCACGCACTCATGGGAGCGCCGATCGAGTTTCCTGAAACAAGAGTTGAGGCGACGGGGTGCCCTCTGCCCATGCTGATTTCTCCCCCGGAACCCAGCTGGGACTCCCTCCCCAGGCTTACACTCCAGCAGAGGGGAAAATGGCCGCCACCCTGTGGCGAGGCGGAGGAGCTGAAGCGGGGCTTCTTTAGCGGCTTCTCCCTGCGAAACCAGTGTGGATCACTTAGCATTCCAGTGCACACGCGGAGCAGTAGTGTTAGCTCCAGGTGACAACAGCTGAGTCGAGAGGTGCCTTCCTGGCCCGGGCTGCTTCTCCCTCGGTGGCGGCATGGGAGGAGCCCGTTCCCCAGGCGCTCACCCACGGTAGCCGGGAAACTGCTCCCTCCCACTCAGAGCGGTGGATGGTAGCGAAAGCACGGTTTCCGTACACTGTTGTTTCTTGGAGGTAGAGCGCAGGCGATCAGGCTTCCATGCGAAAGCGAGGCCTCGGTGCTAGCTTCATGAAACAAGTGGGGGAGTCGAGGGCTGCCTTGTGCAGCAGCCGGCGGCTCCCTCGGAGTTAGGTTTGGGACTCCCTTGCAGTGCTCTCAGGCACGCACACAACAAAATGCCTCCACCCTCGGGAGCGGCTGTTTTAGCTGGGGCACGCGTCTTCTACCGAGTTTTCCCTTCGAGTGGGGTGGCTGTACTTGAGCCTGCACGCACCCCCCGGGGCAACGGTACCAGCCCCGTAGGCCTGGTGTGAGTTGAGAGCTCCCTGCTGTCCGGCCTGTCTCCCCCGCACCCCCCCACCCCCCCACCCCGGGCCTTACGGAATGGAGCCCGGCCCCGGGCCCCCTAACACACAGGACCCCCTCAACTGCTTCCTCCCACACAGAGGTCGCTGGTGGCTAAAGCACGGTGTCTCTGCAGTGTTGCTGCTTCGAGTTAGAACGCTTGCGGTTAGACTTCTATGCAAAAGCGGGACCGCAGTGCTCCCTTCCTGAAACGAGCGGGGAGTCGTGTGCTGCCTTCTGCCGGGGCCTGCGTCTCACACGGAAAGCGGTTTGGCCTCCCTTGCCGGGCGCTCACGCGGGCACACAGCAGAACGCTTCCAGCCTCCTGCCTGGTTCTTTTAGCCACAGCGGGAATTCTCTACAGGGTGGTTCCTTTGAGTTAGGGGGTTGGCTTGAGGCCTGCGGGCGCGCCCGGGGCAAGGGGAGTAGCCTCAGAAAGGAGAGGTGAGTGGAGAGCTGCCTTCCGTACCGGCCCGTTTCTCGCTCCATTTCACGCAGGGGACCCTGTCCCCAGTCTCTCCAACACGAGCACTGTAAAATGCCTCTGGCTTCAGGAACGGCCCTGTCAACTAGAGCGCAGTCCTTCTATAGCATTCACTCTTGCTCTTAGCAGCCTGGGAACTAGGCATCCAGGCACACAGGGTGCAGCAGGGCTCAGCTCCTAAAACAAGGCGTGAGTCGACAGCAGCCTTCCTGACAGGCCTGCTTCTCACTCCGAGTTACGTTTAGGTTCCATTTCTCATGCTTTCACAAAAGCACCCCATAGGTGACCTCCCGGCTCAGGAAGGGCCGTCTGTGCTGAGGCCCACGTTCTCTCCAGGTTTGTTCCTCGGCGTTGGCTGGATGGCACTTAGGACTCCACGCACACACGGGAGCGCCGATCGAGTTTCCCGAAACAAGAGTTGAGGCGACAGGGTGCCCTCTGCCCATGTTGATTTCTCCCCCGGAACCCAGCTGGGACTCCCTCCCCAGGCTTGCACTCCAGCAGAGGGGAAAATGGCCGCCACCTTGTGGCGAGGCGGAGGAGCTGAAGCTGGGCTTCTTTAGCAGCTTCAACATGCCAAACCACTGTGGAGCACTTAGTATTCCTGTGCACACGCGGAGCAGTAGTGTTAGCTTCAGGTGACAACAGCTGAGTCGAGAGGTGCCTTCCTGGCCCGGGCTGCTTCTCCCTAGGTGGCGGCATGGAAGGAGCCCGTTCCCCAGGCGCTCACCCACGGTAGCCGGGAAACTGCTCCCTCCCCCTCAGAGCGCTGGATGGTAGCGAAAGCAAGGTTTCCGTACAATGTTGTTTCTTGCAGGTACAGCTCAGGCGATCAGGCTTCCATGCGAAAGGGGGGCCTCGGTGCTAGCTTCATGAAACAAGTGGGGGAGTCGAGGGATGCCTTGTGCAGCAGCCGGCGGCTCCCTTGGAGTTAGGTTTGGGACTCCCTTGCAGTGCTCTCAGGCACGCACACAACAAAATGCCTCCACCCTCGGGAGCGGCTGTTTTAGCTGGGGCACGCATTCTCTACCGAGTTTTCCCTTCGAGTGGGGTGGCTGTCCTTCAGCCTGCACGCACCCCCCCGGGGCAACGGTACCAGCCCCCGAAGCATGATGTGAGTTGAGAGCTCCCTGCTGTCCGGCCTGTCTCTCCCCCGGTCTTACGGAATGGGGCCCGGCCCCGGGCCCTCACCCACAGGACCCCCTCAACTGCTTCCTCCCACACAGAGGCCGACGGTAGCTAAAGCACGGTGTCTCTGCAGTGTTGCTGCTTCGAGTTAGAAAGCTTGCGGTTAGACTTCCATGCAAAAGCAGGGCCGCAGAGCTCGCATCCTGCAACGAGCGGGGAGTCGTGTGCTGCCTTCTGCGGGGGCCTGCGTCTCACACGGAAAGCTGTTCGGGCCTCCCTTGCCGGGCGCTCACGCGTGCACACAGCAGAACGCTTCAGCCTCCGGCATGGGCATGGTTCTTTTAGCCGGAGCGGGAATTCTCTAAAGGGTGGTTCCTTTGAGTTAGGGGGTTGGCTTGAGGCCTGCGGGCACGGCCCGGGCAAGGGGAGTAGCCTCAGAAAGGACAGGTGAGTGGAGAGCTGCCTTCCGCACCGGCCCGTTTCTCGCTCCATTTCACGCAGGGGACCCTGTCCACCGTCTCTCCAACACGAGCACTGTAAAATGCCTCTGGCTTCAGGAACGGCCCCGATAGCCACAGCGCAGTCATTCTATAGCATTGATTCTTGCTCTTAGCAGCCTGGGAACTAGGCATCCAGGCACACAGGGTGCAGCAGGGCTCAGCTCCTAAAGCAAGGCGTGAGTCGACAGCAGCCTTCCTGACAGGCCTGCTTCTCTCTCCGAGTCACGTTTAGGTTCCTTTTCTCATGCTTTCACAAAAGCACACCAGAGGTGACGGTCCGGCTCAGGAAGGGCCTTCTTGCTGAGGCCCGCGTTCTCTACAGGTTTGTTCCTCGGCGTTGGCTGGATGGCACTTAGGACTGCACGCACACACGGGAGCGCCGATCGAGTTTCGCGAAACAAGAGTTGAGGCGACAGGGTGCCCTCTGCCCATGCTGATTTCTCCCCCGGAACCCAGCTGGGACTCCCTCCCCAGGCTTGCACTCCAGCAGAGGTGAAAATGGCCGCCACCCTGTGGCGAGGCGGAGGAGCTGAAGCAGGGCTTCTTTAGCGGCTTCTCCCTGCGAAACCAGTGTGGAGCACTTAGCATTCCAGTGCACACGCGGAGCAGTAGTGTTAGCTCCAGGTGACAACAGCTGAGTCGAGAGGTGCCTTCCTGGCCCGGGCTGCTTCTCCCTCGGTGGCGGTGGCGGCACAGAAGGAGCCCGTTCCCCAGGCGCTCACCCACGGTAGCCGGGAAACTGCTCCCTCCCCCTCAGAGCGGTGGATGGTAGCGAAAGCAAGGTTTCCGTACAATGTTGTTTCTTGCAGGTACAGCGCAGGCGATCAGGCTTCCATGCGAAAGCCGGGCCTCGGTGCTAGCTTCATGAAACAAGTGGGGGAGTCGAGGGCTGCCTTGTGCAGCAGCCGGCGGCTCCCTCGGAATTAGGTTTGGGACTCCCTTGCAGTGCTCTCAGGCACTCACACAACAAAATGCCTCCACCCTCGGGAGCGGCTGTTTTAGCTGGGGCACGCGTCTTCTACCGAGTTTTCCCTTCGAGTGGGGTGGCTGTACTTGAGCCTGCACGCACCCCCCGGGGCAACGGTAACAGCCCCGGAGGCCTGGTGTGAGTTGAGAGTTCCCTGCTGTCAGGCCTGTCTCCCCCCCACCCCCCGACCCCCCCAACCCCGGGCCTTACGGAATGGAGCCCGACCCCGGGCCCCCTAACCCACAGGACCCCCTCAACTGCTTCCTCCCACACAGAGGTCGATGGTGGCTAAAGCACGGTGTCTCTGCAGTGTTGCTGCTTCGAGTTAGAAGGCTTGCGGTTAGACTTCTATGCAAAAGCGGGACCGCAGTGCTCCCTTCCTGAAACGAGCGGGAAGTCGTGTGCTGCCTTCTGCCGGGGCCTGCGTCTCACACGGAAAGCGGTTTGGGCCTCCCTTGCCGGGCGCTCACGCGGGCACACAGCAGAAGGCTTCCAGCCACCGGCCTGGTTCTTTTAGCCAAAGCGGGAATTCTCTACAGGGCGGTTCCTTTGAGTTAGGGGGTTGGCTTGAGGCCGGCGGGTGCGCCCGGGGCAAGGGGAGTAGCCTCAGAAAGGAGAGGTGAGTGGAGAGCTGCCTTCCGCACCGGCCCCTTTCTCGCTCCATTTCACGCAGGGGACCCTGTCCCCAGTCTCTCCAACACGAGAACTGTAAAATGCCTCTGGCTTCAGGAACGGCCCTGTCAACTAGAGCGCAGCCCTTCTATAGCATTCACTCTTGCTCTTAGCAGCCTGGGAACTAGGCATCCAGGCACACAGGGTGCAGCAGGGCTCAGCTCCTAAAGCAAGGCGTGAGTCGACAGCAGCCTTCCTGACAGGCCTGCTTCTCTCTCCCAGTCACGTTTAGGTTCCATTTCTCATGCTTTCACAAAAGCACCCCATAGGTGACGTCCCGGCTCAGGAAGGGCCGTCTGTGCTGAGGCCCGCGTTCTCTACAGGACTGTTCCTCGGCGTTGGCTGGATGGCATTTAGGACTCCACGCACACACGGGAGCGCCGGTCGAGTTTCCCGAAACAAGAGTTGAGGCGACAGGGTTCCCTCTACCCATGCTGATTTCTCCCCCGGAACCCAGCTGGGACTCCCTCCCCAGGCTTGCACTCCAACAGAGGGGAAGATGGCCGCCACCCTGTGGCGAGGCGGAGGAGCTGAAGCAGGGCTTCTTTAGTGACTTCTCCCTGCCAAACCAGTGTGGAGCACTTAGCATTCCAGTGCACACCGGAGCAGTAGTGTTAGCTCCAGGTGACAACAGCTGAGTCGAGAGGTGCCTTCCTGGCCCGGGCTGCTTCTCCCTCGGTGGCGGTGGCGGCACAGAAGGAGCCCGTTCCCCAGGCGCTCACCCACGGTAGCCGGGAAACTGCTCCCTCCCCCTCAGAGCGCTGGATGGTAGCGAAAGCAAGGTTTCCGTACAATGTTGTTTCTTGCAGGTACAGCGCAGGCGATCAGGCTTCCATGCGAAAGCGGGGCCTCGGTGCTAGCTTCATGAAACAAGTGGGGGAGTCGAGGGCTGCCTTGTGCAGCAGCCGGCGGCTCCCTCGGAATTAGGTTTGGGACTCCCTTGCAGTGCTCTCACGCACGCACACAACAAAATGCCTCCACCCTCGGGAGCGGCTGTTTTAGCTGGGGCACGCATTCTCTACCGAGTTTTCCCTTCGAGTGGGGTGGCTGTCCTTCAGCCTGCACGCACCCCCCCGGGGTAACGGTACCAGCCCCCGAAGCATGATGTGAGTTGAGAGCTCCCTGCTGTCCGGCCTGTCTCTCCCCCGGTCTTACGGAATGGGGCCCGGCCCCGGGCCATCACCCACAGGACCCCCTCAACTGCTTCCTCCCACACAGAGGCCGACGGTAGCTAAAGCACGGTGTCTCTTCAGTGTTGCTGCTTCGAGTTAGAACGCTTGCGGTTAGACTTCCATGCAAAAGCGGGGCCGCAGTGCTCGCATCCTGCAACAAGCGGGGAGTCGTGTGCTGCCTTCTGCGGGGGCCTGCGTCTCACACGGAAAGCGGTTTGGGCCTCCCTTGCCGGGCGCTCCTGCGTGCACACAGCAGAACGCTTACAGCCTCCGGCATGGGCATGGCTCTTTTAGCCGGAGCGGGAATTCTCTACAGGGTGGTTCCTTTGAGTTAGGGGGTTGGCTTGAGGCCTGCGGGCACGCCCCGGGAAAGGGGAGTAGCCTCAGAAAGGACAGGTGAGTGGAGAGCTGCCTTCCGCACCGGCCCGTTCCTCGCTCCATTTCACGCAGGGGACGCTGTCCCCCGTCTCTCCAACACGAGCACTGTAAAATGCCTCTGGCTTCAGGAACGGCCCCGATAGCCACAGCGCAGTCATTCTATAGCATTGATTCTTGCTCTTAGCAGCCTGGGAACTAGGCATCCAGGCACACATGGTGCAGCAGGGCTCAGCTCCTAAAGCAAGGCGTGAGTCGACAGCAGCCTTCCTGACAGGCCTGCTTCTCTCTCCGTGTCACGTTTAGGTTCCATTTCTCATGCTTTCACAAAAGCACACCAGAGGTGACGGTCCGGCTCAGGAAGGGCCATCTTTGCTGAGGCCCGCGTTCTCTACAGGTTTGTTCCTCGGCGTTGGCTGGATGGCACTTAGGACTGCACGCACACACGGGAGCGCCGATCGAGTTTCCCGAAACAAGAGTTGAGGCGACAGGGTGCCCTCTGCCCATGCTGATTTCTCCCCCGGAATCCAGCTGGGACTCCCTCCCCAGGCTTGACTTCCAGAAGAGGGGAAAATGGCCGCCACCCTGTGGCGAGGCGGAGGAGCTGAAGCGGGACTTCTTTAGCGGCTTTTCCCTGCCAAACCAGTGTGGAGCACTTAGCATTCCAGTGCACACGCGGAGCAGTAGTGTTAGCTCCAGGTGACAACAGCTGAGTCGAGAGGTGCCTTCCTGGCCCGGGCTGCTTCTCCCTCGGTGGCGGCACAGAAGGAGCCCGTTCCCCAGGTGCTCACCCACGGTAGCTGGGAAACTGCTCCCTCCCCCTCAGAGCGGTGGATGGTAGCGAAAGCTCGGTTTCCATACACTGTTGTTTCTTGGAGGTAGAGCGCAGGCGATCAGGCTTCCATGCGAAAGCGCGGCCTCGGTGCTAGCTTCATGAAACAAGTGGGGGAGTCGAGGCCCGCCTTTGCAGCAGCCGGCGGCTCCCTCGGAATTCGGTTTGGGACTCCCTTGCAGTGCTCTCAGGCACGCACACAACAAAATGCCTCCACCCTCGGGAGCGGCTGTTTTAGCTGGGGCACGCGTCTTCTACCGAGTTTTCCCTTCGAGTGGGGTGGCTGTACTTGAGCCTGCACGCACCCCCCGGGGCAACGGTACCAGCCCCGGAGGCCTGGTGTGAGTTGAGAGCTCCCTGCTGTCCGGCCTGTCTGCTCCCCACCCCCCCACCCCCCACCCCGGGCCTTACGCAGTGGAGCTCGGCCCCGCGCCCCCTAACCCACAGGACCCCCTCAACTGCTTCCTCCCACACAGAGGTCGATGGTGGCTAAAGCACGGTGTCTCTGCAGTGTTGCTGCTTCTAGTTAGAACGCTTGCGGTTAGACTTCTATGCAAAAGCGGGACCGCAGTGCTCCCTTCCTGAAACGAGCGGGGAGTCGTGTGCTGCCTTCTGCCGGGGCCTGCGTCTCACACGGAAAGCGGTTTGGGCCTCCCTTGCCGGGCGCTCACGCGGGCACACAGCAGAACGCTTAGAGCCTCCGGCCTGGTTCTTTTAGCCAAAGCGGGAATTCTCTACAGGGTGGTTCCTTTGAGTTAGGGGGTTGGCTTGAGGCCTGCGGGCGCGCCCCGGGCAAGGGGAGTAGCCTCAGAAAGGAGAGGTGAGTGGAGAGCTGCCTTCCGCACCGGCCCCTTTCTCGCTCCATTTCACGCAGGGGACCCTGTCCCCAGTCTCTCCAACACGAGAACTGTAAAATGCCTCTGGCTTCAGGAACGGCCCTGTCAACTAGAGCGCAGTCATTCTATAGCATTGATTCTTGCTCTTAGCAGCCTGGGAACTAGGCATCCAGGCACACAGGGTGCAGCAGGTCTCAGCTCCTAAAGCAAGGCGTGAGTCGACAGCAGCCTTCCTGACAGGCCTGCTTCTCTCTCCGAGTCACGTTTAGGTTCCATTTCTCATGCTTTCACAAAAGCACCCCATAGGTGACGTCCCGGCTCAGGAAGGGCCGTCTGTGCTGAGGCCCGCGTTCTCTCCAGGTTCGTTCCTCGGCGTTGGCTGGATGGCACTTAGGACTCCACGCACACACGGGAGCGCCGATCGAGTTTCCCGAAACAAGAGTTGAGGCGACAGGGTGCCCTCTGCCCATGTTGATTTCTCCCCCGGAACCCAGCTGGGACTCCCTCCCCAGGCTTGCACTCCAGCAGAGCGGAAAATGGCCGCCACCTTGTGGCGAGGGGGAGGAGCTGAAGCGGGGCTTCTTTAGCAACTTCAACCTGCCAAAGCACTGTGGAGCACTTAGCATTCCTGTGCACACGCAGAGCAGTAGTGTTAGCTCCAGGTGACAACAGCTGAGTCGAGAGGTGCCTTCCTGGCCAGGGCTGCTTCTCCCTAGGTGGCGGCATGGAAGGAGCCCATTCCCCAGGCGCTCACCCACGGTAGACGGGAAACTGCTCCCTCCCCCTCAGAGCGCTGGATGGTAGCGAAAGCAAGGTTTCCGGACAATGTTGTTTCTTGCAGGTATAGCGCAGGCGATCAGGCTTCCATGCGAAAGCGGGGCCTCGGTGCTAGCTTCATGAAACAAGTGGGGGAGTCGAGGGCTGCCTTGTGCAGCAGCCGGCGGCTCCCTCGGAGTTAGGTTTGGGACTCCCTTGCAGTGCTCTCAGGCACGCACACAACAAAATGCCTCCACCCTCGGGAGCGGCTGTTTTAGCTGGGGCACGCATTCTCTACCGAGTTTTCCCTTCGAGTGGGGTGGCTGTCCTTCAGCCTGCACGCACCCCGCCGGGGCAAAGGTACCAGCCCCCGAAGCATGATGTGAGTTGAGAGCTCCCTGCTGTCCGGTCTGTCTCTCCCCCGGTCTTACGGAATGGGGCCCGGCCCCGGGCCCTCACCCACAGGACCCCCTCAACTGCTTCCTCCCACACAGAGGCCGACGGTAGCTAAAGCACGGTGTCTCTGCAGTCTTGCTGCTTCGAGTTAGAAAGCTTGCGGTTAGACTTCCATGCAAAAGCGGGGCCGCAGAGCTCGCTTCCTGCAACGAGCGGGGAGTCGTGTGCTGCCTTCTGCGGGGGCCTGCGTCTCACACGGAGAGCGGTTCGGGCCTCCCTTGCCGGGCGCTCACGCGTGCACACAGCAGAACGCTTCCAGCCACGGGCATGGGCATGGCTCTTTTAGCCGGAGCGGGAATTCTCTACAGGGTGGTTCCTTTGAGTTAGGGGGTTGGCTTGAGGCCTGCGGGCACGCCCCGGGCAAGGGGAGTAGCCTCAGAAAGGACAGGTGAGTGGAGAGCTGCCTTCCGCACCGGCCCGTTTCTCGCTCCATTTCACGCAGGGGACCCTGTCCCCCGTCTCTCCAACACGAGCACTGTAAAATGCCTCTGGCTTCAGGAACGGCCCCGATAGCCACAGCGCAGTCATTCTATAGCATTGATTCTTGCTCTTAGCAGCCTGGGAACTAGGCATCCAGGCACACAGGGTGCAGCAGGGCTCAGCTCCTAAAGCAAGGCGTGAGTCGACAGCAGCCTTCCTGACAGGCCTGCTTCTCTCTCCGAGTCACGTTTAGGTTCCTTTTCTCATGCTTTCACAAAAGCACACCAGAGGTGACGGTCCGGCTCAGGAAGGGCCTTCTTGCTGAGGCCCGCGTTCTCTACAGGTTTGTTCCTCGGCGTTGGCTGGATGGCACTTAGGACTGCACGCACACACGGGAGCGCCGATCGAGTTTCGCGAAACAAGAGTTGAGGCGACAGGGTGCCCTCTGCCCATGCTAATTTCTCCCCCGGAACCCAGCTGGGACTCCCTCCCCAGGCTTGCACTCCAGCAGAGGGGAAAATGGCCGCCACCCTGTGGCGAGGCGGAGGAGCTGAAGCAGGGTTCCTTTAGCGGCTTCTCCCTGCGAAACCAGTTTGGAGCACTTAGCATTCCAGTGCACACGCGGAGCAGTAGTGTTAGCTCCAGGTGACAACAGCTGAGTCGAGAGGTGCCTTCCTGGCCCGGGCTGCTTCTCCCTAGGTGGAGGCATGGAAGGAGCCCGTTCCCCAGGCGCTCACCCACGGTAGCCTGGAAACTGCTCCCTCCCCCTCAGAGCGGTGGATGGTAGCGAAAGCAAGGTTTCCGGACAATGTTGTTTCTTGCAGGTACAGCGCAGGCGATCAGGCTTCCATGCGAAAGAGGGGCCTCGGTGCTAGCTTCATGAAACAAGTGGGGGAGTCGAGGGCTGCCTTGTGCAGCAGCCGGCGGCTCCCTCGGAATTAGGTTTGGGACTCCCTTGCAGTGCTCTCACGCACGCACACAACAAAATGCCTCCACCCTCGGGAGCGGCTGTTTTAGCTGGGGCACGCGTCCTCTACCGAGTTTTCCCTTCGAGTGGGGTGGCTGTCCTTCAGCCTGCACGCACCCCCCGGGGCAACGGTATCAGCCCCGGAGACCTGGTGTGAGTTGAGAGCTCCCTGCTGTCCGGCCTGTCTCTCCCCCACCCCCCCACCACGGGCCTTACGGAATGGAGCCCGGCCCCGGGCCCCCTCACCCACAGGACCCCCTCAACTGCTTCCTCCCACACAGAGGTCGACGGTAGCTAACGCACGGTGTCTCTGCAGTGTTGCTGCTTCCAGTTAGAACGCTTGCGGTTAGACTTCCATGCAAAAGCGGAACCGCAGTGCTCCCTTTCTGAAACGAGCGGGGAGTCGTGTGCTGGCTTCTGCCGGGGCCTGCGTCTCACACGGAAAGCGGTTTGGGCCTCCCTTGCCGGGCGCTCACGCGGGCACACAGCAGAACGCTTCCAGCCTCCGGCCTGGCTCTTTTAGCCGAAGCGGGAATTCTCTACAGGGTGGTTCCTTTGAGTTAGGGGGTTGGCTTGAGGCCTGCGGGCGCGCCCGGGGCAAGGGGAGTAGCCTCAGAAAGGACAGGTGAGTGGAGAGCTGCCTTCCGCACCGGCCCGTTTCTCGCTCCATTTCACGCAGGGGACCCTGTCCCCAGTCTCTCCAACACGAGCACTGTAAAATGCCTCTGGCTTCAGGAACGGCCCTGTCAACTAGAGCGCAGTCCTTCTATAGCATTCACTCTTGCTCTTAGCAGCCTGGGAACTAGGCATCCAGGCACACAGGGTGCAGCAGGGCTCAGCTCCTAAAACAAGGCGTGAGTCGACAGCAGCCTTCCTGACAGGCCTGCTTCTCACTCCGAGTCACGTTTAGGTTCCATTTCTCATGCTTTCACAAAAGCACCCCATAGGTGACGTCTCGGCTCAGGAAGGGCCGTCTGTGCTGAGGCCCGCGTTCTCTCCAGGTTTGTTCCTTGGCGTTGGCTGGATGGCACTTAGGACTCCACGCACACACGGGAGCGCCGATCGAGTTTCCCGAAACAAGAGTTGAGGCGACAGGGTGCCCTCTGCCCATGCTGATTTCTCCCCCGGAACCCAGCTGGGACTCCCTCCCCAGGCTTGCACTCCATCAGAGGGGAAAATGGCCGCCACCCTGTGGCGAGGCTGAGGAGCTGAAGCGGGGCTTCTTTAGCGGCTTCTCCCTGCCAAACCAGTGTGGAGCACTTAGCATTCCTGTGCACACGCGGAGCAGTAGTGTTAGCTCCAGGTGACAACAGCTGAGTCGAGAGGTGCCTTCCTGGCCCGGGCCGCTTCTCCCTCGGTGGCGGCACGGAAGGAGCCCGTTCCCCAGGCGCTCACCCACGGTAGCCGGGAAACTGCTCCCTCCCCCTCAGAGCGGTGGATGGTAGCGAAAGCAAGGTTTCCCTACACTGTTGTTTCTTGGAGGTAGCGCGCAGGCGATCAGGGTTCCATGCGAAAGCGGGGCCTCGGTGTTAGCTTCATGAAACAAGTGGGGGAGTCGAGGGCTGCCTTGTGCAGCAGCCGGCGGCTCCCTCGGAGTTAGGTTTGGGACTCCCTTGCAGTGCTCTCAGGCACGCACACAACAAAATGCCTCCACCCTCGGGAGCGGCTCTTTTAGCTGGGGCACGCATTCTCTACCGAGTTTTCCCTTCGAGTGGGGTGGCTGTCCTTCAGCCTGCACGCACCCCCCCGGGGTAACGGTACCAGCCCCCGAGGCATGATGTGAGTTGAGAGCTCCCTGCTGTCCGGCCTGTCTCTCCCCCGGTCTTTCGGAATGGGTCCCGGCCCCGGGCCCTCACCCACAGGACCCCCTCAACTGCTTCCTCCCACACAGAGGCCGACGGTAGGTAAAGCAGGGTGTCTCTGCAGTGTTGCTGCTTCGAGTTAGAACGCTTGTGGTTAGACTTCCATGCAAAAGCGGGGCCGCAGTGCTCGCTTCCTGCAAAAAGCGGGGAGTCGTTTGCTGCCTTCTGCGGGGGCCTGCGTCTCACACGGAAAGCGGTTTGGGCCTCCCTTGCCGGACGCTCCCGCGGGCACACAGCAGAACGCTTCCAGCCTCCGGCATGGGCATGGCTCTTTTAGCCGGAGCGGGAATTCTCTACAGGGTGTTTCCTTTGAGTTAGGGGGTTGGCTTGAGGCCTGCGGGCACGCCCGGGCAAGGGGAGTAGCCTCAGAAAGGAGAGGTGAGTGGAGAGCTGCCTTCCGCACCGGCCCGTTTCTCGCTCCATTTCACGCAGGGGACCCTGTCCCCCGTCTCTCCAACACGAGCACTGTAAAATGCCTCTGGCTTCAGGAACGGCCCCGATAGCCACAGCGCAGTCTTTCTATAGCATTGATTCTTGCTCTTAGCAGCCTGGGAACTAGGCATCCAGGCTCACATGGTGCAGCAGGGCTCAGCTCCTAAAGCAAGGCGTGAGTCGACAGCAGCCTTCCTGACAGGCCTGCTTCTCACTCCGAGTCACGTTTAGGTTCCATTTCTCATGCTTTCACAAAAGCACACCAGAGGTGACGGTCCGGATCAGGAAGGGCCATCTTTGCTGAAGCCCGCGTTCTCTACAGGTCTGTTCCTCGGCGTTGGCTGGATGGCACTTAGGACTGCACGCACACACGGGAGCGCCGATCGAGTTTCGCGAAACAAGAGTTGAGGCGACAGGGTGCCCTCTGCCCACGCTGATTTCTCCCCCGCAACCCAGCTGGGACTCCCTCCCCAGGCTTGCACTCCAGCAGAGGGGAAAATGGCCGCCACCCTGTGGCGAGGAGGAGGAGCTGAAGCGGGGCTTCTTTAGCGGCTTCTCCCTGCCAAACCAGTGTGGAGCACTTAGCATTCCAGTGCACACGCGGTGCAGTAGTGTTAGCTCCAGGTGACAACAGCTGAGTCGAGAGGTGCCTTCCTGGCCCGGGCTGCTTCTCCCTCGGTGGCGGCATGGAAGGAGCCCGTTGCCCTGGCGCTCACCCACGGTAGCCGGGAAACTGCTCCCTCCCACTAAGAGCGGTGGATGGTAGCGAAAGCACGGTTTCCCTACACTGTTGTTTCTTGGAGGTAGAGCGCAGGCGATCAGGCTTCCATGCGAAAGCGTGGCCTCGGTGCTAGCTTCATGAAACAAGTGGGGGAGTCGAGTCCTGCCTTGTGCAGCAGCCGGCGGCTCCCTCGGAATTAGGTTTGGGACTCCCTTGCAGTGCTCTCAGGCACGCACACAACAAAATGCCTCCACCCTCGGGAGCGGCTGTTTTAGCTGGGGCACGCGTCTTGCACCGAGTTTTCCCTTCGAGTGGGGTGGCTGTACTTGAGCCTGCACGCACCCCCCGGGGCAACGGTACCAGCCCCGGAGGCCTGGTGTGAGTTGAGAGCTCCCTGCTGTCCGGCCTGTCTCCCCCCCACCCCCCCACCACCCCTCCCCGGGCCTTACGGAATGGAGCCCGACCCCGGGCCCCCTAACCCACAGGACCCCCTCAACTGCTTCCTCCCACACAGAGGTCGATGGTGGCTAAAGCACGGTGTCTCTGCAGTGTTGCTGCTTCGAGTTAGAAGGCTTGCGGTTATACTTCTATGCAAAAGCGGGACCGCAGTGCTCCCTTCCTGAAACGAGCGGGGAGTCGTGTGCTGCCTTCTGCCGGGGCCTGCGTCTCACACGGAAAGCGGTTTGGGCCTCCCTTGCCGGGCGCTCACGCGGGCACACAGCAGAAGTCTTCTAGCCTCCGGCATGGTTCTTTTAGCCAAAGCGGGAATTCTCTACAGGGCGGTTCCTTTGAGTTAGGGGGTTGGCTTGAGGCCTGCGGGCACGCCCCGGGCAAGGGGAGTAGCCTCAGAAAGGAGAGGTGAGTGGAGAGCTGCGTTCCGCACCGGCCCCTTTCTCGCTCCAATTCACGCAGGGGACCCTGTCCCCCGTCTCTCCAACACGAGCACTGTAAAATGCCTCTGGCTTCAGGAACGGCCCCGATAGCCACAGCGTGGTCTTTCTATAGCATTGATTCTTGCTCTTAGCAGCCTGGGAACTAGGCATCCAGGCTCACAGGGTGCAGCAGGGCTCAGCTCCTAAACCAAGGCGTGAGTCGACAGCAGCCTTCCTGACAGGCCTGCTTCTCTCTCCGAGTCACGTTTAGGTTCCATTTCTCATGCTTTCACAAAAGCACACCAGAGGTGACGGTCCGGCTCAGGAAGGGCCATCTTTGCTGAGGCCCGCGTTCTCTCCAGGTTTGTTCCTCGGCGTTGGCTGGATGGCACTTAGGACTGCACGCACACACGGGAGCGCCGATCGAGTTTCCCGAAACAAGAGTTGAGGCGACAGGGTGCCCTCTGCCCATGCTGATTTCTCCCCCGGAACCCAGCTGGGACTCCCTCCCCAGGCTTGCACTCCAGCAGAGGGGAAAATGGCCGCCACCCTGTGGGGAGGCGGAGGAGCTGAAGCGGGGCTTCTTTAGCGGCTTCTCCCTGCCAAACCAGTGTGGAGCACTTAGCATTCCAGTGCACACGCGGAGCAGTAGTGTTAGCTCCAGGTGACAACAGCTGAGTCGAGAGGTGCCTTCCTGGCCCGGGCTGCCTCTCCCTAGGTCGCGGCATGGAAGGAGCCCGTTCCCCAGGCGCTCACCCACGGTAGCCGGGAAATTGCTCCCTCCCCCTCAGAGCGATGGATGGTAGCGAAAGCAAGGTTTCCGTCCACTGTTGTTTCTTGGAGGTAGAGCGCAGGCGATCAGGCTTCCATGCGAAAGCGGGGCCTCGGTGCTAGCTTCATGAAACAAGTGGGGGAGTCGAGGGCTGCCTTGTGCAGCAGCCGGCGGCTCCCTCGGAGTTAGGTTTGGGACTCCCTGGCAGTGCTCTCACGCACGCACACAACAAAATGCCTCCACCCTCGGGAGCGGCTGTTTTAGCTGGGGCACGCATTCTCTACCGAGTTTTCCCTTCGAGTGGGGTGGCTGTCCTTCAGCCTGCACGCACCCCCCCGGGGTAACGGTACCAGCCCCCGAAGCAGGATGTGAGTTGAGAGCTCCCTGCTGTCCGGCCTGTCTCTCCCCCGGTCTTACGGAATGGGGCCCGGCCCCGGGCCCTCACCCACAGGACCCCCTCAACTGCTTCCTCCCACACAGAGGCCGACGGTAGCTAAAGCACGGTGTCTCTGCAGTCTTGCTGCTTCGAGTTAGAAAGCTTGCGGTTAGACTTCCATGCAAAAGCGGGGCCGCAGAGCTCGCTTCCTGCAACGAGCGGGGAGTCGTGTGCTGCCTTCTGCGGGGGCCTGCGTCTCACACGGAGAGCGGTTCGGGCCTCCCTTGCCGGGCGCTCACGCGTGCACACAGCAGAACGCTTCCAGCCTCGGGCATGGGCATGGCTCTTTTAGCCGGAGCGGGAATTCTCTACAGGGTGGTTCCTTTGAGTTAGGGGGTTGGCTTGAGGCCTGCGGGCACGCCCCGGGCAAGGGGAGTAGCCTCAGAAAGGAGAGGTGAGTGGAGAGCTGCCTTCCGCACCGGCCCGTTTCTCGCTCCATTTCACGCAGGGGACCCTGTCCCCAGTCTCTCCAACAGGAGCATTGTAAAATGCCTCTGGCTTCAGGAACGGCCCTGTCAACTAGAGCGCAGGCCTTCTATAGCATTCACTATTGCTCTTAGCAGCCTGGGAACTAGGCATCCAGGCACACAGGGTGCAGCAGGGCTCAGCTCCTAAAACAAGGCGTGAGTCGACAGCAGCCTTCCTGACAGGCCTGCTTCTCACTCCGAGTCACGTTTAGGTTCCATTTCTCATGCTTTCACAAAAGCACCCCATAGGTGACGTCCCGGCTCAGGAAGGGCCGTCTGTGCTGAGGCCCGCGTTCTCTCCAGGTTCGTTCCTCGGCGTTGGCTGGATGGCACTTAGGACTCCACGCACACACGGGAGCGCCGATCGAGTTTCCCGAAACAAGAGTTGAGGCGACAGGGTGCCCTCTGCCCATGTTGATTTCTCCCCCGGAACCCAGCTGGGACTCCCTCCCCAGGCTTGCACTCCAGCAGAGGGGAAAATGGCCGCCACCTTGTGGCGAGGGGGAGGAGCTGAAGCGGGGCTTCTTTAGCAGCTTCAACCTGCCAAAGCACTGTGGAGCACTTAGCATTCCTGTGCACACGCAGAGCAGTAGTGTTAGCTCCAGGTGACAACAGCTGAGTCGAGAGGTGCCTTCCTGGCCCGGGCTGCTTCTCCCTAGGTGGAGGCATGGAAGGAGCCCGTTCCCCAGGCGCTCACCCACGGTAGACGGGAAACTGCTCCCTCCCCCTCAGAGCGCTGGATGGTAGCGAAAGCAAGGTTTCCGGACAATGTTGTTTCTTGCAGGTATAGCGCAGGCGATCAGGCTTCCATGCGAAAGCAGGGCCTCGGTGCTAGCTTCATGAAACAAGTGGGGGAGTCGAGGGCTGCCTTGTGCAGCAGCCGGCGGCTCCCTCGGAGTTAGGTTTGGGACTCCCTTGCAGTGCTCTCAGGCACGCACACAACAAAATGCCTCCACCCTCGGGAGCGGCTCTTTTAGCTGGGGCACGCATTCTCTACCGAGTTTTCCCTTCGAGTGGGGTGGCTGTCCTTCAGCCTGCACGCACCCCCCCCGGGGTAACGGTACCAGCCCCCGAGGCATGATGTGAGTTGAGAGCTCCCTGCTGTCCGGCCTGTCTCTCCCCCGGTGTTACGGAATGGGGCCCGGCCCCGGGCCCTCACCCACAGGACCCCCTCAACTGCTTCCTCCCACACAGAGGCCGACGGTAGCTAAAGCACGGTGTCTCTGCAGTCTTGCTGCTTCGAGTTAGAAAGCTTGCGGTTAGACTTCCATGCAAAAGCGGGACCGTAGTGCTCCCTTCCTGAAACGAGCGGGGAGTCTTGTGCTGCCTTTTGCCGGGGCCTGCGTCTCAAACGGAAAGCGGTTTGGGCCTCCCTTGCCGGGTGCTCACGCGGGCACACAGCAGAAGGCTTCCAGCCTCCGGCCTGGTTCTTTTAGCCAAAGATGGAATTCTCTACAGGGCGGTTCCTTTGAGTTAGGGGGTTGGCTTGAGGCCGGCGGGCGAGCCCGGGGCAAGGGGAGTAGCCTCAGAAAGGAGAGGTGAGTGGAGAGCTGCCTTCCGCACCGGCCCGTTTCTCGCTCCATTTCACGCAGGGGACCCTGTCCCCCATCTCTCCAACACGAGCACTGTAAAATGCCTCTGGCTTCAGGAACGGCCCCGATAGCCACAGCGCAGTCATTCTATAGCATTGATTCTTGCTCTTAGCAGCCTGGGAACTAGGCATCCAGGCACACAGGGTGCAGCAGGGCTCAGCTCCTAAAGCAAGGCGTGAGTCGACAGCAGCCTTCCTGACAGGCCTGCTTCTCTCTCCGAGTCACGTTTAGGTTCCATTTCTCATGCTTTCACAAAAGCACCCCATATGTGACGTCCCGGCTCAGGAAGGGCCGTCTGTGCTGAGGCCCGCGTTCTCTACAGGTCTGTTCCTCGGCGTTGGCTGGATGGCACTTAGGACTCCACGCACAAACGGGAGCGCCGATCGAGTTTCCCGAAACAAGAGTTGAGGCGACAGGGTGCCCTCTGCCCATGCTGATTTCTCCCCCGGAACCCAGCTGGGACTCCCTCCCCAGGCTTGCACTCCAACAGAGGGGAAAATGGCCGCCACCCTGTGGCGAGGCGGAGGAGCTGAAGCAGGGCTTCTTTAGCGGCTTCTCCCTGCCAAACCAGTGTGGAGCACTTAGCATTCCAGTGCACACCGGAGCAGTAGTGTTAGCTCCAGGTGACAACAGCTGAGTCGAGAGGTGCCTTCCTGGCCCGGGCTGCTTCTCCCTAGGTGGAGGCATGGAAGGAGCCCGTTCCCCAGGCGCTCACCCACGGTAGCCTGGAAACTGCTCCCTCCCCCTCAGAGCGGTGGATGGTAGCGAAAGCAAGGTTTCCGGACAATGTTGTTTCTTGCAGGTACAGCGCAGGCGATCAGGCTTCCATGCGAAAGCGGGGCCTCGGTGCTAGCTTCATGAAACAAGTGGGGGAGTCGAGGGCTGCCTTGTGCAGCAGCCGGCGGCTCCCTCGGAATTAGGTTTGGGACTCCCTTGCAGTGCTCTCACGCACGCACACAACAAAATGCCTCCACCCTCGGGAGCGGCTGTTTTAGCTGGGGCACGCGTCCTCTACCGAGTTTTCCCTTCGAGTGGGGTGGCTGTCCTTCAGCCTGCACGCACCCCCCGGGGCAACGGTATCAGCCCCGGAGACCTGGTGTGAGTTGAGAGCTCCCTGCTGTCCGGCCTGTCTCTCCCCCACCCCCCCACCACGGGCCTTACGGAATGGAGCCCGGCCCCGGGCCCCCTCACCCACAGGACCCCCTCAACTGCTTCCTCCCACACAGAGGTCGACGGTAGCTAACGCACGGTGTCTCTGCAGTGTTGCTGTTTCCAGTTAGAACGCTTGCGGTTAGACTTCCATGCAAAAGCGGAACCGCAGTGCTCCCTTTCTGAAACGAGCGGGGAGTCGTGTGCTGCCTTCTGCCGGGGCCTGCGTCTCACACGGAAAGCGGTTTGGGCCTCCCTTGCCGGGCGCTCACGCGGGCACACAGCAGAACGCTTCCAGCCTCCGGCCTGGCTCTTTTAGCGGAAGCGGGAATTCTCTACAGGGTGGTTCCTTTGAGTTAGGGGGTTGGCTTGAGGCCTGCGGGCGCGCCCGGGGCAAGGGGAGTAGCCTCAGAAAGGAGAGGTGAGTGGAGAGCTGCCTTCCACACCGGCCCGTTTCTCGCTCCATTTCACGCAGGGGACCCTGTCCCCAGTCTCTCCAACACGAGCACTGTAAAATGCCTCTGGCTTCAGGAACGGCCCTGTCAACTAGAGCGCAGTCCTTCTATAGCATTCACTCTTGCTCTTAGCAGCCTGGGAACTAGGCATCCAGGCACACAGGGTGCAGCAGGGCTCAGCTCCTAAAACAAGGCGTGAGTCGACAGCAGCCTTCCTGACAGGCCTGCTTCTCACTCCGAGTCACGTTTAGGTTCCATTTCTCATGCTTTCACAAAAGCACCCCATAGGTGACGTCTCGGCTCAGGAAGGGCCGTCTGTGCTGAGGCCCGCGTTCTCTCCAGGTTTGTTCCTTGGCGTTGGCTGGATGGCACTTAGGACTCCACGCACACACGGGAGCGCCGATCGAGTTTCCCGAAACAAGAGTTGAGGCGACAGGGTGCCCTCTGCCCATGCTGATTTCTCCCCCGGAACCCAGCTGGGACTCCCTCCCCAGGCTTGCACTCCATCAGAGGGGAAAATGGCCGCCACCCTGTGGCGAGGCGGAGGAGCTGAAGCGGGGCTTCTTTAGCGGCTTCTCCCTGCCAAACCAGTGTGGAGCAATTAGCATTCCTGTGCACACGCGGAGCAGTAGTGTTAGCTCCAGGTGACAACAGCTGAGTCGAGAGGTGCCTTCCTGGCCCGGGCCGCTTCTCCCTCGGTGGCGGCATGGAAGGAGCCCGTTCCCCAGGCGCTCACCCACGGTAGCCGGGAAACTGCTCCCTCCCCCTCAGAGCGGTGGATGGTAGCGAAAGCAAGGTTTCCGTACAATGTTGTTTCTTGCAGGTACAGCTCAGGCGATCAGGCTTCCATGCGAAAGCGGGGCCTCGGTGTTAGCTTCATGAAACAAGTGGGGGAGTCGAGGGCTGCCTTGTGCAGCAGCCGGCGGCTCCCTCGGAGTTAGGTTTGGGACTCCCTTGCAGTGCTCTCAGGCAGGCACACAACAAAATGCCTCCACCCTCGGGAGCGGCTCTTTTAGCTGGGGCACGCATTCTCTACCGAGTTTTCCCTTCGAGTGGGGTGGCTGTCCTTCAGCCTGCACGCACCCCCCCCGGGGTAACGGTACCAGCCCCCGAGGCATGATGTGAGTTGAGAGCTCCCTGCTGTCCGGCCTGTCTCTCCCCCGGTGTTACGGAATGGGTCCCGGCCCCGGGCCCTCACCCACAGGACCCCCTCAACTGCTTCCTCCCACACAGAGGCCGACGGTAGCCAAAGCACGGTGTCTCTGCAGTGTTGCTGCTTCGAGTTAGAACGCTTGCGGTTAGATTTCCATGCAAAAGCGGGGCCGCAGTGCTCGCTTCCTGCAACAAGCGGGGAGTCGTGTGCTGCCTTCTGCGGGGGCCTGCGTCTCACACGGAAAGCGGTTTGGGCCTCCCTTGCCGGGCGCTCCTGCGTGCACACAGCAGAACGCTTCCAGCCTCCGGCATGGGCATGGCTCTTTTAGCCGGAGCGGGAATTCTCTACAGGGTGGTTCCTTTGAGTTAGGGGGTTGTCTTGAGGCCTGCGGGCACGCCCCGGGCAAGGGGAGTAGCCTCAGAAAGGAGAGGTGAGTGGAGAGCTGCCTTCCGCACCGGCCCGTTTCTCGCTCCATTTCACGCAGGGGACCATGTCCCCCGTCTCTCCAACACGAGCACTGTAAAATGCCTCTGGCTTCAGGAACGGCCCCGATAGCCACAGCGCAGTCATTCTATAGCATTGATTCTTGCTCTTAGCAGCCTGGGAACTAGGCATCCAGGCACACAGGGTGCAGCAGGGCTCAGCTCCTAAAGCAAGGCGTGAGTCGACAGCAGCCTTCCTGACAGGCCTGCTTCTCTCTCCGAGTCACGTTTAGGTTCCATTTCTCATGCTTTCACAAAAGCACACCAGAGGTGACGGTCCGGCTCAGGAAGGGCCATCTTTGCTGAGGCCCGCGTTCTCTACAGGTTTGTTCCTCGGCGTTGGCTGGATGGCACGTAGGACTCCACGCAAACACGGGAGCGCCGATCGAGTTTCTCGAAACAAGAGTTGAGGCGACAGGGTGCCCTCTGCCCATGCTGATTTCTCCCCCGGAACCCAGCTGGGACTCCCTCCCCAGGCTTGCCCTCCAGCAGAGGGGAAAATGGCCGCCACCCTGTGGCGAGGCAGAGGAGATGAAGCAGGGCTTCTTTAGGGGCTTCTCCCTGCCAAACCAGTGTGGAGCACTTAGCATTCCTGTGCACACCTGGAGCGGTAGTGTTAGCTCCAGGTGACAGCAGCTGAGTGGAGAGTTGCCTTCCTGGCCCGGGCTGCTTCTCCCTCGGTGGCGGCACCGGAGGAGCCCGTTCCCCAGGCGCTCACCCACGGTAGCCAGGAAACTGCTCCCTCCCCCTCAGAGCGGTGGATGGTAGCGAAAGCACGGTTTCCGTACACTGTTGTTTCTTGGAGGTAGAGCGCAGGCGATCAGGCTTCCATGCAAAAGCGGGGCCTCGGTGCTAGCTTCATGAAACAAGTGGGGGAGTCGAGGGCTGCCTTGTGCAGCAGCCGTCGGCTCCCACGGAGTTAGGTTTGGGACTCCCTTGCAGTGCTCTCAGGCACGCACACAACAAAATGCCTCCACCCTCGAGAGCGGCTGTTTTAGCTGGGGCACGCATTCTCTACCGAGTTTTCCCTTCGAGTGGGGTGGCTGTCCTTCATCCTGCACGCACCCCCCCGGGGTAACGGTACCAGCCCCCGAAGCATGATGTGAGTTGAGAGCTCCCTGCTGTCCGGCCTCTCTCTCCCCCGGTCTTACGGAATGGGGCCCGGCCCCGGGCCATCACCCACAGGACCCCCTCAACTGCTTCCTCCCACACAGAGGTCGACGGTAGCTAACGCACGGTGTCTCTGCAGTGTTGCTGCTTCCAGTTAGAACGCTTGCGGTTAGACTTCCATGCAAAAGCGGAACCGCAGTGCTCCCTTCCTGAAACGAGCGGGGAGTCGTGTGCTGCCTTCTGCCGGGGCCTGCGTCTCACACGGAAAGCGGTTTGGGCCTCCCTTGCCGGGCGCTCACGCGGGCACACAGCAGAACGCTTAGAGCCTCCAGCCTGGTTCTTTTAGCCAAAGCGGGAATTCTCTACAGGGTGGTTCCTTTGAGTTAGGGGGTTGGCTTGAGGCCTGCGGGCGCGCCCGGGGCAAGGGGAGTAGCCTCAGAAAGGAGAGGTGAGTGGAGAGCTGCCTTCCGCACCGGCCCCTTTCTCGCTCCATTTCACGCAGGGGACCCTGTCCCCAGTCTCTCCAACACGAGAACTGTAAAATGCCTCTGTCTTCAGGAACGGCCCTGTCAACTAGAGCGCAGCCCTTCTATAGCATTCACTCTTGCTCTTAGCAGCCTGGGAACTAGGCATCCAGGCACACAGGGTGCAGCAGGGCTCAGCTCCTAAAGCAAGGCGTGAGTCGACAGCAGCCTTCCTGACAGGCCTGCTTCTCTCTCCGAGTCACGTTTAGGTTCCATTTCTCATGCTTTCACAAAAGCACCCCATAGGTGACGTCCCGGCTCAGGAAGGGCCGTCTGTGCTGAGGCCCGCGTTCTCTACAGGTCTGTTCCTCGGCGTTAGCTGGATGGCACTTAGGACTCCACGCACTCATGGGAGCGCCGATCGAGTTTCCTGAAACAAGAGTTGAGGCGACGGGGTGCCCTCTGCCCATGCTGATTTCTCCCCCGGAACCCAGCTGGGACTCCCTCCCCAGGCTTGCACTCCAGCAGAGGGGAAAATGGCCGCCACCCTGTGGCGAGGCGGAGGAGCTGAAGCGGGGCTTCTTTAGCGGCTTCTCCCTGCGAAACCAGTGTGGATCACTTAGCATTCCAGTGCACACGCGGAGCAGTAGTGTTAGCTCCAGGTGACAACAGCTGAGTCGAGAGGTGCCTTCCTGGCCCGGGCTGCTTCTCCCTCGGTGGCGGCATGGGAGGAGCCCGTTCCCCAGGCGCTCACCCACGGTAGCCGGGAAACTGCTCCCTCCCACTCAGAGCGGTGGATGGTAGCGAAAGCATGGTTTCCGTACACTGTTGTTTCTTGGAGGTAGAGCGCAGGCGATCAGGCTTCCATGCGAAAGCGGGGCCTCGGTGCTAGCTTCATTAAACAAGTGGGGGAGTCGAGGGCTGCCTTGTGCAGCAGCCGGCGGCTCCCTCGGAGTTAGGTTTGGGACTCCCTTGCAGTGCTCTCAGGCACGCACACAACAAAATGCCTCCACCCTCGGGAGCGGCTGTTTTAGCTGGGGCACGCGTCTTCTACCGAGTTTTCCCTTCGAGTGGGGTGGCTGTACTTGAGCCTGCACGCACCCCCCGGGGCAACGGTACCAGCCCCGTAGGCCTGGTGTGAGTTGAGAGCTCCCTGCTGTCCGGCCTGTCTCCCCCGCACCCCCCCACCCCCCCACCCCGGGCCTTACGGAATGGAGCCCGGCCCCGGGCCCCCTAACACACAGGACCCCCTCAACTGCTTCCTCCCACACAGAGGTCGCTGGTGGCTAAAGCACGGTGTCTCTGCAGTGTTGCTGCTTCGAGTTAGAACGCTTGCGGTTAGACTTCTATGCAAAAGCGGGACCGCAGTGCTCCCTTCCTGAAACGAGCGGGGAGTCGTGTGCTGCCTTCTGCCGGGGCCTGCGTCTCACACGGAAAGCGGTTTGGCCTCCCTTGCCGGGCGCTCACGCGGGCACACAGCAGAACGCTTCCAGCCTCCTGCCTGGTTCTTTTAGCCAAAGCGGGAATTCTCTACAGGGTGGTTCCTTTGAGTTAGGGGGTTGGCTTGAGGCCTGCGGGCGCGCCCGGGGCAAGGGGAGTAGCCTCAGAAAGGAGAGGTGAGTGGAGAGCTGCCTTCCGTACCGGCCCGTTTCTCGCTCCATTTCACGCAGGGGACCCTGTCCCCAGTCTCTCCAACACGAGCACTGTAAAATGCCTCTGGCTTCAGGAACGGCCCTGTCAACTAGAGCGCAGTCCTTCTATAGCATTCACTCTTGCTCTTAGCAGCCTGGGAACTAGGCATCCAGGCACACAGGGTGCAGCAGGGCTCAGCTCCTAAAACAAGGCGTGAGTCGACAGCAGCCTTCCTGACAGGCCTGCTTCTCACTCCGAGTCACGTTTAGGTTCCATTTCTCATGCTTTCACAAAAGCACCCCATAGGTGACCTCCCGGCTCAGGAAGGGCCGTCTGTGCTGAGGCCCACGTTCTCTCCAGGTTTGTTCCTCGGCGTTGGCTGGATGGCACTTAGGACTCCACGCACACACGGGAGCGCCGATCGAGTTTCCCGAAACAAGAGTGAGGCGACAGGGTGCCCTCTGCCCATGTTGATTTCTCCCCCGGAACCCAGCTGGGACTCCCTCCCCAGGCTTGCACTCCAGCAGAGGGGAAAATGGCCGCCACCTTGTGGCGAGGCGGAGGAGCTGAAGCTGGGCTTCTTTAGCAGCTTCAACATGCCAAACCACTGTGGAGCACTTAGTATTCCTGTGCACACGCGGAGCAGTAGTGTTAGCTTCAGGTGACAACAGCTGAGTCGAGAGGTGCCTTCCTGGCCCGGGCTGCTTCTCCCTAGGTGGCGGCATGGAAGGAGCCCGTTCCCCAGGCGCTCACCCACGGTAGCCGGGAAACTGCTCCCTCCCCCTCAGAGCGCTGGATGGTAGCGAAAGCAAGGTTTCCGTACAATGTTGTTTCTTGCAGGTACAGCTCAGGCGATCAGGCTTCCATGCGAAAGGGGGGCCTCGGTGCTAGCTTCATGAAACAAGTGGGGGAGTCGAGGGATGCCTTGTGCAGCAGCCGGCGGCTCCCTTGGAGTTAGGTTTGGGACTCCCTTGCAGTGCTCTCAGGCACGCACACAACAAAATGCCTCCACCCTCGGGAGCGGCTGTTTTAGCTGGGGCACGCATTCTCTACCGAGTTTTCCCTTCGAGTGGGGTGGCTGTCCTTCAGCCTGCACGCACCCCCCCGGGGCAACGGTACCAGCCCCCGAAGCATGATGTGAGTTGAGAGCTCCCTGCTGTCCGGCCTGTCTCTCCCCCGGTCTTACGGAATGGGGCCCGGCCCCGGGCCCTCACCCACAGGACCCCCTCAACTGCTTCCTCCCACACAGAGGCCGACGGTAGCTAAAGCACGGTGTCTCTGCAGTGTTGCTGCTTCGAGTTAGAAAGCTTGCGGTTAGACTTCCATGCAAAAGCAGGGCCGCAGAGCTCGCATCCTGCAACGAGCGGGGAGTCGTGTGCTGCCTTCTGCGGGGGCCTGCGTCTCACACGGAAAGCGGTTCGGGCCTCCCTTGCCGGGCGCTCACGCGTGCACACAGCAGAACGCTTCAGCCTCCGGCATGGGCATGGTTCTTTTAGCCGGAGCGGGAATTCTCTAAAGGGTGGTTCCTTTGAGTTAGGGGGTTGGCTTGAGGCCTGCGGGCACGGCCCGGGCAAGGGGAGTAGCCTCAGAAAGGACAGGTGAGTGGAGAGCTGCCTTCCGCACCGGCCCGTTTCTCGCTCCATTTCACGCAGGGGACCCTGTCCACCGTCTCTCCAACACGAGCACTGTAAAATGCCTCTGGCTTCAGGAACGGCCCCGATAGCCACAGCGCAGTCATTCTATAGCATTGATTCTTGCTCTTAGCAGCCTGGGAACTAGGCATCCAGGCACACAGGGTGCAGCAGGGCTCAGCTCCTAAAGCAAGGCGTGAGTCGACAGCAGCCTTCCTGACAGGCCTGCTTCTCTCTCCGAGTCACGTTTAGGTTCCTTTTCTCATGCTTTCACAAAAGCACACCAGAGGTGACGGTCCGGCTCAGGAAGGGCCTTCTTGCTGAGGCCCGCGTTCTCTACAGGTTTGTTCCTCGGCGTTGGCTGGATGGCACTTAGGACTGCACGCACACACGGGAGCGCCGATCGAGTTTCGCGAAACAAGAGTTGAGGCGACAGGGTGCCCTCTGCCCATGCTGATTTCTCCCCCGGAACCCAGCTGGGACTCCCTCCCCAGGCTTGCACTCCAGCAGAGGTGAAAATGGCCGCCACCCTGTGGCGAGGCGGAGGAGCTGAAGCAGGGCTTCTTTAGCGGCTTCTCCCTGCGAAACCAGTGTGGAGCACTTAGCATTCCAGTGCACACGCGGAGCAGTAGTGTTAGCTCCAGGTGACAACAGCTGAGTCGAGAGGTGCCTTCCTGGCCCGGGCTGCTTCTCCCTCGGTGGCACTGGCGGCACAGAAGGAGCCCGTTCCCCAGGCGCTCACCCACGGTAGCCGGGAAACTGCTCCCTCCCCCTCAGAGCGGTGGATGGTAGCGAAAGCAAGGTTTCCGTACAATGTTGTTTCTTGCAGGTACAGCGCAGGCGATCAGGCTTCCATGCGAAAGCCGGGCCTCGGTGCTAGCTTCATGAAACAAGTGGGGGAGTCGAGGGCTGCCTTGTGCAGCAGCCGGCGGCTCCCTCGGAATTAGGTTTGGGACTCCCTTGCAGTGCTCTCAGGCACTCACACAACAAAATGCCTCCACCCTCGGGAGCGGCTGTTTTAGCTGGGGCACGCGTCTTCTACCGAGTTTTCCCTTCGAGTGGGGTGGCTGTACTTGAGCCTGCACGCACCCCCCGGGGCAACGGTAACAGCCCCGGAGGCCTGGTGTGAGTTGAGAGTTCCCTGCTGTCAGGCCTGTCTCCCCCCCACCCCCCGACCCCCCCAACCCCGGGCCTTACGGAATGGAGCCCGACCCCGGGCCCCCTAACCCACAGGACCCCCTCAACTGCTTCCTCCCACACAGAGGTCGATGGTGGCTAAAGCACGGTGTCTCTGCAGTGTTGCTGCTTCGAGTTAGAACGCTTGCGGTTAGACTTCTATGCAAAAGCGGGACCGCAGTGCTCCCTTCCTGAAACGAGCGGGGAGTCGTGTGCTGCCTTCTGCCGGGGCCTGCGTCTCACACGGAAAGCGGTTTGGGCCTCCCTTGCCGGGCGCTCACGCGGGCACACAGCAGAAGTCTTCTAGCCTCCGGCCTGGTTCTTTTAGCCAAAGCGGGAATTCTCTACAGGGCGGTTCCTTTGAGTTAGGGGGTTGGCTTGAGGCCGGCGGGTGCGCCCGGGGCAAGGGGAGTAGCCTCAGAAAGGAGAGGTGAGTGGAGAGCTGCCTTCCGCACCGGCCCCTTTCTCGCTCCATTTCACGCAGGGGACCCTGTCCCCAGTCTCTCCAACACGAGAACTGTAAAATGCCTCTGGCTTCAGGAACGGCCCTGTCAACTAGAGCGCAGCCCTTCTATAGCATTCACTCTTGCTCTTAGCAGCCTGGGAACTAGGCATCCAGGCTCACAGGGTGCAGCAGGGCTCAGCTCCTAAAGCAAGGCGTGAGTCGACAGCAGCCTTCCTGACAGGCCTGCTTCTCTCTCCGAGTCACGTTTAGGTTCCATTTCTCATGCTTTCACAAAAGCACACCAGAGGTGACGGTCCGGCTCAGGAAGCGCCATCTTTGCTGAGGCCCGCGTTCTCTACAGGTTTGTTCCTCGGCGTTGGCTGGATGGCACTTAGGAGTGCACGCACACACGGGAGCGCCGATCGAGTTTCCCGAAACAAGAGTTGAGGCGACAGGGTGCCCTCTGCCCATGCTGATTTCTCCCCCGGAACCCAGCTGGGACTCCCTCCCCAGGCTTGCCCTCCAGCAGAGGGGAAAATGGCCGCCACCCTGTGGCGAGGCTGAGGAGCTGAAGCGGGGCTTCTTTAGCGGCTTCTCCCTGCCAAACCAGTGTGGAGCACTTAGCATTCCAGTGCACACAGGAGCAGTAGTGTTAGCTCCAGGTGACAACAGCTGAGTCGAGAGGTGCCTTCCTGGCCCGGGCTGCTTCTCCCTCAGTGGCGGCAGGGAAGGAGCCCGTTCCCCAGGCGCTCACCCACGGTAGCCGGGAAACTGCTCCCTCCCCCTCAGAGCGGTGGATGGTAGCAAAAGCAAGGTTTCCGTACAATGTTGTTTCTTGGAGGTAGAGCGCAGGCGATCAGGCTTCCATGCGAAAGCGGGGCCTCGGTGCTAGCTTCATGAAACAAGTGGGGGAGTCGAGTCCTGCCTTGTGCAGCAGCCGGCGGCTCCCTCGGAATTAGGTTTGGGACTCCCTTGCAGTGCTCTCAGGCATGCACAAAACAAAATGCCTCCACCCTCGGGAGCGGCTGTTTTAGCTGGGGCACGCGTCTTCTACCGAGTTTTCCCTTCGAGTGGGGTGGCTGTACTTGAGCCTGCACGCACCCCCCGGGGCAACGGTTCCAGCCCCGGAGGCCTGGTGTGAGTTGAGAGCTCCCTGCTGTCAGGCCTGTCTCCCCACCACCCCCCCACACCCCCACCCCGGGCCTTATGGAATGGAGCCCTGCCCCGGGCCCCCTAACCCACAGGACCCCCTCAACTGCTTCCTCCCACACAGAGGTCGATGGTGGCTAAAGCACGGTGTCTCTGCAGTGTTGCTGCTTCGAGTTAGAACGCTTGCGGTTAGACTTCTATGCAAAAGCGGGACCGCAGTGCTCCCTTCCTGTAACGAGCGGGGAGTCGTGTGCTGCCTTCTGCCGGGGCCTGCGTCTCACACGGAAAACGGTTTGGGCCTCCCTTGCCGGGTGCTCATGCGGGCACTCAGCAGAAGGCTTCCAGCCTCCGGCCTGGTTCTTTTAGCCAAAGTTGGAATTCTCTACAGGGCGGTTCCTTTGAGTTAGGGGGTTGGCTTGAGGCCGGCGGGCGCGCCCGGGGCAAGGGGAGTAGCCTCAGAAAGGAGAGGTGAGTGGAGAGCTGCCTACCGCACCGGCCCCTTTCTCGCTCCATTTCACGCAGGGGACCCTGTCCACAGTCTCTCCAACAGGAGCACTGTAAAATGCCTCTGGCTTCAGGAACGGCCCTGTCAACTAGAGCGCAGCCCTTCTATAGCATTCACTCTTGCTCTTAGCAGCCTGGGAACTAGGCATCCAGGCACACAGGGTGCAGCAGGGCTCAGCTCCTAAAGCAAGGCGTGAGTCGACAGCAGCCTTCCTGACAGGCCTGCTTCTCTCTCCGAGTCACGTTTAGGTTCCATTTCTCATGCTTTCACAAAAGCACACCAGAGGTGACGGTCCGGCTCAGGAAGGGCCATCTTTGCTGAAGCCCGTGTTCTCTACAGGTCTGTGCCTCGGCGTTGGCTGGATGGCACTTAGGACTGCAAGCACACACGGGAGCGCCGATTGAGTTTCGCGAAACAAGAGTTGAGGCGACAGGGTGCCCTCTGCCCATGGTGATTTCTCCCCCGGAACCCAGCTGGGACTCCCTCCCCAGGCTTGCACTCCAGCAGAGGGGAAAATGGCCGCCACCCTGTGGCGAGGCGGAGGAGCTGAAGCGGGGCTTCTTTAGCGGCTTCTCCCTGCGAAACCAGTGTGGAGCACTTAGCATTCCAGTGCACACGCGGAGCAGTAGTGTTAGCTCCAGGTGACAACAGCTGAGTCGAGAGGTGCCTTCCTGGCCCGGGCTGCTTCTCCCTCGGTGGCGGCACGGAAGGAGCCCGTTCCCCAGGCGCTCACCCACGGTAGCCGGGAAACTGCTCCCTCCCACTCAGAGCGGTGGAAGGTAGCGAAAGCACGGTTTCCGTACACTGTTGTTTCTTGGAGGTAGAGCGCAGGCGATCAGGCTTCCATGCGAAAGCGGGGCCTCGGTGCTAGCTTCATAAAACAAGTGGGGGAGTCGAGGGCTGCCTTGGGCAGCAGCCGGCGGCTCCCTCGGAGTTAGGTTTGGGACTCCCTTGCAGTGCTCTCAGGCACGCACACAACAAAATGCCTCCACCCTCGGGAGCGGCTGTTTTAGCTGGGGCACGCATTCTCTACCGAGTTTTCCCTTCGAGTGGGGTGGCTGTCCTTCAGCCTGCACGCACCCCCCCGGGGCAACGGTACCAGCCCCCGAAGCATGATGTGAGTTGAGAGCTCCCTGCTGTCCGGCCTGTCTCTCCCCCGGTCTTACGGAATGGGGCCCGGCCCAGGGCCCTCACCCACAGGACCCCCTCAACTGCTTCCTCCCACACAGAGGCCGACGGTAGCTAAAGCACGGTGTCTCTGCAGTGTTGCTGCTTCGAGTTAGAAAGCTTGCGGTTAGACTTCCATGCAAAAGCGGGGCCGCAGTGCTCGCTTCCTGCAACGAACGGGGAGTCGTGTGCTGCCTTCTGCGGGGGCCTGCGTCTCACACGGAAAGCGGTTTGGGCCTCCCTTGCCGGGCGCTCACGCGTGCACACAGCAGAACGCTTCCAGCCTCCGGCATGGGCATGGCTCTTTTAGCCGGAGCGGGAATTCTCTACAGGGTGGTTCCTATGACTTAGGGGGTTGGCTTGAGGACTGCGGGCACGCCCCGGGCAAGGGGAGTAGCCTCAGAAAGGAGAGGTGATTGGAGAGCTGCCTTCGGCACCGGCCCGTTTCTCGCTCTATTTCACGGAGGGGACCCTGTCCCCCGTCTCTCCAACACGAGCACTGTAAAATGCCTCTGGCTTCAGGAACGGCCCCGATAGCCACAGCGCAGTCTTTCTATAGCATTGATTCTTACTCTTAGCAGCCTGGGAACTAGGCATCCAGGCTCACAGGGTGCAGCAGGGCTCAGCTCCTAAAGCAAGGCGTGAGTCGACAGCAGCCTTCCTGACAGGCCTGCTTCTCTCTCCGTGTCACGTTTAGGTTCCATTTCTCATGCTTTCACAAAAGCACCCCAGAGGTGACGGTCCGGATCAGGAAGGGCATTCTTTTCTGAGGCCCGCGTTCTCTACAGGTATGTTCCTCGGCGTTGGCTGGATGGCACTTAGGACTCCAAGCACACACGGGAGCGCCGATCGAGTGTCCCGAAACAAGAGTTGAGGCGACAGGGTGCCCTCTGCCCATGCTGATTTCTCCCCCGGAACCCAGCTGGGACTCCCTCCCCAGGCTTGCACTCCAGCAGAGGGGAAAATGGCCGCCACCCTGTGGCGAGGCGAAGGAGCTGAAGCGGGGCTTCTTTAGCGGCTTCTCCCTGCGAAACCAGTGTGGAGCACTTAGCATTCCAGTGCACACGCGGAGCAGTAGTGTTAGCTCCAGGTGACAACAGCTGAGTCGAGAGGTGCCTTCCTGGCCCGGGCTGCTTCTCCCTCGGTGGCGGCACGGAAGGAGCCCGTTCCCCAGGCGCTCACCCACGGTAGCCGGGAAACTGCTCCCTCCCCCTCAGAGCGCTGGATGGTAGGGAAAGCTCGGTTTCCGTACACTGTTGTTTCTTGGAGGTAGAGCGCAGGCGATCAGGCTTCCAGGCGAAAGCGGGGCCTCGGTGCTAGCTTCATGAAACAAGTGGGGGTGTCGAGGGCTGCCTTGTGCAGCAGCCGGCGGCTCCCTCGGAATTAGGTTTGGGACTCCCTTGCAGTGCTCTCAGGCACGCACACAACAAAATGCCTCCACCCTCGGGAGCGGCTGTTTTAGCTGGGGCACGCGTCCTCTACCGAGTTTTCCCTTCGAGTGGGGTGGCTGTCCTTCAGCCTGCACGCACCCCCCGGGGCAACGGTACCAGCCCCGGAGGCCTGGTGTGAGTTGAGAGCTCCCTGCTGTCAGGCCTGTCTCCCCCCCACCCCCCCCACCCCCCCCACCCCGGGCCTTACGGAATGGAGCCCGACCCCGGGCCCCCTAACCCACAGGACCCCCTCAACTGCTTCCTCCCACACAGAGGCCGACGGTAGCTAAAGCACGGTGTCTATTCAGTGTTGCTGCTTCGAGTTAGAACGCTTGCGGTTAGACTTCCATGCAAAAGCGGGTCCGCAGTGCTCGCATCCTGCAACGAGCGGGGAGTCCTGTGCTGCCTTCTGCGGGGGCCTGCGTCTCACACGGAAAGCGGTTTGGGCCTCCCTTGCCGGGCGCTCCCGCGTGTACACAGCAGAACGCTTCCAGCCTCCGGCATGGGCATGGCTCTTTTAGCCGGAGCGGGAATTCTCTACAGGGTGGTTCCTTTGAGTTAGGGGGTTGGCTTGAGGCCTGCGGGCACGCCCCGGGCAAGGGGAGTAGCCTCAGAAAGGACAGGTGAGTGGAGAGCTGCCTTCCGCACCGGCCCGTTTCTCGGTCCATTTCACGCAGGGGACCCTGTCCCCCGTCTCTCCAACACGAGCAGTGTAAAATGCCTCTGGCTTCAGGAACGGCCCCGATAGCCACAGCGCAGTCATTCTATAGCATTGATTCTTGCTCTTAGCAGCCTGGGAACTAGGCATCCAGGCACACAGGGTGCAGCAGGGCTCAGCTCCTAAAGCAAGGCGTGAGTCGACAGCAGCCTTCCTGACAGGCCTGCTTCTCTCTCCGAGTCACGTTTAGGTTCCATTTCTCATGCTTTCACAAAAGCACACCAGAGGTGACGGTCCGGCTCAGGAAGGGCCTTCTTGCTGAGGCCCGCGTTCTCTACAGGTTTGTTCCTCGGCGTTGGCTGGATGGCACTTAGGACTGCACGCACACACGGGAGCGCCGATCGAGTTTCCCGAAACAAGAGTTGAGGCGACAGGGTGCCCTCTGCCCATGCTGATTTCTCCCCCGGAACCCAGCTGGGACTCCCTCCCCAGGCTTGCCCTCCAGCAGAGGGGAAAATGGCCGCCACCCTGTGGCGAGGCGGAGGAGCTGAAGCCGGGCTTCTTTAGCGGCTTCTCCCTGCGAAACCAGTGTGGAGCACTTAGCATTCCAGTGCACACAAGGAGCAGTAGTGTTAGCTCCAGGTGACAACAGCTGAGTCGAGAGGTGCCTTCCTGGCCCGGGCTGCTTCTCCCTCGGTGGCGGCAGGGAAGGAGCCCGTTCCCCAGGCTCTCACCCACGGTAGCCGGGAAACTGCTCCCTCCCCCTCAGAGCGGTGGATGGTAGCGAAAGCAAGGTTTCCGTACAATGTTGTTTCTTGCAGGTACAGCGCAGGCGATCAGGCTTCCATGCGAAAGAGGGGCCTCGGTGATAGCTTCATGAAACAAGTGGGGGAGTCGAGGGCTGCCTTGTGCAGGAGCCGGCGGCTCCCTCGGAATTAGGTTTGGGACTCCCTTGCAGTGCTCTCACGCACGCACACAACAAAATGCCTCCACCCTCGGGAGCGGCTGTTTTAGCTGGGGCACGCGTCCTCTACCGAGTTTTCCCTTCGAGTGGGGTGGCTATCCTTCAGCCTGCACGCACCCCCCGGGGCAACGGTATCAGCCCCGGAGACCTGGTGTGAGTTGAGAGCTCCCTGCTGTCCGGCCTGTCTCTCCGCCACCCCCCCACCCAGGGCCTTACGGAATGGAGCCCGGCCCCGGGCCCCCTCACCCACAGGACCCCCTCAACTGCTTCCTCCCACACAGAGGTCGACGGTAGCTAACGCACGGTGTCTCTGCAGTGTTGCTGCTTCCAGTTAGAACGCTTGCTGTTAGACTTCCATGCAAAAGGGGAACCGCAGTGCTCCCTTCCTGAAACGAGCGGGGAGTCGTGTGCTGCCTTCTGCCGGGGCCTGCGTCTCACACGGAAAGCGGTTTGGGCCTCCCTTGCCGGGCGCTCACGCGGGCACACAGCAGAACGCTTCCAGCCTCCGGCCTGGCTCTTTTAGCCGAAGCGGGAATTCTCTACAGGGCGGTTCCTTTGAGTTAGGGGGTTGGCTTGAGGCCTGCGGGCACGCCCGGGGCAAGGGGAGTAGCCTCAGAAAGGAGAGGTGAGTGGAGAGCTGCCTTCCGCACCGGCCCCTTTCTCGCTCCATTTCACGCAGGGGACCCTGTCCCCAGTCTCTCCAACACGAGCAGTGTAAAATGCCTCTGGCTTCAGGAACGGCCCTGTCAACTAGAGCGCAGCCCTTCTATAGCATTCACTCTTGCTCATAGCAGCCTGGGAACTAGGCATCCAGGCACACAGGGTGTAGCAGGGCTCAGCTCCTAAAGCAAGGCGTGAGTCGACAGCAGCCTTCCTGACAGGCCTGCTTCTCTCTCCCAGTCACGTTTAGGTTCCATTTCTCATGCTTTCACAAAAGCACCCCATAGGTGACGTCCCGGCTCAGGAAGGTCCGTCTGTGCTGAGGCCCGCGTTCTCTACAGGTCTGTTCCTCGGCGTTGGCTGGATGGCACTTAGGACTCCACGCACACACGGGAGCGCCTATCGAGTTTCCCGAAACAAGAGTTGAGGCGACAGGGTGCCCTCTGCCCATGCTGATTTCTCCCCCGGAACCCAGCTGGGACTCCCTCCCCAGGCTTGCACTCCAACAGAGGGGAAAATGGCCGCCACCCTGTGGCGAGGCAGAGGAGCTGAAGCAGGGCTTCTTTAGCGGCTTCTCCCTGCCAAACCAGTGTGGAGCACTTAGCATTCCAGTGCACACCGGAGCAGTAGTGTTAGCTCCAGGTGACAACAGCTGAGTCGAGAGTTGCCTTCCTGGCCCGGGCTGCTTCTCCCTCGGTGGCGGTGGTGGCACAGAAGGAGCCCGTTCCCCAGGCGCTCACCCACGGTAGCCGGGAAACTGCTCCCTCCCCCTCAGAGCGCTGGATGGTAGCGAAAGCAAGGTTTCCGTACAATGTTGTTTCTTGCAGGTACAGCGCAGGCGATCAGGCTTCCATGCGAAAGCGGGGCCTCGGTGCTAGCTTCATGAAACAAGTGGGGGAGTCGAGGGCTGCCTTGTGCAGCAGCCGGCGGCTCCCTCGGAATTAGGTTTGGGACTCCCTTGCAGTGCTCTCACGCACGCACACAAAAAAATGCCTCCACCCTCGGGAGCGGCTGTTTTAGCTGGGGCACGCATTCTCTACCGAGTTTTCCCTTCGAGTGGGGTGGCTGTCCTTCAGCCTGCACGCACCCCCCCGGGGTAACGGTACCAGCCCCCGAAGCATGATGTGAGTTGAGAGCTCCCTGCTGTCCGGCCTGTCTCTCCCCCGGTCTTACGGAATGGGGCCCGGCCCCGGGCCATCACCCACAGGACCCCCTCAACTGCTTCCTCCCACACAGAGGCCGACGGTAGCTAAAGCACGGTGTCTCTTCAGTGTTGCTGCTTCGAGTTAGAACGCTTGCGGTTAGACTACCATGCAAAAGCGGGGCCGCAGTGCTCGCATCCTGCAACAAGCGGGGAGTCGTGTGCTGCCTTCTGTGGGGGCCTGCGTCTCACACGGAAAGCGGTTTGGGCCTCCCTTGCCGGGCGCTCCTGCGTGCACACAGCAGAACGCTTCCAGCCTCCGGCATGGGCATGGCTCTTTTAGCCGGAGCGGGAATTCTCTACAGGGTGGTTCCTTTGAGTTAGGGGGTTGGCTTGAGGCCTGCGGGCACGCCCCGGGCAAGGGGAGTAGCCTCAGAAAGGAGAGGTGAGTGGATAGCTGCGTTCCGCACCGGCCCCTTTCTCGCTCCAATTCACGCAGGGGACCCTGTCCCCCGTCTCTCCAACACGAGCACTGTAAAATGCCTCTGGCTTCAGGAACGGCCCCGATAGCCACAGCGCAGTCTTTCTATAGCATTGATTCTTGCTCTTAGCAGCCTGGGAACTAGGCATCCAGGCTCACAGGGTGCAGCAGGGCTCAGCTCCTAAAGCAAGGCGTGAGTCGACAGCAGCCTTCCTGACAGGCCTGCTTCTCTCTCCGAGTCACGTTTAGGTTCCATTTCTCATGCTTTCACAAAAGCACACCAGAGGTGACGGTCCGGCTCAGGAAGGGCCATCTTTGCTGAGGCCCGCCTTCTCTACAGGTTTGTTCCTCGGCGTTGGCTGGATGGCACTTAGGACTGCACGCACACACGGGAGCACCGATCGAGTTTCCCGAAACAAGATTTGAGGCGACAGGGTGCCCTCTGCCCATGCTGATTACTCCCCCGGAACCCAGCTGGGACTCCCTCCCCAGGCTTGCACTCCAGCAGAGGGGAAAATGGCCGCCACCCTGTGGCGAGGCGGAGGAGCTGAAGCGGGGCTTCTTTAGGGGCTTCTCCCTGCCAAACCAGTGTGGAGCACTTAGCATTCCAGTGCACACGCGGAGCAGTAGTGTTAGCTCCAGGTGACAACAGCTGAGTCGAGAGGTGCCTTCCTGGCCCGGGCTGCCTCTCCCTAGGTCGCGGCTCGGAAGGAGCCCGTTCCCCAGGCGCTCACCCACGGTAGCCGGGAAACTGCTCCCTCCCCCTCAGAGCGGTGGATGGTAGCGAAAGCAAGGTTTCCATACACTGTTGTTTCTTGGAGGTAGAGCGCAGGCGATCAGGCTTCCATGCGAAAGCGGGGCCTCGGTGCTAGGTTCATGAAACAAGTGGGGGAGTCGAGGGCTGCCTTGGGCAGCAGGCGGCGGCTCCCTCGGAGTTAGGTTTGGGACTCCCTGGCAGTGCTCTCTCGCACGCACACAACAAAATGCCTCCACCCTCGGGAGCGGCTGTTTTACCTGGGGCACGCATTCTCTACCGAGTTTTCCCTTCGAGTGGGGTGGCTGTCCTTCAGCCTGCACGCACCCTCCCGGGGCAACGGTACCAGCCCCCGAAGCATGATGTGAGTTGAGAGCTCCCTGCTGTCCGGCCTGTCTCTCCCCCGGTCTTACGGAATGGGTCCCGGCCCCGGGCCCTCACCCACAGGACCCCCTCAACTGCTTCCTCCCTCACAGAGGCCGACGGTAGGTAAAGCAAGGTGTCTCTGCAGTGTTGCTTCTTCGAGTTAGAAAGCTTGCGGTTAGACTTCCATGCAAAAGCGGGGCCGCAGTGCTCGCTTCCTGCAACGAGCGGGGAGTCGTGTGCTGCCTTCTGCGGGGGCCTGCGTCTCACACGGAAAGCGGTTCGGGCCTCCCTGGCCGGGCGCTCACGCGTGCACACAGCAGAACGCTTCCAGCCTCCGGCATGGGCATGGCTCTTTTAGCCGGAGCGGGAATTCTCTACAGGGTGTTTCCTTTGAGTTAGGGGGTTTGCTTGAGGCCTGCGGGCACGCCCCGGGCAAGGGGAGTAGCCTCAGAAAGGACAGGTGAGTGGAGAGCTGCCTTCCGCACCGGCCCCTTTCTCACTCCATTTCACGCAGGGGACCCTGTCCCCCGTCTCTCCAACACGAGCACTGTAAAATGCCTCTGGCTTCAGGAACGGCCCTGTCAACTAGAGCGCAGCCCTTCTATAGCATTCACTCTTGCTCTTAGCAGCCTGGGAACTAGGCATCCAGGCACACAGGGTGCAGCAGGGCTCAGCTCCTAAAGCAAGGCGTGAGTCGACAGCAGCCTTCCTGACAGGCCTGCTTCTCTCTCCCAGTCACGTTTAGGTTCCATTTCTCATGCTTTCACAAAAGCACACCAGAGGTGACGTTCCGGCTCAGGAAGGGCCTTCTTGCTGAGGCCCGCGTTCTCTACAGGTTTGTTCCTCGGCGTTGGCTGGATGGCACTTAGGACTGCACGCACACACGGGAGCGCCGATCGAGTTTCCCGAAACAAGAGTTGAGGCGACAGGGTGCCCTCTGCCCATGCTGATTTCTCCCCCGGAACCCAGCTGGGACTCCCTCCCCAGGCTTGCCCTCCAGCAGAGGGGAAAATGGCCGCCACCCTGTGGCGAGGCGGAGGAGCTGAAGCGGGGCTTCTTTAGCGGCTTCTCCCTGCGAAACCAGTGTGGAGCACTTAGCATTCCAGTGCACACGCGGAGCAGTAGTGTTAGCTCCAGGTGACAACAGCTGAGTCGAGAGGTGCCTTCCTGGCCCGGGCTGCTTCTCCCTTGGTGGCGGCATGGAAGGAGCCCGTTCCCCAGGCGCTCACCCACGGTAGCCGGGAAACTGCTCCCTCCCCCTCAGAGCGGTGGATGGTAGCGAAAGCAAGGTTTCCGTACAATATTGTTTCTTGCAGGTACAGCGCAGGCGATCAGGCTTTCATGCGAAAGCGGGGCCTCGGTGCTAGCTTCATGAAACAAGTGGGGGAGTCGAGGGCTGCCTTGTGCAGCAGCCGGCGGCTCCCTCGGAATTAGGTTTCGGACTCCCTTGCAGTGCTCTCACGCACGCACACAACAAAATGCCTCCACCCTCGGGAGCGGCTGTTTTAGCTGGGGCACGCGTCCTCTACCGAGTTTTCCCTTCGAGTGGGGTGGCTGTCCTTCAGCCTGCACGCACCCCCCGGGGCAACGGTATCAGCCCCGGAGACCTGGTGTGAGTTGAGACCTCCCTGCTGTCCGGCCTGTCTCTCCCCCACCCCCCCACCCCGGGCCTTACGGAATGGAGCCCGGCCCCGGGCCTCCTCACCCACAGGACCCCCTTAACTGCTTCCTCCCACACAGAGGTCGACGGTAGCTAACGGACGGTGTCTCTGCAGTGTTGCTGCTTCCAGTTAGAACGCTTGCGGTTAGACTTCCATGCAAAAGCGGAACCGCAGTGCTCCCTTCCTGAAACGAGCGGGGAGTCGTGTGCTGCCTTCTGCCGGGGCCTGCGTCTCACACGGAAAGCGGTTTGGGCCTCCCTTGCCGGGCGCTCACGCGGGCACACAGCAGAAGGCTTCCAGCCTCCGGCCTGGCTCTTTTAGCCGAAGCGGGAATTCTCTACAGGGTGGTTCCTTTGAGTTAGGGGGTTGGCTTGAGGCCTGCGGGCGCGCCCGGGGCAAGGGGAGTAGCCTCAGAAAGGAGAGGTGAGTGGAGAGCTGCCTTCCGCACCGGCCCGTTTCTCACTCCATTTCACGCAGGGGACCCTGTCCCCCGTCTCTCCAACACGAGCACTGTAAAATGCCTCTGGCTTCAGGAACGGCCCTGTCAACTAGAGCGCAGTCCTTCTATAGCATTCACCCTTGCTCTTAGCAGCCTGGGAACTAGGCATCCAGGCACACAGGGTGCAGCAGGGCTCAGCTCCTAAAACAAGGCGTGAGTCGACAGCAGCCATCCTGACAGGCCTGCTTCTCACTCCGAGTCACGTTTAGGTTCCATTTCTCCTGCTTTCACAAAAGCACCCCATAGGTGACGTCCCGGCTCAGGAAGGGCCGTCTGTGCTGAGGCCCGCGTTCTCTCCAGGTTTGTTCCTCGGCGTTGGCTGGATGGCACTTAGGAATCCACACACACACGGGAGCGCCGATCGTGTCTCCCGAAACAAGAGTTGAGGCGACAGGGTGCCCTCTGCCCATGCTGATTTCTCCCCCGGAACCCAGCTGGGACTCCCTCCCCAGGCTTGCACTCCAGCAGAGGGGAAAATGGCCGCCAACCTGTGGCGAGGGTGAGGAGCTGAAGCGGGGCTTCTTTAGGGCCTTCAACCTGCCAAACCAGTGTGGAGCACTTAGCATTCCTGTGCACACGCGGAGCAGTAGTGTTAGCTCCAGGTGACAACAGCTGAGTCGAGAGGTGCCTTCCTGGCCCGGGCCGCTTCTCCCTCGGTGGCGGCACGGAAGGAGCCCGTTCCCCAGGCGCTCACCCACGGTAGCCGGGAAACTGCTCCCTCCCCCTCAGAGCGCTGGATGGTAGCGAAAGCTCCGTTTCAGTACACTGTTGTTTCTTGGAGGTAGAGCGCAGGTGATCAGGCTTCCATGCGAAAGCGGGGCCTCGGTGCTAGCTTCATGAAACAAGTGGGAGAGTCGAGGGCTGCCTCGTGCAGCAGCCGGCGGCTCCCTCGGAGTTTGGTTTGGGACTCCCTTGCAGTGCTCTCAGGCACGCACACAACAAAATGCCTCCACCCTCGGGAGCGGCTGTTTTACCTGGGGCACGCATTCTCTTCCGAGTTTTCCCTTCGAGTGGGGTGGCTGTCCTTCAGCCTGCACGCACCCCCCCGGGGTAACGGTACCAGCCCCCGAAGCATGATGTGAGTTGAGAGCTCCCTGCTGTCCGGCCTGTCTCTCCCCCGGTCTTACGGAATGGGTCCCGGCCCCGGGCCCTCACCCACAGGACCCCCTCAACTGCTTCCTCCCACACAGAGGCCGACGGTAGCTAAAGCACGGTGTCTCTTCAGTGTTGCTGCTTCGAGTTAGAACGCTTGTGGTTAGACTTCCATGCAAAAGCGGGGCCGCAGTGCTCGCTTCCTGCAACAAGCGGGGAGTCGTTTGCTGCCTTCTGCGGGGGCCTGCGTCTCACACGGAAAGCGGTTTGGGCCTCCCTTGCCGGGCGCTCCCGCGGGCACACAGCAGAACGCTTCCAGCCTCCGGCATGGGCATGGCTCTTTTAGCCGGAGCGGGAATTCTCTACAGGGTGGTTCCTTTGAGTTAGGGGGTTGGCTTGAGGCCTGCGGGCACGCCCGGGCAAGGGGAGTAGCCTCAGAAAGGAGAGGTGAGTGGAGAGCTGCGTTCCGCACCGGCCCCTTTCTCGCTCCAATTCACGCAGGGGACCCTGTCCCCCGTCTCTCCAACACGAGCACTGTAAAATGCCTCTGGCTTCAGGAACGGCCCCGATAGCCACAGCGCAGTCTTTCTATAGCAATGATTCTTGCTCTTAGCAGCCTGGGAACTAGGCATCCAGGCTCACAGGGTGCAGCAGGGCTCAGCTCCTAAAGCAAGGCGTGAGTCGACAGCAGCCTTCCTGACAGGCCTGCTTCTCTCTCCGAGTCACGTTTAGGTTCCATTTCTCATGCTTTCACAAAAGCACACCAGAGGTGACGGTCCGGCTCAGGAAGCGCCATCTTTGCTGAGGCCCGCGTTCTCTACAGGTTTGTTCCTCGGCGTTGGCTGGATGGCACTTAGGAGTGCACGCACACACGGGAGCGCCGATCGAGTTTCCCGAAACAAGAGTTGAGGCGACAGGGTGCCCTCTGCCCATGCTGATTTCTCCCCCGGAACCCAGCTGGGACTCCCTCCCCAGGCTTGCACTCCAGCAGAGGGGAAAATGGCCGCCACCCTGTGGCGAGGCTGAGGAGCTGAAGCGGGGCTTCTTTAGCGGCTTCTCCCTGCCAAACCAGTGTGGAGCACTTAGCATTCCAGTGCACACAGGAGCAGTAGTGTTAGCTCCAGGTGACAACAGCTGAGTCGAGAGGTGCCTTCCTGGCCCGGGCTGCTTCTCCCTCAGTGGCGGCAGGGAAGGAGCCCGTTCCCCAGGCGCTCACCCACGGTAGCCGGGAAACTGCTCCCTCCCCCTCAGAGCGGTGGATGGTAGCAAAAGCAAGGTTTCCGTACAATGTTGTTTCTTGGAGGTAGAGCGCAGGCGATCAGGCTTCCATGCGAAAGCGGGGCCTCGGTGCTAGCTTCATGAAACAAGTGGGGGAGTCGAGTCCTGCCTTGTGCAGCAGCCGGCGGCTCCCTCGGAATTAGGTTTGGGACTCCCTTGCAGTGCTCTCAGGCATGCACAAAACAAAATGCCTCCACCCTCGGGAGCGGCTGTTTTAGCTGGGGCACGCGTCTTCTACCGAGTTTTCCCTTCGAGTGGGGTGGCTGTATTTGAGCCTGCACGCACCCCCCGGGGCAACGGTTCCAGCCCCGGAGGCCTGGTGTGAGTTGAGAGCTCCCTGCTGTCAGGCCTGTCTCCCCACCACCCCCCCACACCCCCACCCCGGGCCTTATGGAATGGAGCCCTGCCCCGGGCCCCCTAACCCACAGGACCCCCTCAACTGCTTCCTCCCACACAGAGGTCGATGGTGGCTAAAGCACGGTGTCTCTGCAGTGTTGCTGCTTCGAGTTAGAACGCTTGCGGTTAGACTTCTATGCAAAAGCGGGACCGCAGTGCTCCCTTCCTGTAACGAGCGGGGAGTCGTGTGCTGCCTTCTGCGGGGGCCTGCGTCTCACACGGAAAGCGGTTCGGGCCTCCCTGGCCGGGCGCTCACGCGTGCACACAGCAGAACGCTTCCAGCCTCCGGCATGGGCATGGCTCTTTTAGCCGGAGCGGGAATTCTCTACAGGGTGGTTCCTTTGAGTTAGGGGGTTTGCTTGAGGCCTGCGGGCACGCCCCGGGCAAGGGGAGTAGCCTCAGAAAGGACAGGTGAGTGGAGAGCTGCCTTCCGCACCGGCCCCTTTCTCACTCCATTTCACGCAGGGGACCCTGTCCCCCGTCTCTCCAACACGAGCACTGTAAAATGCCTCTGGCTTCAGGAACGGCCCTGTCAACTAGAGCGCAGCCCTTCTATAGCATTCACTCTTGCTCTTAGCAGCCTGGGAACTAGGCATCCAGGCACACAGGGTGCAGCAGGGCTCAGCTCCTAAAGCAAGGCGTGAGTCGACAGCAGCCTTCCTGACAGGCCTGCTTCTCTCTCCCAGTCACGTTTAGGTTCCATTTCTCATGCTTTCACAAAAGCACACCAGAGGTGACGTTCCGGCTCAGGAAGGGCCTTCTTGCTGAGGCCCGCGTTCTCTACAGGTTTGTTCCTCGGCGTTGGCTGGATGGCACTTAGGACTGCACGCACACACGGGAGCGCCGATCGAGTTTCCCGAAACAAGAGTTGAGGCGACAGGGTGCCCTCTGCCCATGCTGATTTCTCCCCCGGAACCCAGCTGGGACTCCCTCCCCAGGCTTGCCCTCCAGCAGAGGGGAAAATGGCCGCCACCCTGTGGCGAGGCGGAGGAGCTGAAGCGGGGCTTCTTTAGGGGCTTCTCCCTGCGAAACCAGTGTGGAGCACTTAGCATTCCAGTGCACACGCGGAGCAGTAGTGTTAGCTCCAGGTGACAACAGCTGAGTCGAGAGGTGCCTTCCTGGCCCGGGCTGCTTCTCCCTTGGTGGCGGCATGGAAGGAGCCCGTTCCCCAGGCGCTCACCCACGGTAGCCGGGAAACTGCTCCCTCCCCCTCAGAGCGGTGGATGGTAGCGAAAGCAAGGTTTCCGCACAATGTTGTTTCTTGCAGGTACAGCGCGGGCGATCAGGCTTCCATGCGAAAGCGGGGCCTCGGTGCTAGCTTCATGAAACAAGTGGGGGAGTCGAGGGCTGCCTTGTGCAGCAGCCGGCGGCTCCCTCGGAATTAGGTTTGGGACTCCCTTGCAGTGCTCTCACGCACGCACACAACAAAATGCCTCCACCCTCGGGAGCGGCTGTTTTAGCTGGGGCACGCGTCCTCTACCGAGTTTTCCCTTCGAGTGGGGTGGCTGTCCTTCAGCCTGCACGCACCCCCCGGGGCAACGGTACCAGCCCCGGAGACCTGGTGTGAGTTGAGAGCTCCCTGCTGTCCGGCCTGTCTCTCCCCCACCCCCCCACCCCGGGCCTTACGGAATGGAGCCCGGCCCCGGGCCCCCTCACTCACAGGACCCCCTCAACTGCTTCCTCCCATGCAGAGGTCGACGGTAGCTAACGCACGGTGTCTCTGCAGTGTTGCTGCTTCGAGTTAGAACGCTTGCGGTTAGACTTCCATGCAAAAGCGGAACCGCAGTGCTCCCTTCCTGAAACGAGCGGGGAGTCGTATGCTGCCTTCTGCCGGGGCCTGCGTCTCACACGGAAAGCGGTTTGGGCCTCCCTTGCCGGGCGCTCACGCGGGCACACAGCAGAACGCTTCCAGCCTCCGGCCTGGCTCTTTTAGCCGAAGCGGGAATTCTCTACAGGGTGGTTCCTTTGAGTTAGGGGGTTGGCTTGAGGCCTGCGGGCGCGCCCGGGGCAAGGGGAGTAGCCTCAGAAAGGAGAGATGAGTGGAGAGCTGCCTTCCGCACCGGCCCGTTTCTCGCTCCATTTCACGCAGGGGACCCTGTCCCCAGTCTCTCCAACACGAGCATTGTAAAATGCCTCTGGCTTCAGGAACGACCCTGTCAACTAGAGCGCAGTCCTTCTATAGCATTCACTCTTGCTCTTAGCAGCCTGGGAACTAGGCATCCAGGCACACAGGGTGCAGCAGGGCTCAGCTCCTAAAACAAGGCGTGAGTCGACAGCAGCCTTCCTGACAGGCCTGCTTCTCACTCCGAGTCACGTTTAGGTTCCATTTCTCATGCTTTCACAAAAGCACCCCATAGGTGACGTCCCGGCTCAGGAAGGGCCGTCTGTGCTGAGGCCCGCGTTTTCTCCAGGTTTGTTCCTCGGCGTTGGCTGGATGGCACTTAGGACTCCACGCACACACGGGAGCGCCGATCGAGTTTCCCGAAACAAGAGTTGAGGCGACAGGGTGCCCTCTGCCCATGCTGATTTCTCCCCCGGAACCCAGCTGGGACTCCCTCCCCAGGCTTGCACTCCAGCAGAGGGGAAAATGGCCGCCACCCTGTGGCGAGGCGGAGGAGCTGAAGCGGGGCTTCTTTAGCAGCTTCAACTTGCCAAACCACTGTGGAGCACTTAGCATTCCTGTGCACACGCGGAGCAGTAGTGTTAGCTCCAGGTGACAGCAGCTGAGTGGAGAGGTGCCTTCCCGGCCCGGGCTGCTTCTCCCTCGGTGGCGGCACGGGAGGAGCCCGTTCCCCAGGCGCTCACCCACGGTAGCCGGGAAACTGCTCCCTCCCCCTCAGAGCGGTGGATGGTAGCGAAAGCACGGTTTCCGTACACTGTTGTTTCTTGGAGGTAGAGCGCAGGCGATCAGGCTTCCATGCGATAGCGGGACCTCGGTGCTAGCTTCATGAAACAAGTGGGGGAGTCGAGGGCTGCCTTGTGCAGCAGCCGGCGGCTCCCTCGGAGTTAGGTTTGGGACTCCCTTGCAGTGCTCTCAGGCACGCACACAACAAAATGCCTCCACCCTCGGGAGCGGCTGTTTTAGCTGGGGCACGCATTCTCTACAGATTTTTCCCTTCGAGTGGGGTGGCTGTCCTTCAGCCTGCACGCACCCCCCCGGGGAACGGTACCAGCCCCCGAAGCATGATGTGAGTTGAGAGCTCCCTGCTGTCCGGCCTGTCTCTCCCCCGGGCTTACGGAATGGGGCCCGGCCCCGTGCCATCACCCACAGGAGCCCCTCAACTGCTTCCTCCCACACAGAGGCCGACGGTAGCTAAAGCACGGTGTCTCTGCAGTGTTGCTGCTTCGAGTTAGAACGCTTGCGGTTAGACTTCCATGCAAAAGCGGGGCCGCAGTGCTCGCTTCCTGCAACAAGCGGGGAGTCGTGTGCTGCCTTCTGCGGGGGCCTGCGTCTCACACGGAAAGCGGTTTGGGCCTCCCTTGCCGGGCGCTCACGCGTGCACACGGCAGAACGCTTCCAGCCTCCGGCATGTGCATGGCTCTTTTAGCCGGAGCGGGAATTCTCTACAGGGTGGTTCCTTTGAGTTAGGGGGTTGGCTTGAGGCCTGCGGGCACGCCCCGGGCAAGGGGAGTAGCCTCAGAAAGGAGAGGTGAGTGGAGAGCTGCGTTCCGCACCGGCCCCTTTCTCGCTCCATTTCACGCAGGGGACCCTGTCCCCCGTCTCTCCAACACGAGCACTGTAAAATGCCTCTGGCTTCAAGAACGGCCCTGATAGCCACAGCGCAGTCTTTCTATAGCATTGATTCTTGCTCTTAGCAGCCTGTAAACTAGGCATCCAGGCTCACAGGGTGCAGCAGGGCTCAGCTCCTAAAGCAAGGCGTGAGTCGACAGCAGCCTTCCTGACAGGCCTGCTTCCCTCTCCGTGTCACGTTTAGGTTCCATTTCTCATGCTTTCACAAAAGCACACCAGAGGTGACGGTCCAGCTCAGGAAGTGCCATCTTTGCTGAGGCCCGCGTTCTCTACAGGTTTGTTCCTCGGCGTTGGCTGGATGGCACTTAGGACTGCACGCACACACGGGAGCGCCGATCGAGTTTCCCGAAACAAGAGTTGAGGCGACAGGGTGCCCTCTGCCCATGCTGATTTCTCCCCCGGAACCCAGCAGGGACTCCCTCCCCAGGCTTGCCCTCCAGCAGAGGAGAAAATGGCCGCCACCCTGTGGCGAGGCGGAGGAGCTGAATTGGGACTTCTTTAGCGGCTTTTCCCTGCCAAACCAGTGTGGAGCACTTAGCATTTCAGTGCACACGCGGAGCAGTAGTGTTAGCTCCAGGTGACAACAGCTGAGTCGAGAGGTGTCTTCCTGGCCCGGGCTGCTTCTCCCTCGGTGGCGGTACGGAAGGAGCCCGTTCCCCAGGCGCTCACCCACAGTAGCCGGGAAACTGCTCCCTCCCCCTCAGAGGGGTGGATGGTAGCGAAAGCATGGTTTCCGTACACTGTTGTTTCTTGGAGGTAGAGCGCAGGCGATCAGGCTTCCATGCGAAAGCGCGGCCTCGGTGCTAGCTTCATGAAACAAGTGGGGGAGTCGAGGCCCACCTTGTGCAGCAGCCGGCGGCTCCCTCGGAATTAGGTTTGGGACTCCCTTGCAGTGCTCTCAGGCACGCACACAACAAAATGTCTCCACCCTCGGGAGCGCCTGTTTTAGCTGGGGCACGCGTCTTCTACCGAGTTTTCCCTTCGAGTGGGGTGGGTGTACTTGAACCTGCACGCACCCCCCGGGGCAACGGTACCAGCCCCGGAGGCCTGGTGTGAGTTGAGAGCTCCCTGCTGTCCGGCCTGTCTCCCCCCCACCCCCCCACCCCCCCACCCCGGGCCTTACGGAATGGAGCCCGGCCCCGGGCCCCCTCACCCACAGGACCCCCTCAACTGCTTCCTCCCACACAGAGGTCGACGGTAGCTAACGCACGGTGTCTCTGCAGTGTTGCTGCTTCCAGTTAGAACGCTTGCGGTTAGACTTCCATGCAAAAGCGGAACCGCAGTGCTCCCTTCCTGAAACGAGCGGGGAGGCGTGTGCTGCCTTCTGCCGGGGACTGCGTCTCACACGGAAAGCGGTTTGGCCTCCCTTGCCGGGCGCTCACGCGGGCACACAGCAGAACGCTTCCAGCCTCCGGCCTGGCTCTTTTAGCGGAAGCGGGAATTCTCTACAGGGTGGTTCCTTTGAGTTAGGGGGTTGGCTTGAGGCCTGCGGGCGCGCCCGGGGCAAGGGGAGTAGCCTCAGAAAGGAGAGGTGAGTGGAGAGCTGCCTTCCGCACCGGCCCGTTTCTCGCTCCATTTCACGCAGGGGACCCTGTCCCCCGTCTCTCCAACACGAGCACTGTAAAATGCCTCTGGCTTCAGGAACGGCCCTGTCAACTAGAGCGCAGTCCTTCTATAGCATTCACTCTTGCTCTTAGCAGCCTGGGAACTAGGCATTCAGGCACACAGGGTGCAGCAGGGCTCAGCTCCTAAAACAAGGCGTGAGTCGACAGCAGCCTTCCTGACAGGCCTGCTTCTCACTCCGAGTCACGTTTAGGTTCCATTTCTCCTGCTTTCACAAAAGCACCCCATAGGTGACGTCCCGGCTCAGGAAGGGCCGTCTGTGCTGAGGCCCTCGTTCTCTCCAGGTTTGTTCCTCGGCGTTGGCTGGATGGCACTTACGAATTCACGCACACACGGGAGCGCCGATCGTGTTTCCCGAAACAAGAGTTGAGGCGACAGGGTGCCCTCTGCCCATGCTGATTTCTCCCCCGGAACCCAGCTGGGACTCCCTCCCCAGGCTTGCACTCCAGCAGAGGGGAAAATGGCCGCCACCCTGTGGCAAGGCTGAGGAGCTGAAGCGGGGCTTCTTTAGGGCCTTCAACCTGCCAAACCAGTGTGGAGCACTTAGCATTCCTGTGCACACGCGGAGCAGTAGTGTTCCTCCAGGTGACAACAGCTGAGTCGAGAGGTGCCTTCCTGGCCCGGGCCGCTTCTCCCTCGGTGGCGGCACGGCACGGAAGGAGCCCGTTTCCCAGGCGCTCACCCACGGTAGCCGGGAAACTGCTCCCTCCCCCTCAGAGCGCTGGATGGTAGGGAAAGCTCGGTTTCCGTACACTGTTGTTTCTTGGAGTTAGAGCGCAGGCGATCAGGCTTCCATGCGAAAGCGGGGCCTCGGTGCTAGCTTCATGAAACAAGTGGGGGAGTCGAGGGCTGCCTTGTGCAGCAGCCGGCGGCTCCCTCGGAGTTAGGTTTGGGACTCCCTTGCAGTGCTCTCAGGCAGGCACACAACAAAATGCCTCCACCCTCGGGAGCGGCTGTTTTAGCTGGGGCACGCATTCTCTACCGAGTTTTCCCTTCGAGTGGGGTGGCTGTCCTTCAGCCTGCACGCACCCCCCCGGAGTAACGGTACCAGCCCCCGAAGCATGATGTGAGTTGAGAGCTCCCTGCTGTCCGGCCTGTCTCTCCCCCGGTCTTACGGAATGGGTCCCGGCCCCGGGCCCTCACCCACAGGACCCCCTCAACTGCTTCCTCCCACACAGAGGCCGACGGTAGGTAAAGCAGGGTGTCTCTGCAGTGTTGCTGCTTCGAGTTAGAACGCTTGTGGTTAGACTTCCATGCAAAAGCGGGGCCGCAGTGCTCGCTTCCTGCAACAAGCGGGGATTCGTTTGCTGCCTTCTGCGGGGGCCTGCGTCTCACACGGAAAGCGGTTTGGGCCTCCCTTGCCGGGTGCTCCCGCGGGCAAACAGCAGAACGCTTCCAGCCTCCGGCATGGGCATGGCTCTTTTAGCCGGAGCGGGAATTCTCTACAGGGTGGTTCCTTTGAGTTAGGGGGTTGGCTTGAGGCCTGCGGGCACGCCCCGGGCAAGGGGAGTAGCCTCAGAAAGGACAGGTGAGTGGAGAGCTGCCTTCCGCACCGGCCCGTTCCTCGCTCCATTTCACGCAGGGGACCCTGTCCCCCGTCTCTCCAACACGAGCACTGTAAAATGCCTCTGGCTTCAGGAACGGCCCCGATAGCCAGAGCGCAGTCTTTCTATAGCATTGATTCTTGCTCTTAGCAGCCTGGGAACTAGGCATCCAGGCACACAGGGTACAGCAGGGCTCAGCTCCTAAAGCAAGGCGTGAGTCGACAGCAGCCTTCCTGACAGGCCTGCTTCTCTCTCCGAGTCACGATTAGGTTCCATTTCTCATGCTTTCACAAAAGCACACCAGAGGTGACGGTCCGGCTCAGGAAGGGCCATCTTTGCTGAGGCCCGCGTTCTCTACAGGTCTGTTCCTCGGCGTTGGCTGGATGGCACTTAGGACTGCACGCACACACGGGAGCGCCGATCGAGTTTCCCGAAACAAGACTTGAGGCGACAGGGTGCCCTCTGCCCATGCTGATTTCTCCCCCGGAATCCAGCTGGGACTCCCTCCCCAGGCTTGCCCTCCAGCAGAGGGGAAAATGGCCGCCACCCTGTGGCGAGGTGGAGGAGCTGAAGCGGGGCTTCTTTAGCGGCTTCTCCCTGCCAAACCAGTGTGGAGCACTTAGCATTCCTGTGCACACGTGGAGCAGTAGTGTTAGTTCCAGGTGACAACAGCTGAGTCGAGAGGTGCCTTCCTGGCCCGGGCTGCTTCTCCCTCGGTGGCGGCACGGAAGGAGCCCGTTCCCCTGGCGCTCACCCACGGTAGCCGGGAAACTGCTCCCTCCCCCTAAGAGCGGTGGATGGTAGCGAAAGCACGGTTTCCCTACACTGTTGTTTCTTGGAGGTAGAGCGCAGGCGATCAGGCTTCCATGCGAAAGCGGGGCCTCGGTGCTAGCTTCATGAAACAAGTGGGGGAGTCGAGTCCTGCCTTGTGCAGCAGCCGGCGGCTCCCTCGGAATTAGGTTTGGGACTCCCTTGCAGTGCTCTCAGGCACGCACACAACAAAATGCCTCCACCCTCGGGAGCGGCTGTTTTAGCTGGGGCACGCGTCTTCTACCGAGTTTTCCCTTCGAGTGGGGTGGCTGTACTTGAGCCTGCACGCACCCCCCGGGGCAAAGGTTCCAGCCCCGGAGGCCTGGTGTGAGTTGAGAGCTCCCTGCTGTCAGGCCTGTCTCCCCCCCACCCCCCCACCCCCCCCACCCCGGTCCTTACGGAATGGAGCCCGGCCCCGGGCCCCCTAACCCACAGGACCCCCTCAACTGCTTCCTCCCACACAGAGATCGATGGTGGCTAAAGCACGGTGTCTCTGCAGTGTTGCTGCTTCGAGTTAGAACGCTTGCGGTTAGACTTCTATGCAAAAGCGGGACCGCAGTGCTCCCTTCCTGAAACGAGCGGGGAGTCGTGTGCTGCCTTCTGCCGGGGCCTGCGTCTCACACGGAAAGCGGTTTGGGCCTCCCTTGCCGGGCGCTCACGCGGGCACACAGCAGAAGGCTTCCAGCTCCGGCCTGGTTCTTTTAGCCAAAGCGGGAATTCTCTACAGGGCGGTTCCTTTGAGTTAGGGGGTTGGCTTGAGGCCGGCGGGCGCGCCCGGGGCAAGGGGAGTAGCCTCAGAAAGGAGAGGTGAGTGGAGAGCTGCCTTCCGCACCGGCCCCTTTCTCGCTCCATTTCACGCAGGGGACCCTGTCCCCAGTCTCTCCAACAGAAGCACTGTAAAATGCCTCTGGCTTCAGGAACGGCCCTGTCAACTAGAGCGCAGCCCTTCTATAGCATTCACTCTTGCTCTTAGCAGCCTGGGAACTAGGCATCCAGGCACACAGGGTGCAGCAGGGCTCAGCTCCTAAAGCAAGGCGTGAGTCGACAGCAGCCTTCCTGACATGCCTGCTTCTCTCTCCCAGTCACGTTTAGGTTCCATTTCTCCTGCTTTCACAAAAGCACCCCATAGGTGACGTCCCGGCTCAGGAAAGGCCGTCTGTGCTGAGGCCCGCGTTCTCTACAGGTCTGTTCCTCGGCGTTGGCTGGATGGCACTTAGGACTCCATGCACACACGGGAGCGCCGATCGAGTTTCCCGAAACAAGAGTTGAGGCGACGGGGTGCCCTCTGCCCATGCTGATTTCTCCCCCGGAACCCAGCTGGGACTCCCTCCCCAGGCTTGCACTCCAACAGAGGGGAAAATGGCCGCCACCCTGTGGCGAGGCGGAGGAGCTGAAGCAGGGCTTCTTTAGCGGCTTCTCCCTGCCAAACCAGTGTGGAGCACTTAGCATTCCAGTGCACACCGGAGCAGTAGTGTTAGCTCCAGGTGACAACAGCTGAGTCGAGAGGTGCCTTCCTGGCCCGGGCTGCTTCTCCCTCGGTGGCGGTGGCGGCACAGAAGGAGCCCGTTCCCCAGGCGCTCACCCACGGTAGCCGGGAAACTGCTCCCTCCCCCTCAGAGCGCTGGATGGTAGCGAAAGCAAGGTTTCCATACAATGTTGTTTCTTGCAGGTACAACGCAGGCGATCAGGCTTCCATGCGAAAGCGGGGCCTCGGTGCTAGCTTCATGAAACAAGTGGGGGAGTCGAGGGCTGCCTTGTGCAGCAGCCGGCGGCTCCCTCGGAATTACGTTTGGGACTCCCTGGCAGTGCTCTCACGCACGCACACAACAAAATGCCTCCACCCTCGGGAGCGGCTGTTTTAGCTGGGGCACGCATTCTCTACCGAGTTTTCCCTTCGAGTGGGGTGGCTGTCCTTCAGCCTGCACGCACCCCCCCGGGGTAACGGTACCAGCCCCCGAAGCATGATGTGAGTTGAGAGCTCCCTGCTGTCCGGCCTGTCTCTCCCCCGGTCTTACGGAATGGGGCCCGGCCCCGGGCCATCACCCACAGGACCCCCTCAACTGCTTCCTCCCACACAGAGGCCGAAGGTAGCTAAAGCACGGTGTCTCTTCAGTGTTGCTGCTTCGAGTTAGAACGCTTGCGGTTAGACTTCCATGCAAAAGCGGGGCCGCAGTGCTCGCTTCCTGCAACAAGCGGGGAGTCGTTTGCTGCCTTCTGCGGGGGCCTGCGTCTCACACGGAAAGCGGTTTGGTCCTCCCTTGCCGGGTGCTCCCGCGGGCACACAGCAGAACGCTTCCAGCCTCCGGCATGGGCATGGCTCTTTTAGCCGGAGCGGGAATTCTCTACAGGGTGGTTCCTTTGAGTTAGGGGGTTGGCTTGAGGCCTGCGGGCACGCCCCGGGCAAGGGGAGTAGCCTCAGAAAGGACAGGTGAGTGGAGAGCTGCCTTCCGCACCGGCCCGTTCCTCGCTCCATTTCACGCAGGGGACCCTGTCCCCCGTCTCTCCAACACGAGCACTGTAAAATGCCTCTGGCTTCAGGAACGGCCCCGATAGCCACAGCGCAGTCTTTCTATAGCATTGATTCTTGCTCTTAGCAGCCTGGGAACTAGGCATCCAGGCTCACAGGGTGCAGCAGGGCTCAGCTCCTAAAGCAAGGCGTGAGTCGACAGCAGCCTTCCTGACAGGCCTGCTTCTCTCTCCGAGTCACGTTTAGGTTCCATTTCTCATGCTTTCACAAAAGCACTCCAGAGGTGACGGTCCGGCTCAGGAAGGGCCATCTTTGCTGAAGCCCGCGTTCTCTACAGGTCTGTTCCTCGGCGTTGGCTGGATGGCACTTAGGACTGCACGCACACACGGGAGCGCCGATCGAGTTTCGCGAAACAAGAGTTGAGGCGACAGGGTGCCCTCTGCCCATGCTGATTTCTCCCCCGGAACCCAGCTGGGACTCCCTCCCCAGGCTTGCACTCTAGCACAGGGGAAAATGGCCGCCACCCTGTGGCGAGGCAGAGGAGCTGAAGCGGGGCTTCTTTAGGGGCTTCTCCCTGCCAAACCAGTGTGGAGCACTTAGCATTCCAGTGCACACACGGAGCAGTAGTGTTAGCTCCAGGTGACAACAGCTGAGTCGAGAGGTGCCTTCCTGGCCCGGGCTGCTTCTCCCTCGGTGGCGGCAGGGAAGGAGCCCGTTCCCCAGGCGCTCACCCACGGTAGCCGGGAAACTGCTCCCTCCCCCTCAGAGCGCTGGATGGTATCGAAAGAAAGGTTTCTGTACAATGTTGTTTCTTGAGGGAAAGCGCAGGCGATCAGGCTTCCATGCGAAAGCGGGGCCTCGGTGCTAGCTTCATGAAACAAGTGGGGGAGTCGAGGGCTGCCTTGTGCAGCAGCCGGCGGCTCCCTCGGAGTTAGGTTTGGGACTCCCTTGCAGTGCTCTCAGGCAGGCACACAACAAAATGCCTCCACCCTCGGGAGCGGCTGTTTTAGCTGGGGCACGCATTCTCTACCGAGTTTTCCCTTCGAGTGGGGTGGCTGTCCTTCAGCCTGCACGCACCCCCCCGGAGTAACGGTACCAGCCCCCGAAGCATGATGTGAGTTGAGAGCTCCCTGCTGTCCGGCCTGTCTCTCCCCCGGTCTTACGGAATGGGTCCCGGCCCCGGGCCCTCACCCACAGGACCCCCTCAACTGCTTCCTCCCACACAGAGGCCGACGGTAGGTAAAGCAGGGTGTCTCTGCAGTGTTGCTGCTTCGAGTTAGAACGCTTGTGGTTAGACTTCCATGCAAAAGCGGGGCCGCAGTGCTCGCTTCCTGCAACAAGCGGGGAGTCGTTTGCTGCCTTCTGCGGGGGCCTGCGTCTCACCCGGAAAGCGGTTTGGGCCTCCCTTGCCGGGTGCTCCCGCGGGCACACAGCAGAACGCTTCCAGCCTCCGGCATGGGCATGGTTTTTAGCCGGAGCGGGAATTCTCTACAGGGTGGTTCCTTTGAGTTAGGGGGTTGGCTTGAGGCCTGCGGGCACGCCCCGGGCAAGGGGAGTAGCCTCAGAAAGGACAGGTGAGTGGAGAGCTGCCTTCCGCACCGGCCCGTTCCTCGCTCCATTTCACGCAGGGGACCCTGTCCCCCGTCTCTCCAACACGAGCACTGTAAAATGCCTCTGGCTTCAGGAACGGCCCCGATAGCCAGAGCGCAGTCTTTCTATAGCATTGATTCTTGCTCTTAGCAGCCTGTAAACTAGGCATCCAGGCTCACAGGGTGCAGCAGGGCTCAGCTCCTAAAGCAAGGCGTGAGTCGACAGCAGCCTTCCTGACAGGCCTGCTTCCCTCTCCGTGTCACGTTTAGGTTCCATTTCTCATGCTTTCACAAAAGCACACCAGAGGTGACGGTCCAGCTCAGGAAGTGCCATCTTTGCTGAGGCCCGCGTTCTCTACAGGTTTGTTCCTCGGCGTTGGCTGGATGGCACTTAGGACTGCACGCACACACGGGAGCGCCGATCGAGTTTCCCGAAACAAGAGTTGAGGCGACAGGGTGCCCTCTGCCCATGCTGATTTCTCCCCCGGAACCCAGCAGGGACTCCCTCCCCAGGCTTGCCCTCCAGCAGAGGAGAAAATGGCCGCCACCCTGTGGCGAGGCGGAGGAGCTGAATTGGGACTTCTTTAGCGGCTTTTCCCTGCCAAACCAGTGTGGAGCACTTAGCATTTCAGTGCACACGCGGAGCAGTAGTGTTAGCTCCAGGTGACAACAGCTGAGTCGAGAGGTGTCTTCCTGGCCCGGGCTGCTTCTCCCTCGGTGGCGGTACGGAAGGAGCCCGTTCCCCAGGCGCTCACCCACAGTAGCCGGGAAACTGCTCCCTCCCCCTCAGAGGGGTGGATGGTAGCGAAAGCATGGTTTCCGTACACTGTTGTTTCTTGGAGGTAGAGCGCAGGCGATCAGGCTTCCATGCGAAAGCGCGGCCTCGGTGCTAGCTTCATGAAACAAGTGGGGGAGTCGAGGCCCACCTTGTGCAGCAGCCGGCGGCTCCCTCGGAATTAGGTTTGGGACTCCCTTGCAGTGCTCTCAGGCACGCACACAACAAAATGTCTCCACCCTCGGGAGCGCCTGTTTTAGCTGGGGCACGCGTCTTCTACCGAGTTTTCCCTTCGAGTGGGGTGGGTGTACTTGAACCTGCACGCACCCCCCGGGGCAACGGTACCAGCCCCGGAGGCCTGGTGTGAGTTGAGAGCTCCCTGCTGTCCGGCCTGTCTCCCCCCCACCCCCCCACCCCCCCACCCCGGGCCTTACGGAATGGAGCCCGGCCCCGGGCCCCCTCACCCACAGGACCCCCTCAACTGCTTCCTCCCACACAGAGGTCGACGGTAGCTAACGCACGGTGTCTCTGCAGTGTTGCTGCTTCCAGTTAGAACGCTTGCGGTTAGACTTCCATGCAAAAGCGGAACCGCAGTGCTCCCTTCCTGAAACGAGCGGGGAGGCGTGTGCTGCCTTCTGCCGGGGACTGCGTCTCACACGGAAAGCGGTTTGGCCTCCCTTGCCGGGCGCTCACGCGGGCACACAGCAGAACGCTTCCAGCCTCCGGCCTGGCTCTTTTAGCGGAAGCGGGAATTCTCTACAGGGTGGTTCCTTTGAGTTAGGGGGTTGGCTTGAGGCCTGCGGGCGCGCCCGGGGCAAGGGGAGTAGCCTCAGAAAGGAGAGGTGAGTGGAGAGCTGCCTTCCGCACCGGCCCGTTTCTCGCTCCATTTCACGCAGGGGACCCTGTCCCCCGTCTCTCCAACACGAGCACTGTAAAATGCCTCTGGCTTCAGGAACGGCCCTGTCAACTAGAGCGCAGTCCTTCTATAGCATTCACTCTTGCTCTTAGCAGCCTGGGAACTAGGCATTCAGGCACACAGGGTGCAGCAGGGCTCAGCTCCTAAAACAAGGCGTGAGTCGACAGCAGCCTTCCTGACAGGCCTGCTTCTCACTCCGAGTCACGTTTAGGTTCCATTTCTCCTGCTTTCACAAAAGCACCCCATAGGTGACGTCCCGGCTCAGGAAGGGCCGTCTGTGCTGAGGCCCTCGTTCTCTCCAGGTTTGTTCCTCGGCGTTGGCTGGATGGCACTTACGAATTCACGCACACACGGGAGCGCCGATCGTGTTTCCCGAAACAAGAGTTGAGGCGACAGGGTGCCCTCTGCCCATGCTGATTTCTCCCCCGGAACCCAGCTGGGACTCCCTCCCCAGGCTTGCACTCCAGCAGAGGGGAAAATGGCCGCCACCCTGTGGCAAGGCTGAGGAGCTGAAGCGGGGCTTCTTTAGGGCCTTCAACCTGCCAAACCAGTGTGGAGCACTTAGCATTCCTGTGCACACGCGGAGCAGTAGTGTTCCTCCAGGTGACAACAGCTGAGTCGAGAGGTGCCTTCCTGGCCCGGGCCGCTTCTACCTCGGTGGCGGCACGGCACGGAAGGAGCCCGTTTCCCAGGCGCTCACCCACGGTAGCCGGGAAACTGCTCCCTCCCCCTCAGAGCGCTGGATGGTAGGGAAAGCTCGGTTTCCGTACACTGTTGTTTCTTGGAGTTAGAGCGCAGGCGATCAGGCTTCCATGCGAAAGCGGGGCCTCGGTGCTAGCTTCATGAAACAAGTGGGGGAGTCGAGGGCTGCCTTGTGCAGCAGCCGGCGGCTCCCTCGGAGTTAGGTTTGGGACTCCCTTGCAGTGCTCTCAGGCAGGCACACAACAAAATGCCTCCACCCTCGGGAGCGGCTGTTTTAGCTGGGGCACGCATTCTCTACCGAGTTTTCCCTTCGAGTGGGGTGGCTGTCCTTCAGCCTGCACGCACCCCCCCGGAGTAACGGTACCAGCCCCCGAAGCATGATGTGAGTTGAGAGCTCCCTGCTGTCCGGCCTGTCTCTCCCCCGGTCTTACGGAATGGGTCCCGGCCCCGGGCCCTCACCCACAGGACCCCCTCAACTGCTTCCTCCCACACAGAGGCCGACGGTAGGTAAAGCAGGGTGTCTCTGCAGTGTTGCTGCTTCGAGTTAGAACGCTTGTGGTTAGACTTCCATGCAAAAGCGGGGCCGCAGTGCTCGCTTCCTGCAACAAGCGGGGATTCGTTTGCTGCCTTCTGCGGGGGCCTGCGTCTCACACGGAAAGCGCTTTGGGCCTCCCTTGCCGGGTGCTCCCGCGGGCAAACAGCAGAACGCTTCCAGCCTCCGGCATGGGCATGGCTCTTTTAGCCGGAGCGGGAATTCTCTACAGGGTGGTTCCTTTGAGTTAGGGGGTTGGCTTGAGGCCTGCGGGCACGCCCCGGGCAAGGGGAGTAGCCTCAGAAAGGACAGGTGAGTGGAGAGCTGCCTTCCGCACCGGCCCGTTCCTCGCTCCATTTCACGCAGGGGACCCTGTCCCCCGTCTCTCCAACACGAGCACTGTAAAATGCCTCTGGCTTCAGGAACGGCCCCGATAGCCAGAGCGCAGTCTTTCTATAGCATTGATTCTTGCTCTTAGCAGCCTGGGAACTAGGCATCCAGGCACACAGGGTACAGCAGGGCTCAGCTCCTAAAGCAAGGCGTGAGTCGACAGCAGCCTTCCTGACAGGCCTGCTTCTCTCTCCGAGTCACGATTAGGTTCCATTTCTCATGCTTTCACAAAAGCACACCAGAGGTGACGGTCCGGCTCAGGAAGGGCCATCTTTGCTGAGGCCCGCGTTCTCTACAGGTCTGTTCCTCGGCGTTGGCTGGATGGCACTTAGGACTGCACGCACACACGGGAGCGCCGATCGAGTTTCCCGAAACAAGACTTGAGGCGACAGGGTGCCCTCTGCCCATGCTGATTTCTCCCCCGGAATCCAGCTGGGACTCCCTCCCCAGGCTTGCCCTCCAGCAGAGGGGAAAATGGCCGCCACCCTGTGGCGAGGTGGAGGAGCTGAAGCGGGGCTTCTTTAGCGGCTTCTCCCTGCCAAACCAGTGTGGAGCACTTAGCATTCCTGTGCACACGTGGAGCAGTAGTGTTAGTTCCAGGTGACAACAGCTGAGTCGAGAGGTGCCTTCCTGGCCCGGGCTGCTTCTCCCTCGGTGGCGGCACGGAAGGAGCCCGTTCCCCTGGCGCTCACCCACGGTAGCCGGGAAACTGCTCCCTCCCCCTAAGAGCGGTGGATGGTAGCGAAAGCACGGTTTCCCTACACTGTTGTTTCTTGGAGGTAGAGCGCAGGCGATCAGGCTTCCATGCGAAAGCGGGGCCTCGGTGCTAGCTTCATGAAACAAGTGGGGGAGTCGAGTCCTGCCTTGTGCAGCAGCCGGCGGCTCCCTCGGAATTAGGTTTGGGACTCCCTTGCAGTGCTCTCAGGCACGCACACAACAAAATGCCTCCACCCTCGGGAGCGGCTGTTTTAGCTGGGGCACGCGTCTTCTACCGAGTTTTCCCTTCGAGTGGGGTGGCTGTACTTGAGCCTGCACGCACCCCCCGGGGCAAAGGTTCCAGCCCCGGAGGCCTGGTGTGAGTTGAGAGCTCCCTGCTGTCAGGCCTGTCTCCCCCCCACCCCCCCCACCCCCCCACCCCGGTCCTTACGGAATGGAGCCCGGCCCCGGGCCCCCTAACCCACAGGACCCCCTCAACTGCTTCCTCCCACACAGAGATCGATGGTGGCTAAAGCACGGTGTCTCTGCAGTGTTGCTGCTTCGAGTTAGAACGCTTGCGGTTAGACTTCTATGCAAAAGCGGGACCGCAGTGCTCCCTTCCTGAAACGAGCGGGGAGTCGTGTGCTGCCTTCTGCCGGGGCCTGCGTCTCACACGGAAAGCGGTTTGGGCCTCCCTTGCCGGGCGCTCACGCGGGCACACAGCAGAAGGCTTCCAGCTCCGGCCTGGTTCTTTTAGCCAAAGCGGGAATTCTCTACAGGGCGGTTCCTTTGAGTTAGGGGGTTGGCTTGAGGCCGGCGGGCGCGCCCGGGGCAAGGGGAGTAGCCTCAGAAAGGAGAGGTGAGTGGAGAGCTGCCTTCCGCACCGGCCCCTTTCTCGCTCCATTTCACGCAGGGGACCCTGTCCCCAGTCTCTCCAACAGAAGCACTGTAAAATGCCTCTGGCTTCAGGAACGGCCCTGTCAACTAGAGCGCAGCCCTTCTATAGCATTCACTCTTGCTCTTAGCAGCCTGGGAACTAGGCATCCAGGCACACAGGGTGCAGCAGGGCTCAGCTCCTAAAGCAAGGCGTGAGTCGACAGCAGCCTTCCTGACATGCCTGCTTCTCTCTCCCAGTCACGTTTAGGTTCCATTTCTCCTGCTTTCACAAAAGCACCCCATAGGTGACGTCCCGGCTCAGGAAAGGCCGTCTGTGCTGAGGCCCGCGTTCTCTACAGGTCTGTTCCTCGGCGTTGGCTGGATGGCACTTAGGACTCCATGCACACACGGGAGCGCCGATCGAGTTTCCCGAAACAAGAGTTGAGGCGACGGGGTGCCCTCTGCCCATGCTGATTTCTCCCCCGGAACCCAGCTGGGACTCCCTCCCCAGGCTTGCACTCCAACAGAGGGGAAAATGGCCGCCACCCTGTGGCGAGGCGGAGGAGCTGAAGCAGGGCTTCTTTAGCGGCTTCTCCCTGCCAAACCAGTGTGGAGCACTTAGCATTCCAGTGCACACCGGAGCAGTAGTGTTAGCTCCAGGTGACAACAGCTGAGTCGAGAGGTGCCTTCCTGGCCCGGGCTGCTTCTCCCTCGGTGGCGGTGGCGGCACAGAAGGAGCCCGTTCCCCAGGCGCTCACCCACGGTAGCCGGGAAACTGCTCCCTCCCCCTCAGAGCGCTGGATGGTAGCGAAAGCAAGGTTTCCATACAATGTTGTTTCTTGCAGGTACAACGCAGGCGATCAGGCTTCCATGCGAAAGCGGGGCCTCGGTGCTAGCTTCATGAAACAAGTGGGGGAGTCGAGGGCTGCCTTGTGCAGCAGCCGGCGGCTCCCTCGGAATTACGTTTGGGACTCCCTGGCAGTGCTCTCACGCACGCACACAACAAAATGCCTCCACCCTCGGGAGCGGCTGTTTTAGCTGGGGCACGCATTCTCTACCGAGTTTTCCCTTCGAGTGGGGTGGCTGTCCTTCAGCCTGCACGCACCCCCCCGGGGTAACGGTACCAGCCCCCGAAGCATGATGTGAGTTGAGAGCTCCCTGCTGTCCGGCCTGTCTCTCCCCCGGTCTTACGGAATGGGGCCCGGCCCCGGGCCATCACCCACAGGACCCCCTCAACTGCTTCCTCCCACACAGAGGCCGAAGGTAGCTAAAGCACGGTGTCTCTTCAGTGTTGCTGCTTCGAGTTAGAACGCTTGCGGTTAGACTTCCATGCAAAAGCGGGGCCGCAGTGCTCGCTTCCTGCAACAAGCGGGGAGTCGTTTGCTGCCTTCTGCGGGGGCCTGCGTCTCACACGGAAAGCGGTTTGGTCCTCCCTTGCCGGGTGCTCCCGCGGGCACACAGCAGAACGCTTCCAGCCTCCGGCATGGGCATGGCTCTTTTAGCCGGAGCGGGAATTCTCTACAGGGTGGTTCCTTTGAGTTAGGGGGTTGGCTTGAGGCCTGCGGGCACGCCCCGGGCAAGGGGAGTAGCCTCAGAAAGGACAGGTGAGTGGAGAGCTGCCTTCCGCACCGGCCCGTTCCTCGCTCCATTTCACGCAGGGGACCCTGTCCCCCGTCTCTCCAACACGAGCACTGTAAAATGCCTCTGGCTTCAGGAACGGCCCCGATAGCCACAGCGCAGTCTTTCTATAGCATTGATTCTTGCTCTTAGCAGCCTGGGAACTAGGCATCCAGGCTCACAGGGTGCAGCAGGGCTCAGCTCCTAAAGCAAGGCGTGAGTCGACAGCAGCCTTCCTGACAGGCCTGCTTCTCTCTCCGAGTCACGTTTAGGTTCCATTTCTCATGCTTTCACAAAAGCACTCCAGAGGTGACGGTCCGGCTCAGGAAGGGCCATCTTTGCTGAAGCCCGCGTTCTCTACAGGTCTGTTCCTCGGCGTTGGCTGGATGGCACTTAGGACTGCACGCACACACGGGAGCGCCGATCGAGTTTCGCGAAACAAGAGTTGAGGCGACAGGGTGCCCTCTGCCCATGCTGATTTCTCCCCCGGAACCCAGCTGGGACTCCCTCCCCAGGCTTGCACTCTAGCACAGGGGAAAATGGCCGCCACCCTGTGGCGAGGCAGAGGAGCTGAAGCGGGGCTTCTTTAGGGGCTTCTCCCTGCCAAACCAGTGTGGAGCACTTAGCATTCCAGTGCACACACGGAGCAGTAGTGTTAGCTCCAGGTGACAACAGCTGAGTCGAGAGGTGCCTTCCTGGCCCGGGCTGCTTCTCCCTCGGTGGCGGCAGGGAAGGAGCCCGTTCCCCAGGCGCTCACCCACGGTAGCCGGGAAACTGCTCCCTCCCCCTCAGAGCGCTGGATGGTATCGAAAGAAAGGTTTCTGTACAATGTTGTTTCTTGAGGGAAAGCGCAGGCGATCAGGCTTCCATGCGAAAGCGGGGCCTCGGTGCTAGCTTCATGAAACAAGTGGGGGAGTCGAGGGCTGCCTTGTGCAGCAGCCGGCGGCTCCCTCGGAGTTAGGTTTGGGACTCCCTTGCAGTGCTCTCAGGCAGGCACACAACAAAATGCCTCCACCCTCGGGAGCGGCTGTTTTAGCTGGGGCACGCATTCTCTACCGAGTTTTCCCTTCGAGTGGGGTGGCTGTCCTTCAGCCTGCACGCACCCCCCCGGAGTAACGGTACCAGCCCCCGAAGCATGATGTGAGTTGAGAGCTCCCTGCTGTCCGGCCTGTCTCTCCCCCGGTCTTACGGAATGGGTCCCGGCCCCGGGCCCTCACCCACAGGACCCCCTCAACTGCTTCCTCCCACACAGAGGCCGACGGTAGGTAAAGCAGGGTGTCTCTGCAGTGTTGCTGCTTCGAGTTAGAACGCTTGTGGTTAGACTTCCATGCAAAAGCGGGGCCGCAGTGCTCGCTTCCTGCAACAAGCGGGGAGTCGTTTGCTGCCTTCTGCGGGGGCCTGCGTCTCACCCGGAAAGCGGTTTGGGCCTCCCTTGCCGGGTGCTCCCGCGGGCACACAGCAGAACGCTTCCAGCCTCCGGCATGGGCATGGTTTTTAGCCGGAGCGGGAATTCTCTACAGGGTGGTTCCTTTGAGTTAGGGGGTTGGCTTGAGGCCTGCGGGCACGCCCCGGGCAAGGGGAGTAGCCTCAGAAAGGACAGGTGAGTGGAGAGCTGCCTTCCGCACCGGCCCGTTCCTCGCTCCATTTCACGCAGGGGACCCTGTCCCCCGTCTCTCCAACACGAGCACTGTAAAATGCCTCTGGCTTCAGGAACGGCCCCGATAGCCAGAGCGCAGTCTTTCTATAGCATTGATTCTTGCTCTTAGCAGCCTGGGAACTAGGCATCCAGGCACACAGGGTGCAGCAGGGCTCAGCTCCTAAAGCAAGGCGTGAGTCGACAGCAGCCTTCCTGACAGGCCTGCTTCTCTCTCCGAGTCACGATTAGGTTCCATTTCTCATGCTTTCACAAAAGCACACCAGAGGTGACGGTCCGGCTCAGGAAGGGCCATCTTTGCTGAGGCCCGCGTTCTCTACAGGTCTGTTCCTCGGCGTTGGCTGGATGGCACTTAGGACTGCACGCACACACGGGAGCGCCGATCGAGTTTCCCGAAACAAGACTTGAGGCGACGGGGTGCCCTCTGCCCATGCTGATTTCTCCCCCGGAATCCAGCTGGGACTCCCTCCCCAGGCTTGCCCTCCAGCAGAGGGGAAAATGGCCGCCACCCTGTGGCGAGGTGGAGGAGCTGAAGCGGGGCTTCTTTAGCGGCTTCTCCCTGCCAAACCAGTGTGGAGCACTTAGCATTCCTGTGCACACGTGGAGCAGTAGTGTTAGTTCCAGGTGACAACAGCTGAGTCGAGAGGTGCCTTCCTGGCCCGGGCTGCTTCTCCCTCGGTGGCAGCACGGAAGGAGCCCGTTCCACTGGCGCTCACCCACGGTAGCCGGGAAACTGCTCCCTCCCCCTAAGAGCGGTGGATGGTAGCGAAAGCACGGTTTCCCTACACTGTTGTTTCTTGGAGGTAGAGCGCAGGCGATCAGGCTTCCATGCGAAAGCGTGGCCTCGGTGCTAGCTTCATGAAACAAGTGGGGGAGTCGAGTCCTGCCTTGTGCAGCAGCCGGCGGCTCCCTCGGAATTAGGTTTGGGACTCCCTTGCAGTGCTCTCAGGCACGCACACAACAAAATGCCTCCACCCTCGGGAGCGGCTGTTTTAGCTGGGGCACGCGTCTTCTACCGAGTTTTCCCTTCGAGTGGGGTGGCTGTACTTGAGCCTGCACGCACCCCCCGGGGCAAAGGTTCCAGCCCCGGAGGCCTGGTGTGAGTTGAGAGCTCCCTGCTGTCAGGCCTGTCTCTCCCCCACCCCCCCACCCCGGGCCTTACGGAATGGAGCCCGGCCCCGGGCCCCCTCACCCACAGGACCCCCTCAACTGCTTCCTCCCACACAGAGGTCGACGGTAGCTAACGCACGGTGTCTCTGCAGTGTTGCTGCTTCCAGTTAGAACGCTTGCGGTTAGACTTCCATGCAAAAGCGGAACCGCAGTGCTCCCTTCCTGAAACGAGCGGGGAGGCGTGTGCTGCCTTCTGCCGGTGCCTGCGTCTCACACGGAAAGCGGTTTGGCCTCCCTTGCCGGGCGCTCACGCGGGCACACAGCAGAACGCTTCCAGCCTCCGGCCTGGCTCTTTTAGCGGAAGCGGGAATTCTCTACAGGGTGGTTCCTTTGAGTTAGGGGGTTGGCTTGAGGCCTGCGGGCGCGCCCGGGGCAAGGGGAGTAGCCTCAGAAAGGAGAGGTGAGTGGAGAGCTGCCTTCCGCACCGGCCCGTTTCTCGCTCCATTTCACGCAGGGGACCCTGTCCCCCGTCTCTCCAACACGAGCACTGTAAAATGCCTCTGGCTTCAGGAACGGCCCTGTCAACTAGAGCGCAGTCCTTCTATAGCATTCACTCTTGCTCTTAGCAGCCTGGGAACTAGGCATTCAGGCACACAGGGGGCAGCAGGGCTCAGCTCCTAAAACAAGGCGTGAGTCGACAGCAGCCTTCCTGACAGGCCTGCTTCTCACTCCGAGTCACGTTTTGGTTCCATTTCTCCTGCTTTCACAAAAGCACCCCATAGGTGACGTCCCGGCTCAGGAAGGGCCGTCTGTGCTGAGGCCCTCGTTCTCTCCAGGTTTGTTCCTCGGCGTTGGCTGGATGGCACTTACGAATTCACGCACACACGGGAGCGCCGATCGTGTTTCCCGAAACAAGAGTTGAGGCGACAGGGTGCCCTCTGCCCATGCTGATTTCTCCCCCGGAACCCAGCTGGGACTCCCTCCCCAGGCTTGCACTCCAGCAGAGGGGAAAATGGCCGCCACCCTGTGGCAAGGCTGAGGAGCTGAAGCGGGGCTTCTTTAGGGCCTTCAACCTGCCAAACCAGTGTGGAGCACTTAGCATTCCTGTGCACACGCGGAGCAGTAGTGTTCCTCCAGGTGACAACAGCTGAGTCGAGAGGTGCCTTCCTGGCCCGGGCCGCTTCTCCCTCTGTGGCGGCACGGAAGGAGCCCGTTTCCCAGGCGCTCACCCACGGTAGCCGGGAAACTGCTCCCTACCCCTCAGAGCGCTGGATGGTAGGGAAAGCTCGGTTTCCGTACACTGTTGTTTCTTGGAGTTAGAGCGCAGGCGATCAGGCTTCCATGCGAAAGCGGGGCCTCGGTGCTAGCTTCATGAAACAAGTGGGGGAGTCGAGGGCTGCCTTGTGCATCAGCGGGCGGCTCCCTCGGAGTTAGGTTTGGGACTCCCTTGCAGTGCTCTCAGGCAGGCACACAACAAAATGCCTCCACCCTCGGGAGCGGCTGTTTTAGCTGGGGCACGCATTCTCTACCGAGTTTTCCCTTCGAGTGGGGTGGCTGTCCTTCAGCCTGCACGCACCCCCCCGGAGTAACGGTACCAGCCCCCGAAGCATGATGTGAGTTGAGAGCTCCCTGCTGTCCGGCCTGTCTCTCCCCCGGTCTTACGGAATGGGTCCCGGCCCCGGGCCCTCACCCACAGGACCCCCTCAACTGCTTCCTCCCACACAGAGGCCGACGGTAGGTAAAGCAGGGTGTCTCTGCAGTGTTGCTGCTTCGAGTTAGAACGCTTGTGGTTAGACTTCCATGCAAAAGCGGGGCCGCAGTGCTCGCTTCCTGCAACAAGCGGGGAGTCGTTTGCTGCCTTCTGCGGGGGCCTGCGTCTCACACGGAAAGCGGTTTGGGCCTCCCTTGCCGGGTGCTCCCGCGGGCACACAGCAGAACGCTTCCAGCCTCCGGCATGGGCATGGCTCTTTTAGCCGGAGCGGGAATTCTCTACAGGGTGGTTCCTTTGAGTTAGGGGGTTGGCTTGAGGCCTGCGGGCACGCCCCGGGCAAGGGGAGTAGCCTCAGAAAGGACAGGTGAGTGGAGAGCTGCCTTCCGTACCGGCCCGTTCCTCGCTCCATTTCACGCAGGGGACCCTGTCCCCCGTCTCTCCAACACGAGCACTGTAAAATGCCTCTGGCCTCAGGAACGGCCCCGATAGCCAGAGCGCAGTCTTTCTATAGCATTGATTCTTGCTCTTAGCAGCCTGGGAACTAGGCATCCAGGCACACAGGGTGCAGCAGGGCTCAGCTCCTAAAGCAAGGCGTGAGTCGACAGCAGCCTTCCTGACAGGCCTGCTTCTCTCTCCGAGTCACGATTAGGTTCCATTTCTCATGCTTTCACAAAAGCACACCAGAGGTGACGGTCCGGCTCAGGAAGGGCCATCTTTGCTGAGGCCCGCGTTCTCTACAGGTTTGTTCCTCGGCGTTGGCTGGATGGCACTTAGGACTGCACGCACACACGGGAGCGCCGATCGAGTTTCCCGAAACAAGACTTGAGGCGACAGGGTGCCCTCTGCCCATGCTGATTTCTCCCCCGGAATCCAGCTGGGACTCCCTCCCCAGGCTTGCCCTCCAGCAGAGGGGAAAATGGCCGCCACCCTGTGGCGAGGTGGAGGAGCTGAAGCGGGGCTTCTTTAGCGGCTTCTCCCTGCCAAACCAGTGTGGAGCACTTAGCATTCCTGTGCACACGTGGAGCAGTAGTGTTAGTTCCAGGTGACAACAGCTGAGTCGAGAGGTGCCTTCCTGGCCCGGGCTGCTTCTCCCTCGGTGGCGGCACGGAAGGAGCCCGTTCCCCTGGCGCTCACCCACGGTAGCCGGGAAAATGCTCCCTCCCCCTAAGAGCGGTGGATGGTAGCGAAAGCACGGTTTCCCTACACTGTTGTTTCTTGGAGGTAGAGCGCAGGCGATCAGGCTTCCATGCGAAAGAGGGGCCTCGGTGCTAGCTTCATGAAACAAGTGGGGGAGTCGAGTCCTGCCTTGTGCAGCAGCCGGCGGCTCCCTCGGAATTAGGTTTGGGACTCCCTTGCAGTGCTCTCAGGCACGCACACAACAAAATGCCTCCACCCTCGGGAGCGGCTGTTTTAGCTGGGGCACGCGTCTTCTACCGAGTTTTCCCTTCGAGTGGGGTGGCTGTACTTGAGCCTGCACGCACCCCCCGGGGCAAAGGTTCCAGCCCCGGAGGCCTGGTGTGAGTTGAGAGCTCCCTGCTGTCAGGCCTGTCTCCCCCCCACCCCCCCACCACCCCACCCCGGTCCTTACGGAATGGAGCCCGGCCCCGGGCCCCCTAACCCACAGGACCCCCTCAACTGCTTCCTCCCACACAGAGATCGATGGTGGCTAAAGCACGGTGTCTCTGCAGTGTTGCTGCTTCGAGTTAGAACGCTTGCGGTTAGACTTCTATGCAAAAGCGGGACCGCAGTGCTCCCTTCCTGAAACGAGCGGGGAGTCGTGTGCTGCCTTCTGCCGGGGCCTGCGTCTCACACGGAAAGCGGTTTGGGCCTCCCTTGCCGGGCGCTCACGCGGGCACACAGCGGAAGGCTTCCAGCTCCGGCCTGGTTCTTTTAGCCAAAGCGGGAATTCTCTACAGGGCGGTTCCTTTGAGTTAGGGGGTTGGCTTGAGGCCGGCGGGCGCGCCCGGGGCAAGGGGAGTAGCCTCAGAAAGGAGAGGTGAGTGGAGAGCTGCCTTCCGCACCGGCCCCTTTCTCGCTCCATTTCACGCAGGGGACCCTGTCCCCAGTCTCTCCAACAAGAGCACTGTAAAATGCCTCTGGCTTCAGGAACGGCCCTGTCAACTAGAGCGCAGCCCTTCTATAGCATTCACTCTTGCTCTTAGCAGCCTGGGAACTAGGCATCCAGGCACACAGGGTGCAGCAGGGCTCAGCTCCTAAAGCAAGGCGTGAGTCGACAGCAGCCTTCCTGACATGCCTGCTTCTCTCTCCCAGTCACGTTTAGGTTCCATTTCTCCTGCTTTCACAAAAGCACCCCATAGGTGACGTCCCGGCTCAGGAAAGGCCGTCTGTGCTGAGGCCCGCGTTCTCTACAGGTCTGTTCCTCGGCGTTGGCTGGATGGCACTTAGGACTCCATGCACACACGGGAGCGCCGATCGAGTTTCCCGAAACAAGAGTTGAGGCGACGGGGTGCCCTCTGCCCATGCTGATTTCTCCCCCGGAACCCAGCTGGGACTCCCTCCCCAGGCTTGCACTCCAACAGAGGGGAAAATGGCCGCCACCCTGTGGCGAGGCGGAGGAGGTGAAGCAGGGCTTCTTTAGTGGCTTCTCCCTGCCAAACCAGTGTGGAGCACTTAGCATTCCAGTGCACACCGGAGCAGTAGTGTTAGCTCCAGGTGACAACAGCTGAGTCGAGAGGTGCCTTCCTGGCCCGGGCTGCTTCTCCCTCGGTGGCGGTGGCGGCACAGAAGGAGCCCGATCCCCAGGCGCTCACCCACGGTAGCCGGGAAACTGCTCCCTCCCCCTCAGAGCGCTGGATGGTAGCGAAAGCAAGGTTTCCATACAATGTTGTTTCTTGCAGGTACAACGCAGGCGATCAGGCTTCCATGCGAAAGCGGGGCCTCGGTGCTAGCTTCATGAAACAAGTGGGGGAGTCGAGGGCTGCCTTGTGCAGCAGCCGGCGGCTCCCTCGGAATTACGTTTGGGACTCCCTGGCAGTGCTCTCACGCACGCACACAACAAAATGCCTCCACCCTCGGGAGCGGCTGTTTTAGCTGGGGCACGCATTCTCTACCGAGTTTTCCCTTCGAGTGGGGTGGCTGTCCTTCAGCCTGCACGCACCCCCCCGGGGTAACGGTACCAGCCCCCGAAGCATGATGTGAGTTGAGAGCTCCCTGCTGTCCGGCCTGTCTCTCCCCCGGTCTTACGGAATGGGGCCCGGCCCCGGGCCATCACCCACAGGACCCCCTCAACTGCTTCCTCCCACACAGAGGCCGAAGGTAGCTAAAGCACGGTGTCTCTTCAGTGTTGCTGCTTCGAGTTAGAACGCTTGCGGTTAGACTTCCATGCAAAAGCGGGGCCGCAGTGCTCGCATCCTGCAACAAGCGGGGAGTCGTGTGCTGCCTTCTGCGGGGGCCTGCGTCTCACACGGAAAGCGGTTTGGGCCTCCCTTGCCGGGCGCTCCTGCGTGCACACAGCAGAACGCATCCAGCCTCCGGCATGGGCATGGCTCTTTTAGCCGAAGCGGGAATTCTCTACAGGGTGGTTCCTTTGAGTTAGGGGGTTGGCTTGAGGCCTGCGGGCACGCCCCGGGCAAGGGGAGTAGCCTCAGAAAGGACAGGTGAGTGGAGAGCTGCCTTCCGCACCGGCCCGTTTCTCGCTCCATTTCACGCAGGGGACCCTGTCCCCCGTCTCTCCAACAGGAGCACTGTAAAATGCCTCTGGCTTCAGGAACGGCCCCGATAGCCACAGCGCAGTCATTCTATAGCATTGATTCTTGCTCTTAGCAGCCTGGGAACTAGGCATCCAGGCACACAGGGTGCAGCAGGGCTCAGCTCCTAAAGCAAGGCGTGAGTCGACAGCAGCCTTCCTGACAGGCCTGCTTCTCTCTCCGAGTCACGTTTAGGTTCCATTTCTCATGCTTTCACAAAAGCACACCAGAGGTGACGGTCCGGCTCAGGAAGGGCCTTCTTGCTGAGGCCCGCGTTCTCTACAGGTTTGTTCCTCGGCGTTGGCTGGATGGCACTTAGGACTGCACGCACACACGGGAGCGCCGATCGAGTTTCCCGAAACAAGAGTTGAGGCGACAGGGTGCCCTCTGCCCATGCTGATTTCTCCACCGGAACCCAGCTGCGACTCCCTCCCCAGGCTTGCCCTCCAGCAGAGGGGAAAATGGCCGCCACCCTGTGGCGAGGCGGAGGAGCTGAAGCGGGGCTTCGTTAGCGGCTTCTCCCTGCGAAACCAGTGTGGAGCACTTAGCATTCCAGTGCACACGTGGAGCAGTAGTGTTAGCTCCAGGTGACAACAGCTGAGTCGAGAGGTGCCTTCCTGGCCCGGGCTGCTTCTCCCTCGGTGGCGGCACGGAAGGAGCCCGTTCCCCAGGCGCTCACCCACGGTAGCCGGGAAACTGCTCCCTCCCCCTCAGAGCGGTGGATGGTAGCGAAAGCAAGGTTTCCGTACAATGTTGTTTCTTGCAGGTACAGCGCAGGCGATCAGGCTTCCATGCGAAAGAGGGGCCTCGGTGCTAGCTTCATGAAACAAGTGGGGGAGTCGAGGGCTGCCTTGTGCAGCAGCCGGCGGCTCCCTCGGAATTAGGTTTGGGACTCCCTTGCAGTGCTCTCACGCACGCACACAACAAAATGCCCCCACCTTCGGGAGCGGCTGTTTTAGCTGGGGCACGCGTCCTCTACCGAGTTTTCCCTTCGAGTGGGGTGGCTATCCTTCAGCCTGCACGCACCCCCCGGGGCAACGGTATCAGCCCCGGAGACCTGGTGTGAGTTGAGATCTCCCTGCTGTCCGGCCTGTCTCTCCCCCACCCCCCCACCCCGGGCCTTACGGAATGGAGCCCGGCCCCGGGCCCCCTCACCCACAGGACCCCCTCAACTGCTTCCTCCCACACAGAGGTCGACGGTAGCTAACGCACGGTGTCTCTGCAGTGTTGCTGCTTCCAGTTAGAACGCTTGCGGTTAGACTTCCATGCAAAAGCGGAACCGCAGTGCTCCCTTCCTGAAACGAGCGGGGAGGCGTGTGCTGCCTCTGCCGGGGCCTGCGTCTCACACGGAAAGCGGTTTGGCCTCCCTTGCCGGGCGCTCACGCGGGCACACAGCAGAACGCTTCCAGCCTCCGGCCTGGCTCTTTTAGCGGAAGCGGGAATTCTCTACAGGGTGGTTCCTTTGAGTTAGGGGGTTGGCTTGAGGCCTGCGGGCGCGCCCGGGGCAAGGGGAGTAGCCTCAGAAAGGAGAGGTGAGTGGAGAGCTGCCTTCCGCACCGGCCCGTTTCTCGCTCCATTTCACGCAGGGGACCCTGTCCCCCGTCTCTCCAACACGAGCACTGTAAAATGCCTCTGGCTTCAGGAACGGCCCTGTCAACTAGAGCGCAGTCCTTCTATAGCATTCACTCTTGCTCTTAGCAGCCTGGGAACTAGGCATTCAGGCACACAGGGTGCAGTAGGGCTCAGCTCCTAAAACAAGGCGTGAGTCGACAGCAGCCTTCCTGACAGGCCTGCTTCTCACTCCGAGTCACGTTTAGGTTCCATTTCTCCTGCTTTCACAAAAGCACCCCATAGGTGACGTCCCGGCTCAGGAAAGGCCGTCTGTGCTGAGGCCCTCGTTCTCTCCAGGTTTGTTCCTCGGCGTTGGCTGGATGGCACTTACGAATTCACGCACACACGGGAGCGCCGATCGTGTTTCCCGAAACAAGAGTTGAGGCGACAGGGTGCCCTCCGCCCATGCTGATTTCTCCCCCGGAACCCAGCTGGGACTCCCTCCCCAGGCTTGCACTCCAGCAGAGGGGAAAATGGCCGCCACCCTGTGGCAAGGCTGAGGAGCTGAAGCGGGGCTTCTTTAGGGCCTTCAACCTGCCAAACCAGTGTGGAGCACTTAGCATTCCTGTGCACACGCGGAGCAGTAGTGTTCCTCCAGGTGACAACAGCTGAGTCGAGAGGTGCCTTCCTGGCCCGGGCCACTTCTCCCTCGGTGGCGGCACGGCACGGAAGGAGCCCGTTTCCCAGGCGCTCACCCACGGTAGCCGGGAAACTGCTCCCTCCCCCTCAGAGCGCTGGATGGTAGGGAAAGCTCGGTTTCCGTACACTGTTGTTTCTTGGAGTTAGAGCGCAGGCGATCAGGCTTCCATGCGAAAGCGGGGCCTCGGTGCTAGCTTCATGAAACAAGTGGGGGAGTCGAGGGCTGCCTTGTGCAGCAGCCGGCGGCTCCCTCGGAGTTAGGTTTGGGACTCCCTTGCAGTGCTCTCAGGCACGCACACAACAAAATGCCTCCACCCTCGGGAGCGGCTGTTTTAGCTGGGGCACGCATTCTCTACCGAGTTTTCCCTTCGAGTGGGGTGGCTGTCCTTCAGCCTGCACGCACCCCCCCGGAGTAACGGTACCAGCCCCCGAAGCATGATGTGAGTTGAGAGCTCCCTGCTGTCCGGCCTGTCTCTCCCCCGGTCTTACGGAATGGGTCCCGGCCCCGGGCCCTCACCCACAGGACCCCCTCAACTGCTTCCTCCCACACAGAGGCCGACGGTAGGTAAAGCAGGGTGTCTCTGCAGTGTTGCTGCTTCGAGTTAGAACGCTTGTGGTTAGACTTCCATGCAAAAGCGGGGCCGCAGTGCTCGCTTCCTGCAACAAGCGGGGATTCGTTTGCTGCCTTCTGCGGGGGCCTGCGTCTCACACGGAAAGCGGTTTGGGCCTCCCTTGCCGGGTGCTCCCGCGGGCAAACAGCAGAACGCTTCCAGCCTCCGGCATGGGCATGGCTCTTTTAGCCGGAGCGGGAATTCTCTACAGGGTGGTTCCTTTGAGTTAGGGGGTTGGCTTGAGGCCTGCGGGCACGCCCCGGGCAAGGGGAGTAGCCTCAGAAAGGACAGGTGAGTGGAGAGCTGCCTTCCGCACCGGCCCGTTCCTCGCTCCATTTCACGCAGGGGACCCTGTCCCCCGTCTCTCCAACACGAGCACTGTAAAATGCCTCTGGCTTCAGGAACGGCCCCGATAGCCAGAGCGCAGTCTTTCTATAGCATTGATTCTTGCTCTTAGCAGCCTGGGAACTAGGCATCCAGGCACACAGGGTACAGCAGGGCTCAGCTCCTAAAGCAAGGCGTGAGTCGACAGCAGCCTTCCTGACAGGCCTGCTTCTCTCTCCGAGTCACGATTAGGTTCCATTTCTCATGCTTTCACAAAAGCACACCAGAGGTGACGGTCCGGCTCAGGAAGGGCCATCTTTGCTGAGGCCCGCGTTCTCTACAGGTCTGTTCCTCGGCGTTGGCTGGATGGCACTTAGGACTGCACGCACACACGGGAGCGCCGATCGAGTTTCCCGAAACAAGACTTGAGGCGACAGGGTGCCCTCTGCCCATGCTGATTTCTCCCCCGGAATCCAGCTGGGACTCCCTCCCCAGGCTTGCCCTCCAGCAGAGGGGAAAATGGCCGCCACCCTGTGGCGAGGTGGAGGAGCTGAAGCGGGGCTTCTTTAGCGGCTTCTCCCTGCCAAACCAGTGTGGAGCACTTAGCATTCCTGTGCACACGTGGAGCAGTAGTGTTAGATCCAGGTGACAACAGCTGAGTCGAGAGGTGCCTTCCTGGCCCGGGCTGCTTCTCCCTCGGTGGCGGCACGGAAGGAGCCCGTTCCCCTGGCGCTCACCCACGGTAGCCGGGAAACTGCTCCCTCCCCCTAAGAGCGGTGGATGGTAGCGAAAGCACGGTTTCCCTACACTGTTGTTTCTTGGAGGTAGAGCGCAGGCGATCAGGCTTCCATGCGAAAGCGTGGCCTCGGTGCTAGCTTCATGAAACAAGTGGGGGAGTCGAGTCCTGCCTTGTGCAGCAGCCGGCGGCTCCCTCGGAATTAGGTTTGGGACTCCCTTGCAGTGCTCTCAGGCACGCACACAACAAAATGCCTCCACCCTCGGGAGCGGCTGTTTTAGCTGGGGCACGCGTCTTCTACCGAGTTTTCCCTTCGAGTGGGGTGGCTGTACTTGAGCCTGCACGCACCCCCCGGGGCAAAGGTTCCAGCCCCGGAGGCCTGGTGTGAGTTGAGAGCTCCCTGCTGTCAGGACTGTCTCCCCCGCACCCCCCCACCCCCCCACCCCGGTCCTTACGGAATGGAGCCCGGCCCCGGGCCCCCTAACCCACAGGACCCCCTCAACTGCTTCCTCCCACACAGAGATCGATGGTGGCTAAAGCACGGTGTCTCTTCAGTGTTGCTGCTTCGAGTTAGAACGCTTGCGGTTAGACTTCTATGCAAAAGCGGGACCGCAGTGCTCCCTTCCTGAAACGAGCGGGGAGTCGTGTGCTGCCTTCTGCCGGGGCCTGCGTCTCACACGGAAAGCGGTTTGGGCCTCCCTTGCCGGGCGCTCACGCGGGCACACAGCAGAAGGCTTCCAGCTCCGGCCTGGTTCTTTTAGCCAAAGCGGGAATTCTCTACAGGGCGGTTCCTTTGAGTTAGGGGGTTGGCTTGAGGCCGGCGGGCGCGCCCGGGGCAAGGGGAGTAGCCTCAGAAAGGAGAGGTGAGTGGAGAGCTGCCTTCCGCACCGGCCCCTTTCACGCTCCATTTCACGCAGGGGACCCTGTCCCCAGTCTCTCCAACAGGAGCACTGTAAAATGCCTCTGGCTTCAGGAACGGCCCTGTCAACTAGAGCGCAGCCCTTCTATAGCATTCACTCTTGCTCTTAGCAGCCTGGGAACTAGGCATCCAGGCACACAGGGTGCAGCAGGGCTCAGCTCCTAAAGCAAGGCGTGAGTCGACAGCAGCCTTCCTGACAGGCCTGCTTCTCTCTCCGAGTCACGTTTAGGTTCCATTTCTCATGCTTTCACAAAAGCACCCCATAGGTGACGTCCCGGCTCAGGAAGGGCCGTCTGTGCTGAGGCCCGCGTTCTCTACAGGTCTGTTCCTCGGCGTTGGCTGGATGGCACTTAGGACTCCACGCACACATGGGAGCGCCGATCGAGTTTTCCGAAACAAGAGTTGAGGCGACAGGGTGCCCTCTGCCCATGCTGATTTCTCCCCCGGAACCCAGCTGGGACTCCCTCCCCAGGCTTGCACTCCAGCAGAGGGGAAAATGGCCGCCACCCTGTGGCGAGGCGGAGGAGCTGAAGCGGGGCTTCTTTAGCGGCTTCTCCCTGCGAAACCAGTGTGGAGCACTTAGCATTCCAGTGCACACGAGGAGCAGTAGTGTTAGCTCCAGGTGACAACAGCTGAGTCGAGAGGTGCCTTCCCGGCCCGGGCTGCCTCTCCCTCGGTGGCGGCACGGAAGGAGCCCGTTCCCCAGGCGCTCACCCACGGTAGCCGGGAAACTTCTCCCTCCCCCTCAGAACGCTGGATGGTAGCGAAAGCAAGGTTTCCGTACAATGTTGTTTCTTGCAGGTACAGCGCAGGCGATCAGGCTTCCATGCGAAAGCGGGGCCTCGGTGCTAGCTTCATGAAACAAGTGGGGGAGTCGAGGGCTGCCTTGTGCAGCAGCCGGCGGCTCCCTTGAATTAGGTTTGGGACTCCCTTGCAGTGCTCTCACGCACGCACACAACAAAATGCCTCCACCCTCGGGAGCGGCTGTTTTAGTTGGGGCACGCATTCTCTACCGAGTTTTCCCTTCGAGTGGGGTGGCTGTCCTTCAGCCTGCACGCACCCCCCCGGGGTAACGGTACCAGCCCCCGAAGCATGATGTGAGTTGAGAGCTCCCTGCTGTCCGGCCTGTCTCTCCCCCGGTCTTACGGAATGGGGCCCGGCCCCGGGCCATCACCCACAGGACCCCCTCAACTGCTTCCTCCCACACATAGGCCGACGGTACCTAAAGCACGGTGTCTCTGCAGTGTTGCTGCTTCGAGTTAGAACGCTTGCGGTTAGACTTCCATGCAAAAGCGGGGCCGCAGTGCTCGCATCCTGCAACAAGCGGGGAGTCGTGTGCTGCCTTCTGCGGGGGCCTGCGTCTCACACGGAAAGCGGTTTGGGCCTCCCTTGCCGGGCGCTCCTGCGTGCACACAGCAGAACGCTTCCAGCCTCCGGCATGGGCATGGCTCTATTAGCCGGAGTTGGAATTCTCTACAGGGTGGTTCCTTTGAGTTAGGGGGTTGGCTTGAGGCCTGCGGGCACGCCCCGGGCAAGGGGAGTAGCCTCAGAAAGGAGAGGTGAGTGGAGAGCTGCCTTCCGCACCGGCCCGTTTCTCGCTCCATTTCACGCAGGGGACCCTGTCCCCCGTCTCTCCAACACGAGCACTGTAAAATGCCTCTGGCTTCAGGAACGGCCCCGATAGCCACAGCGCAGTCATTCTATAGCATTGATTCTTGCTCTTAGCAGCCTGTGAACTTGGCATCCAGGCACACAGGGTGCAGCAGGGCTCAGCTCCTGAAGCAAGGCGTGAGTCGACAACAGCCTTCCTGACAGGCCTGTTTCTCTCTCCGAGTCACGTTTAGGTTCCATTTCTCATGCTTTCACAAAAGCACACCAGAGGTGACGGTCCGGCTCAGGAAGGGCCATCTTTGCTGAGGCCCGCGTTCTCTACAGGTTTGTTCCTCGGCGTTGGCTGGATGGCACTTAGGACTCCACGCACACACGGGAGCGCCGATCGAGTTTCCGGAAACAAGAGTTGAGGCGACAGGGTGCCCTCTGCCCATGCTGATTTCTCCCCCGGACCCCAGCTGGGACTCCCTCCCTAGGCTTGCCCTCCAGCAGAGGGGAAAATGGCCGCCACCCTGTGGCGAGGCGGAGGAGCTGAAGCGGGGCTTCTTTAGCGGCTTCTCCCTGCGAAACCAGTGTGGAGCACTTAGCATTCCAGTGCACACGCGGAGCAGTAGTGTTAGCTCCAGGTGACAACAGCTGAGTCGAGAGGTGCCTTCCTGGCCCGGGCCGCTTCTCCCTCGGTGGCGGCACGGAAGGAGCCCGTTTCCCAGGCGCTCACCCACGGTAGCCGGGAAACTGCTCCCTCCCCCTCAGAGCGGTGGATGGTAGCGAAAGCAAGGTTTCCATACAATGTTGTTTCTTGCAGGTACAGCGTAGGCGATCAGGCTTCCATGCGAAAGCGGAGCCTCGGTGCTAGCTTCATGAAACAAGTGGGGGAGTCGAGGGCTGCCTTGTGCAGCAGCCGGCGGCTCCCTTGGAATTAGGTTTGGGACTCCCTTGCAGTGCTCTCACGCACGCACACAACAAAATGCCTCCACCCTCGGGAGCGGCTGTTTTAGCTGGGGCACGCATTCTCTACCGAGTTTTCCCTTCGAGTGGGGTGGCTGTCCTTCAGCCTGCACGCACCCCCCGGGGCAACGGTACCAGCCCCGGAGACCTGGTGTGAGTTGAGAGCTCCCTGCTGTCCGGCCTGTCTCTCCCCCGGTCTTACGGAATGGGGCCCGGCCCCGGGCCATCACCCACAAGACCCCCTCAACTGCTTCCTCCCACACAGAGGCCGACGGTAGCTAAAGCACGGTGTCTCTGCAGTGTTGCTGCTTCGAGTTAGAACGCTTGCGGTTAGACTTCCATGCAAAAGCGGGGCCGCAGTGCTCGCTTCCTGCAACAAGCGGGGAGTCGTGTGCTGCCTTCTGCGGGGGTCTGCGTCTCACACGGAAAGCGGTTTGGGCCTCCCTTGGCGGGCGCTCCCGCATGCACACAGCAGAAGGCTTCCAGCCTCCGGCATGGGCATGGCTCTTTTAGCCGGAGCGGGAAATCTCTACAGGGTGGTTCCTTTGAGTTAGGGGGTTGGCTTGAGGCCTGCGGGCACGCCCCGGGCAAGGGGAGTAGCCTCAGAAAGGAGAGGTGAGTGGAGAGCTGCCTTCCCCACCGGCCCCTTTCTCGCTCCATTTCACGCAGAGGACCCTGTCCCCCGTCTCTCCAACACGAGCACTGTAAAATGCCTCTGGCTTCAGGAACGGCCCCGATAGCCACAGCGCAGTCATTCTATAGCATTGATTCTTGCTCTTAGCAGCCTGGGAACTAGGCATCCAGGCACACAGGGTGCAGCAGGGCTCAGCTCCTAAAGCAAGGCGTGAGTCGACAGCACCCTTCCTGACAGGCCTGCTTCTCTCTCCGTGTCACGTTTAGGTTCCATTTCTCATGCTTTCACAATAGCACACCAGAGGTGACGGTCCGGCTCAGGAAGGGCCATCTTTGGTGAGGCCCGCGTTCTCTACAGGTTTGTTCCTCGGCGTTGGCTGGATGGCAATTAGGACTGCACGCACACACGGGAGCGCCGATCAAGTTTCCCGAAACAAGAGTTGAGGCGACAGGGTGCCCTCTGCCCATGCTGATTTCTCCCCCGGAACCCAGCTGGGACTCCCTCCCCAGGCTTGCACTCCAGCAGAGGGAAAATGGCCGGAACCCTGTGGCGAGGCGGAGGAGCTGAAGCGGGGCTTCTTTAGCGGCTTCTCCCTGCCAAACCAGTGTGCTGCACTTAGCATTCCAGTGCACTCGCGCGGCAGTAGTGTTAGCTCCAGGTGACAACAGCTGAGTGGAGAGGTGCCTTCCTGGCCCGGGCTGCTTCTCCCTCGGTGGCGGCATGGAAGGAGCCCGTTCCCCAGGCGCTCACCCACGGTAGCCGGGAAACTGCTCCCTCCCCCTCAGAGCACTGGATGGTAGCGAAAGCAAGGTTTCTGTACAATGTTGTTTCTTGCAGGTACAGCGCAGGCGATCAGGCTTCCATGCGAAAGCGGGGCCTCGGTTCTAGCTTCATGAAACAAGTGGGGGAGTCGAGGGCTGCCTTGTGCAGCAGCCGGCGGCTCCCTCGGAATTAGGTTTGGGACTCCCTTGCAGTGCTCTCACGCACGCACACAACAAAATGCCTCCACCCTCGGGAGCGGCTGTTTTAGCTGGGGCACGCGTCCTCTACCGAGTTTGCCCTTCGAGTGGGGTGGCTGTCCTTCAGCCTGCACGCACCCCCCGGGGCAACGGTACCAGCCCCGGAGACCTGGTGTGAGTTGAGAGCTCCCTGCTGTCCGGCCTGTCTCTCCCCCACCCCCCCACCCCGGGCCTTACGGAATGGAGCCCGGCCCCGGGCCCCCTCACCCACAGGACCCCCTCAACTGCTTCCTCCCACACAGAGGTCGACGGAAGCTAACGCACGGTGTCTCTGCAGTGTTGCTGCTTCCAGTTAGAACGCTTGCGGTTAGACTTCTATGCAAAAGCGGGACCGCAGTGCTCCCTTCCTGAAACGAGCGGGGAGTCGTGTGCTGCCTTCTGCCGGGGCCTGCGTCTCACACGGAAAGCGGTTTGGGCCTCCCTTGCCGGGCGCTCACGAGGGCACACAGCAGAACGCTTCCAGCCTCCGGCCTGGCTCTTTTAGCCAAAGCAGGAATTCTCTACAGGGCGGTTCCTTTGAGTTAGGGGGTTGGCTTGAGGCCTGCGGGCGCGCCCGGGGCAAGGGGAGTAGCCACAGAAAGGAGAGGTGAGTGGAGAGCTGCCTTCCGCACCGGCCCCTTTCTCGCTCCATTTCACGCAGGGGACCCTGTCCCCCGTCTCTCCAACACGAGCACTGTAAAATGCCTCTGGCTTCAGGAACGGCCCTGTCAACTAGAGCGCAGCCCTTCTATAGCATTCACTCTTGCTCTTAGCTGCCTGGGAACTAGGCATCCTGGCACACAGGGTGCAGCAGGGCTCAGCTCCTAAAGCAAGGCGTGAGTCGACAGCAGCCTTCCTGACAGGCCTGCTTCTCTCTCCCAGTCACGTTTAGGTTCCATTTCTCATGCTTTCAAAAAAGCACCCCATAGGTGACGTCCCGGCTCAGGAAGGGCCGTCTGTGCTGAGGCCCGCGTTCTCTACAGGTATGTTCCTTGGCGTTGGCTGGATGGCACTTAGGACTCCACGCACACACGGGATCGCCGATCGAGTTTCGCGAAACAAGAGTTGAGGCGACAGGGTGCCCTCTGCCCATGCTGATTTCTCCCCCGGAACCCAGCTGGGACTCCCTCCCCAGGCTTGCCCTCCAGCAGAGGGGAAAATGGCCGCCACACTGTGGCGAGGCGGAGGAGCTGAAGCGGGGCTTCTTTAGCGGCTTCTCCCTGCGAAACCAATGTGGAGCACTTAGCATTCCAGTGCACACGCGGAGCAGTAGTGTTAGCTCCAGGTGACAACAGCTGAGTCGAGAGGTGCCTTCCTGGCCCGGGCTGCTTCTCCCTCGGTGGCGGCAGGGAAGGAGCCCGTTCCCCCGGCGCTCACCCACGGTAGCCGGGAAACTGCTCCCTCCCCTAAGAGCGGTGGATGGTAGCGAATGCACTGTTTCCCTACACTGTTGTTTCTTGGAGGTAGAGCGCAGGCGATCAGGCTTCCATGCGAAAGCGGGGCCTCGGTGCTAGCTTCATGAAACAAGTGGGGGAGTCGAGTCCTGCCTTGTGCAGCAGCCGGCGGCTCCCTCGGAGTTAGGTTTGGGACTCCCTTGCAGTGCTCTCAGGCACGCACACAACAAAATGCCTCCACCCTCGGGAGCGGCTGTTTTAGCTGGGGCACGCGTCTTCTACCGAGTTTTCCCTTCGAGTGGGGTGGCTGTACTTGAGCCTGCACGCACCCCCCGGGGCAACGGTACCAGCCCCGGAGCCCTGGTGTGAGTTGAGAGCTCCCTGCTGTCAGGCCTGTCTCCCCCCCACCCCCCCACCACCCCACCCCGGGCCTTACGGAATGGAGCCCGACCCCGGGCCCCCTAACCCACAGAACCCCCTCAACTGCTTCCTCCCACACAGAGGTCGATGGTGGCTAAAGCACTGTGTCTCTGCAGTGTTGCTGCATCGAGTTAGAAGGCTTGAGGTTAGACTTCTATGCAAAAGCGGGACCGCAGTGCTCCCTTCCTTAAACGAGCGGGGAGTCGTGTGCTGCCTTCTGCCGGGGCCTGCGTCTCACACGGAAAGCGGTTTGGGCCTCCCTTGCCGGGCGCTCACGCGGGCACACAGCAGAAGGCTTCCAGCCTCCGGCCTGGTTCTTTTAGCCAAAGCGGGAATTCTCTACAGGGCGGTTCCTTTGAGTTAGGGGGTTGGCTTGAGGCCTGCGGGCACGCCCGGGCAAGGGGAGTAGCCTCAGAAAGGAGAGGTGAGTGGAGAGCTGCCTTCCGCACTGGCCCGTTTCTCGCTCCATTTCACGCAGGGGACCCTGTCCCCCGTCTCTCCAACACGAGCACTGTAAAATGCCTCTGGCTTTAGGAACGGCCCCGATAGCCACAGCGCAGTCTTTCTATAGCATTGATTCTTGCTCTTAGCAGCCTGGGAACTAGGCATCCAGGCTCACAGGCTGCAGCAGGGCTCAGCTCCTAAAGCAAGGCGTGAGTCGACAGCAGCCTTCCTGACAGGCCTGCTTCTCACTCCGAGTCACGTTTAGGTTCCATTTCTCATGCTTTCACAAAAGCACACCAGAGGTGACGGTCCGGATCAGGAAGGGCCATCTTTGCTGAAGCCCGCGTTCTCTACAGGTCTGTTCCTCGGCGTTGGCTGGATGGCACTTAGGACTGCACGCACACACGGGAGCGCCGATCGAGTTTCGCGAAACAAGAGTTGAGGCGACAGGGTGCCCTCTGCCCACGCTGATTTCTCCCCCGCAACCCAGCTGGGACTCCCTCCCCAGGCTTGCACTCCAGCAGAGGGGAAAATGGCCGCCACCCTGTGGCGAGGAGGAGGAGCTGAAGCGGGGCTTCTTTAGCGGCTTCTCCCTGCCAAACCAGTGTGGAGCACTTAGCATTCCAGTGCACACGCGGAGCAGTAGTGTTAGCTCCAGGTGACAACAGCTGAGTCGAGAGGTGCCTTCCTGGCCCGGGCTGCTTCTCCCTAGGTGGAGGCATGGAAGGAGCCCGTTCCCCAGGCGCTCACCCACGGTAGCCTGGAAACTGCTCCCTCCCCCTCAGAGCCGTGGATGGTAGCGAAAGCAAGGTTTCCGGACAATGTTGTTTCTTGCAGGTACAGCGCAGGCGATCAGGCTTCCATGCGAAAGCGGGGCCTCGGTGCTAGCTTCATGAAACAAGTGGGGGAGTCGAGGGCTGCCTTGTGCAGCAGCCGGCGGCTCCCTCGGAATTAGGTTTGGGACTCCCTTGCAGTGCTCTCACGCACGCACACAACAAAATGCCTCCACCCTCGGGAGCGGCTGTTTTAGCTGGGGCACGCGTCCTCTACCGAGTTTTCCCTTCGAGTGGGGTGGCTGTCCTTCAGCCTGCACGCACCCCCCGGGGCAACGGTATCAGCCCCGGAGACCTGGTGTGAGTTGAGAGCTCCCTGCTGTCCGGCCTGTCTCTCCCCCACCCCCCACCACGGGCCTTACGGAATGGAGCCCGGCCCCGGGCCCCCTCACCCACAGGACCCCCTCAACTACTTCCTCCCACACAGAGGTCGACGGTAGCTAACGCACGGTGTCTCTGCAGTATTGCTGCTTCCAGTTAGAATGCTTGCGGTTAGACTTCCATGCAAAAGCGGAACCGCAGTGCTCCCTTTCTGAAACGAGCGGGGAGTCGTGTGCTGCCTTCTGCCGGGGCCTGCGTCTCACACGGAAACCGGTTTGGGCCTCCCTTGCCGGGCGCTCACGCGGGCACACAGCAGAACGCTTCCAGCCTCTGGCCTGGCTCTTTTAGCGGAAGCGGGAATTCTCTACAGGGTGGTTCCTTTGAGTTAGGGGGTTGGCTTGAGGCCTGCGGGCGCGCCCGGGGCAAGGGGAGTAGCCTCAGAAAGGAGAGGTGAGTGGAGAGCTGCCTTCCGCACCGGCCCGTTTCTCGCTCCATTTCACGCAGGGGACCCTGTCCCCAGTCTCTCCAACACGAGCACTGTAAAATGCCTCTGGCTTCAGGAACGGCCCTGTCAACTAGAGCGCAGTCCTTCTATAGCATTCACTCTTGCTCTTAGCAGCCTGGGAACTAGGCATCCAGGCACACAGGGTGCAGCAGGGCTCAGCTCCTAAAACAAGGCGTGAGTCGACAGCAGCCTTCCTGACAGGCCTGCTTCTCACTCCGAGTCACGTTTAGGTTCCATTTCTCATGCTTTCACAAAAGCACCCCATAGGTGACGTCTCGGCTCAGGAAGGGCCGTCTGTGCTGAGGCCCGCGTTCTCTCCAGGTTTGTTCCTTGGCGTTGGCTGGATGGCACTTAGGACTCCACGCACACACGGGAGCGCCGATCGAGTTTCCCGAAACAAGAGTTGAGGCGACAGGGTGCCCTCTGCCCATGCTGATTTCTCCCCCGGAACCCAGCTGGGACTCCCTCCCCAGGCTTGCACTCCATCAGAGGGGAAAATGGCCGCCACCCTGTGGCGAGGCGGAGGAGCTGAAGCGGGGCTTCTTTAGCGGCTTCTCCCTGCCAAACCAGTGTGGAGCAATTAGCATTCCTGTGCACACGCGGAGCAGTAGTGTTAGCTCCAGGTGACAACAGCTGAGTCGAGAGGTGCCTTCCTGGCCCGGGCCGCTTCTCCCTCGGTGGCGGCACGGAAGGAGCCCGTTCCCCAGGCGCTCACCCATGGTAGCCGGGAAACTGCTCCCTCCCCCTCAGAGCGGTGGATGGTAGCGAAAGCAAGGTTTCCGTACAATGTTGTTTCTTGCAGGTACAGCTCAGGCGATCAGGCTTCCATGCGAAAGCGGGGCCTCGGTGTTAGCTTCATGAAACAAGTGGGGGAGTCGAGGGCTGCCTTGTGCAGCAGCCGGCGGCTCCCTCGGAGTTAGGTTTGGGACTCCCTTGCAGTGCTCTCAGGCAGGCACACAACAAAATGCCTCCACCCTCGGGAGCGGCTCTTTTAGCTGGGGCACGCATTCTCTACCGAGTTTTCCCTTCGAGTGGGGTGGCTGTCCTTCAGCCTGCACGCACCCCCCCCGGGGTAACGGTACCAGCCCCCGAGGCATGATGTGAGTTGAGAGCTCCCTGCTGTCCGGCCTGTCTCTCCCCCGGTGTTACGGAATGGGTCCCGGCCCCGGGCCCTCACCCACAGGACCCCCTCAACTGCTTCCTCCCACACAGAGGCCGAAGGTAGCCAAAGCACGGTGTCTCTGCAGTGTTGCTGCTTCGAGTTAGAACGCTTGCGGTTAGACTTCCATGCAAAAGCGGGGCCGCAGTGCTCGCTTCCTGCAACAAGCGGGGAGTCGTGTGCTGCCTTCTGCGGGGGCCTGCGTCTCACACGGAAAGCGGTTTGGGCCTCCCTTGCCGGGCGCTCCTGCGTGCACACAGCAGAACGCTTCCAGCCTCCGGCATGGGCATGGCTCTTTTAGCCGGAGCGGGAATTCTCTACAGGGTGGTTCCTTTGAGTTAGGGGGTTGTCTTGAGGCCTGCGGGCACGCCCCGGGCAAGGGGAGTAGCCTCAGAAAGGAGAGGTGAGTGGAGAGCTGCCTTCCGCACCGGCCCGTTTCTCGCTCCATTTCACGCAGGGGACCATGTCCCCCGTCTCTCCAACACGAGCACTGTAAAATGCCTCTGGCTTCAGGAACGGCCCCGATAGCCACAGCGCAGTCATTCTATAGCATTGATTCTTGCTCTTAGCAGCCTGGGAACTAGGCATCCAGGCACACAGGGTGCAGCAGGGCTCAGCTCCTAAAGCAAGGCGTGAGTCGACAGCAGCCTTCCTGACAGGCCTGCTTCTCTCTCCGAGTCACGTTTAGGTTCCATTTCTCATGCTTTCACAAAAGCACACCAGAGGTGACGGTCCGGCTCAGGAAGGGCCATCTTTGCTGAGGCCCGCGTTCTCTACAGGTTTGTTCCTCGGCGTTGGCTGGATGGCACTTAGGACTCCACGCAAACACGGGAGCGCCGATCGAGTTTCTCGAAACAAGAGTTGAGGCGACAGGGTGCCCTCTGCCCATGCTGATTTCTCCCCCGGAACCCAGCTGGGACTCCCTCCCCAGGCTTGCCCTCCAACAGAGGGGAAAATGGCCGCCACCCTGTGGCGAGGCGGAGGAGATGAAGCGGGGCTTCTTTAGGGGCTTCTCCCTGCCAAACCAGTGTGGAGCACTTAGCATTCCTGTGCACACCTGGAGCGGTAGTGTTAGCTCCAGGTGACAGCAGCTGAGTGGAGAGTTGCCTTCCCGGCCCAGGCTGATTCTCCCTCGGTGGCGGCACCAGAGGAGCCCGTTCCCCAGGCGCTCACCCACGGTAGCCAGGAAACTGCTCCCTCCCCCTCAGAGCGGTGGATGGTAGCGAAAGCACGGTTTCCGTACACTGTTGTTTCTTGGAGGTAGAGCGCAGGCGATCAGACTTCCATGCAAAAGCGGGGCCTCGGTGCTAGCTTCATGAAACAAGTGGGGGAGTCGAGGGCTGCCTTGTGCAGCAGCCGTCGGCTCCCACGGAGTTAGGTTTGGGACTCCCTTGCAGTGCTCTCAGGCACGCACACAACAAAATGCCTCCACCCTCGAGAGCGGCTGTTTTAGCTGGGGCACGCATTCTCTACCGAGTTTTCCCTTCGAGTGGGGTGGCTGTCCTTCAGCCTGCACGCACCCCCCCGGGGTAACGGTACCAGCCCCCGAAGCATGATGTGAGTTGAGAGCTCCCTGCTGTCCGGCCTCTCTCTCCCCCGGTCTTACGGAATGGGGCCCGGCCCCGGGCCATCACCCACAGGACCCCCTCAACTGCTTCCTCCCACACAGAGGTCGACGGTAGCTAACGCACGGTGTCTCTGCAGTGTTGCTGCTTCCAGTTAGAACGCTTGCGGTTAGACTTCCATGCAAAAGCGGAACCGCAGTGCTCCCTTCCTGAAACGAGCGGGGAGTCGTGTGCTGCCTTCTGCCGGGGCCTGCGTCTCACACGGAAAGCGGTTTGGGCCTCCCTTGCCGGGCGCTCACGCGGGCACACAGCAGAACGCTTAGAGCCTCCAGCCTGGTTCTTTTAGCCAAAGCGGGAATTCTCTACAGGGTGGTTCCTTTGAGTTAGGGGGTTGGCTTGAGGCCTGCGGGCGCGCCCGGGGCAAGGGGAGTAGCCTCAGAAAGGAGAGGTGAGTGGAGAGCTGCCTTCCGCACCGGCCCCTTTCTCGCTCCATTTCACGCAGGGGACCCTGTCCCCAGTCTCTCCAACACGAGAACTGTAAAATGCCTCTGGCTTCAGGAACGGCCCTGTCAACTAGAGCGCAGCCCTTCTATAGCATTCACTCTTGCTCTTAGCAGCCTGGGAACTAGGCATCCAGGCACACAGGGTGCAGCAGGGCTCAGCTCCTAAAGCAAGGCGTGAGTCGACAGCAGCCTTCCTGACAGGCCTGCTTCTCTCTCCGAGTCACGTTTAGGTTCCATTTCTCATGCTTTCACAAAAGCACCCCATAGGTGACGTCCCGGCTCAGGAAGGGCCGTCTGTGCTGAGGCCCGCGTTCTCTACAGGTCTGTTCCTCGGCGTTAGCTGGATGGCACTTAGGACTCCACGCACTCATGGGAGCGCCGATCGAGTTTCCTGAAACAAGAGTTGAGGCGACGGGGTGCCCTCTGCCCATGCTGATTTCTCCCCCGGAACCCAGCTGGGACTCCCTCCCCAGGCTTACACTCCAGCAGAGGGGAAAATGGCCGCCACCCTGTGGCGAGGCGGAGGAGCTGAAGCGGGGCTTCTTTAGCGGCTTCTCCCTGCGAAACCAGTGTGGATCACTTAGCATTCCAGTGCACACGCGGAGCAGTAGTGTTAGCTCCAGGTGACAACAGCTGAGTCGAGAGGTGCCTTCCTGGCCCGGGCTGCTTCTCCCTCGGTGGCGGCATGGGAGGAGCCCGTTCCCCAGGCGCTCACCCACGGTAGCCGGGAAACTGCTCCCTCCCACTCAGAGCGGTGGATGGTAGCGAAAGCACGGTTTCCGTACACTGTTGTTTCTTGGAGGTAGAGCGCAGGCGATCAGGCTTCCATGCGAAAGCGAGGCCTCGGTGCTAGCTTCATGAAACAAGTGGGGGAGTCGAGGGCTGCCTTGTGCAGCAGCCGGCGGCTCCCTCGGAGTTAGGTTTGGGACTCCCTTGCAGTGCTCTCAGGCACGCACACAACAAAATGCCTCCACCCTCGGGAGCGGCTGTTTTAGCTGGGGCACGCGTCTTCTACCGAGTTTTCCCTTCGAGTGGGGTGGCTGTACTTGAGCCTGCACGCACCCCCCGGGGCAACGGTACCAGCCCCGTAGGCCTGGTGTGAGTTGAGAGCTCCCTGCTGTCCGGCCTGTCTCCCCCGCACCCCCCCACCCCCCCACCCCGGGCCTTACGGAATGGAGCCCGGCCCCGGGCCCCCTAACACACAGGACCCCCTCAACTGCTTCCTCCCACACAGAGGTCGCTGGTGGCTAAAGCACGGTGTCTCTGCAGTGTTGCTGCTTCGAGTTAGAACGCTTGCGGTTAGACTTCTATGCAAAAGCGGGACCGCAGTGCTCCCTTCCTGAAACGAGCGGGGAGTCGTGTGCTGCCTTCTGCCGGGGCCTGCGTCTCACACGGAAAGCGGTTTGGCCTCCCTTGCCGGGCGCTCACGCGGGCACACAGCAGAACGCTTCCAGCCTCCTGCCTGGTTCTTTTAGCCACAGCGGGAATTCTCTACAGGGTGGTTCCTTTGAGTTAGGGGGTTGGCTTGAGGCCTGCGGGCGCGCCCGGGGCAAGGGGAGTAGCCTCAGAAAGGAGAGGTGAGTGGAGAGCTGCCTTCCGTACCGGCCCGTTTCTCGCTCCATTTCACGCAGGGGACCCTGTCCCCAGTCTCTCCAACACGAGCACTGTAAAATGCCTCTGGCTTCAGGAACGGCCCTGTCAACTAGAGCGCAGTCCTTCTATAGCATTCACTCTTGCTCTTAGCAGCCTGGGAACTAGGCATCCAGGCACACAGGGTGCAGCAGGGCTCAGCTCCTAAAACAAGGCGTGAGTCGACAGCAGCCTTCCTGACAGGCCTGCTTCTCACTCCGAGTTACGTTTAGGTTCCATTTCTCATGCTTTCACAAAAGCACCCCATAGGTGACGTCCCGGCTCAGGAAGGGCCGTCTGTGCTGAGGCCCACGTTCTCTCCAGGTTTGTTCCTCGGCGTTGGCTGGATGGCACTTAGGACTCCACGCACACACGGGAGCGCCGATCGAGTTTCCCGAAACAAGAGTTGAGGCGACAGGGTGCCCTCTGCCCATGTTGATTTCTCCCCCGGAACCCAGCTGGGACTCCCTCCCCAGGCTTGCACTCCAGCAGAGGGGAAAATGGCCGCCACCTTGTGGCGAGGCGGAGGAGCTGAAGCTGGGCTTCTTTAGCAGCTTCAACATGCCAAACCACTGTGGAGCACTTAGTATTCCTGTGCACACGCGGAGCAGTAGTGTTAGCTTCAGGTGACAACAGCTGAGTCGAGAGGTGCCTTCCTGGCCCGGGCTGCTTCTCCCTAGGTGGCGGCATGGAAGGAGCCCGTTCCCCAGGCGCTCACCCACGGTAGCCGGGAAACTGCTCCCTCCCCCTCAGAGCGCTGGATGGTAGCGAAAGCAAGGTTTCCGTACAATGTTGTTTCTTGCAGGTACAGCTCAGGCGATCAGGCTTCCATGCGAAAGGGGGGCCTCGGTGCTAGCTTCATGAAACAAGTGGGGGAGTCGAGGGATGCCTTGTGCAGCAGCCGGCGGCTCCCTTGGAGTTAGGTTTGGGACTCCCTTGCAGTGCTCTCAGGCACGCACACAACAAAATGCCTCCACCCTCGGGAGCGGCTGTTTTAGCTGGGGCACGCATTCTCTACCGAGTTTTCCCTTCGAGTGGGGTGGCTGTCCTTCAGCCTGCACGCACCCCCCCGGGGCAACGGTACCAGCCCCCGAAGCATGATGTGAGTTGAGAGCTCCCTGCTGTCCGGCCTGTCTCTCCCCCGGTCTTACGGAATGGGGCCCGGCCCCGGGCCCTCACCCACAGGACCCCCTCAACTGCTTCCTCCCACACAGAGGCCGACGGTAGCTAAAGCACGGTGTCTCTGCAGTGTTGCTGCTTCGAGTTAGAAAGCTTGCGGTTAGACTTCCATGCAAAAGCAGGGCCGCAGAGCTCGCATCCTGCAACGAGCGGGGAGTCGTGTGCTGCCTTCTGCGGGGGCCTGCGTCTCACACGGAAAGCTGTTCGGGCCTCCCTTGCCGGGCGCTCACGCGTGCACACAGCAGAACGCTTCAGCCTCCGGCATGGGCATGGTTCTTTTAGCCGGAGCGGGAATTCTCTAAAGGGTGGTTCCTTTGAGTTAGGGGGTTGGCTTGAGGCCTGCGGGCACGGCCCGGGCAAGGGGAGTAGCCTCAGAAAGGACAGGTGAGTGGAGAGCTGCCTTCCGCACCGGCCCGTTTCTCGCTCCATTTCACGCAGGGGACCCTGTCCACCGTCTCTCCAACACGAGCACTGTAAAATGCCTCTGGCTTCAGGAACGGCCCCGATAGCCACAGCGCAGTCATTCTATAGCATTGATTCTTGCTCTTAGCAGCCTGGGAACTAGGCATCCAGGCACACAGGGTGCAGCAGGGCTCAGCTCCTAAAGCAAGGCGTGAGTCGACAGCAGCCTTCCTGACAGGCCTGCTTCTCTCTCCGAGTCACGTTTAGGTTCCTTTTCTCATGCTTTCACAAAAGCACACCAGAGGTGACGGTCCGGCTCAGGAAGGGCCTTCTTGCTGAGGCCCGCGTTCTCTACAGGTTTGTTCCTCGGCGTTGGCTGGATGGCACTTAGGACTGCACGCACACACGGGAGCGCCGATCGAGTTTCGCGAAACAAGAGTTGAGGCGACAGGGTGCCCTCTGCCCATGCTGATTTCTCCCCCGGAACCCAGCTGGGACTCCCTCCCCAGGCTTGCACTCCAGCAGAGGTGAAAATGGCCGCCACCCTGTGGCGAGGCGGAGGAGCTGAAGCAGGGCTTCTTTAGCGGCTTCTCCCTGCGAAACCAGTGTGGAGCACTTAGCATTCCAGTGCACACGCGGAGCAGTAGTGTTAGCTCCAGGTGACAACAGCTGAGTCGAGAGGTGCCTTCCTGGCCCGGGCTGCTTCTCCCTCGGTGGCGGTGGCGGCACAGAAGGAGCCCGTTCCCCAGGCGCTCACCCACGGTAGCCGGGAAACTGCTCCCTCCCCCTCAGAGCGGTGGATGGTAGCGAAAGCAAGGTTTCCGTACAATGTTGTTTCTTGCAGGTACAGCGCAGGCGATCAGGCTTCCATGCGAAAGCCGGGCCTCGGTGCTAGCTTCATGAAACAAGTGGGGGAGTCGAGGGCTGCCTTGTGCAGCAGCCGGCGGCTCCCTCGGAATTAGGTTTGGGACTCCCTTGCAGTGCTCTCAGGCACTCACACAACAAAATGCCTCCACCCTCGGGAGCGGCTGTTTTAGCTGGGGCACGCGTCTTCTACCGAGTTTTCCCTTCGAGTGGGGTGGCTGTACTTGAGCCTGCACGCACCCCCCGGGGCAACGGTAACAGCCCCGGAGGCCTGGTGTGAGTTGAGAGTTCCCTGCTGTCAGGCCTGTCTCCCCCCCACCCCCCGACCCCCCCAACCCCGGGCCTTACGGAATGGAGCCCGACCCCGGGCCCCCTAACCCACAGGACCCCCTCAACTGCTTCCTCCCACACAGAGGTCGATGGTGGCTAAAGCACGGTGTCTCTGCAGTGTTGCTGCTTCGAGTTAGAAGGCTTGCGGTTAGACTTCTATGCAAAAGCGGGACCGCAGTGCTCCCTTCCTGAAACGAGCGGGGAGTCGTGTGCTGCCTTCTGCCGGGGCCTGCGTCTCACACGGAAAGCGGTTTGGGCCTCCCTTGCCGGGCGCTCACGCGGGCACACAGCAGAAGGCTTCCAGCCACCGGCCTGGTTCTTTTAGCCAAAGCGGGAATTCTCTACAGGGCGGTTCCTTTGAGTTAGGGGGTTGGCTTGAGGCCGGCGGGTGCGCCCGGGGCAAGGGGAGTAGCCTCAGAAAGGAGAGGTGAGTGGAGAGCTGCCTTCCGCACCGGCCCCTTTCTCGCTCCATTTCACGCAGGGGACCCTGTCCCCAGTCTCTCCAACACGAGAACTGTAAAATGCCTCTGGCTTCAGGAACGGCCCTGTCAACTAGAGCGCAGCCCTTCTATAGCATTCACTCTTGCTCTTAGCAGCCTGGGAACTAGGCATCCAGGCACACAGGGTGCAGCAGGGCTCAGCTCCTAAAGCAAGGCGTGAGTCGACAGCAGCCTTCCTGACAGGCCTGCTTCTCTCTCCCAGTCACGTTTAGGTTCCATTTCTCATGCTTTCACAAAAGCACCCCATAGGTGACGTCCCGGCTCAGGAAGGGCCGTCTGTGCTGAGGCCCGCGTTCTCTACAGGACTGTTCCTCGGCGTTGGCTGGATGGCATTTAGGACTCCACGCACACACGGGAGCGCCGGTCGAGTTTCCCGAAACAAGAGTTGAGGCGACAGGGTTCCCTCTACCCATGCTGATTTCTCCCCCGGAACCCAGCTGGGACTCCCTCCCCAGGCTTGCACTCCAACAGAGGGGAAGATGGCCGCCACCCTGTGGCGAGGCGGAGGAGCTGAAGCAGGGCTTCTTTAGTGACTTCTCCCTGCCAAACCAGTGTGGAGCACTTAGCATTCCAGTGCACACCGGAGCAGTAGTGTTAGCTCCAGGTGACAACAGCTGAGTCGAGAGGTGCCTTCCTGGCCCGGGCTGCTTCTCCCTCGGTGGCGGTGGCGGCACAGAAGGAGCCCGTTCCCCAGGCGCTCACCCACGGTAGCCGGGAAACTGCTCCCTCCCCCTCAGAGCGCTGGATGGTAGCGAAAGCAAGGTTTCCGTACAATGTTGTTTCTTGCAGGTACAGCGCAGGCGATCAGGCTTCCATGCGAAAGCGGGGCCTCGGTGCTAGCTTCATGAAACAAGTGGGGGAGTCGAGGGCTGCCTTGTGCAGCAGCCGGCGGCTCCCTCGGAATTAGGTTTGGGACTCCCTTGCAGTGCTCTCACGCACGCACACAACAAAATGCCTCCACCCTCGGGAGCGGCTGTTTTAGCTGGGGCACGCATTCTCTACCGAGTTTTCCCTTCGAGTGGGGTGGCTGTCCTTCAGCCTGCACGCACCCCCCCGGGGTAACGGTACCAGCCCCCGAAGCATGATGTGAGTTGAGAGCTCCCTGCTGTCCGGCCTGTCTCTCCCCCGGTCTTACGGAATGGGGCCCGGCCCCGGGCCATCACCCACAGGACCCCCTCAACTGCTTCCTCCCACACAGAGGCCGACGGTAGCTAAAGCACGGTGTCTCTTCAGTGTTGCTGCTTCGAGTTAGAACGCTTGCGGTTAGACTTCCATGCAAAAGCGGGGCCGCAGTGCTCGCATCCTGCAACAAGCGGGGAGTCGTGTGCTGCCTTCTGCGGGGGCCTGCGTCTCACACGGAAAGCGGTTTGGGCCTCCCTTGCCGGGCGCTCCTGCGTGCACACAGCAGAACGCTTACAGCCTCCGGCATGGGCATGGCTCTTTTAGCCGGAGCGGGAATTCTCTACAGGGTGGTTCCTTTGAGTTAGGGGGTTGGCTTGAGGCCTGCGGGCACGCCCCGGGAAAGGGGAGTAGCCTCAGAAAGGACAGGTGAGTGGAGAGCTGCCTTCCGCACCGGCCCGTTCCTCGCTCCATTTCACGCAGGGGACGCTGTCCCCCGTCTCTCCAACACGAGCACTGTAAAATGCCTCTGGCTTCAGGAACGGCCCCGATAGCCACAGCGCAGTCATTCTATAGCATTGATTCTTGCTCTTAGCAGCCTGGGAACTAGGCATCCAGGCACACATGGTGCAGCAGGGCTCAGCTCCTAAAGCAAGGCGTGAGTCGACAGCAGCCTTCCTGACAGGCCTGCTTCTCTCTCCGTGTCACGTTTAGGTTCCATTTCTCATGCTTTCACAAAAGCACACCAGAGGTGACGGTCCGGCTCAGGAAGGGCCATCTTTGCTGAGGCCCGCGTTCTCTACAGGTTTGTTCCTCGGCGTTGGCTGGATGGCACTTAGGACTGCACGCACACACGGGAGCGCCGATCGAGTTTCCCGAAACAAGAGTTGAGGCGACAGGGTGCCCTCTGCCCATGCTGATTTCTCCCCCGGAATCCAGCTGGGACTCCCTCCCCAGGCTTGACTTCCAGAAGAGGGGAAAATGGCCGCCACCCTGTGGCGAGGCGGAGGAGCTGAAGCGGGACTTCTTTAGCGGCTTTTCCCTGCCAAACCAGTGTGGAGCACTTAGCATTCCAGTGCACACGCGGAGCAGTAGTGTTAGCTCCAGGTGACAACAGCTGAGTCGAGAGGTGCCTTCCTGGCCCGGGCTGCTTCTCCCTCGGTGGCGGCACAGAAGGAGCCCGTTCCCCAGGTGCTCACCCACGGTAGCTGGGAAACTGCTCCCTCCCCCTCAGAGCGGTGGATGGTAGCGAAAGCTCGGTTTCCATACACTGTTGTTTCTTGGAGGTAGAGCGCAGGCGATCAGGCTTCCATGCGAAAGCGCGGCCTCGGTGCTAGCTTCATGAAACAAGTGGGGGAGTCGAGGCCCGCCTTTGCAGCAGCCGGCGGCTCCCTCGGAATTCGGTTTGGGACTCCCTTGCAGTGCTCTCAGGCACGCACACAACAAAATGCCTCCACCCTCGGGAGCGGCTGTTTTAGCTGGGGCACGCGTCTTCTACCGAGTTTTCCCTTCGAGTGGGGTGGCTGTACTTGAGCCTGCACGCACCCCCCGGGGCAACGGTACCAGCCCCGGAGGCCTGGTGTGAGTTGAGAGCTCCCTGCTGTCCGGCCTGTCTGCTCCCCACCCCCCCACCCCCCACCCCGGGCCTTACGCAGTGGAGCTCGGCCCCGCGCCCCCTAACCCACAGGACCCCCTCAACTGCTTCCTCCCACACAGAGGTCGATGGTGGCTAAAGCACGGTGTCTCTGCAGTGTTGCTGCTTCTAGTTAGAACGCTTGCGGTTAGACTTCTATGCAAAAGCGGGACCGCAGTGCTCCCTTCCTGAAACGAGCGGGGAGTCGTGTGCTGCCTTCTGCCGGGGCCTGCGTCTCACACGGAAAGCGGTTTGGGCCTCCCTTGCCGGGCGCTCACGCGGGCACACAGCAGAACGCTTAGAGCCTCCGGCCTGGTTCTTTTAGCCAAAGCGGGAATTCTCTACAGGGTGGTTCCTTTGAGTTAGGGGGTTGGCTTGAGGCCTGCGGGCGCGCCCCGGGCAAGGGGAGTAGCCTCAGAAAGGAGAGGTGAGTGGAGAGCTGCCTTCCGCACCGGCCCCTTTCTCGCTCCATTTCACGCAGGGGACCCTGTCCCCAGTCTCTCCAACACGAGAACTGTAAAATGCCTCTGGCTTCAGGAACGGCCCTGTCAACTAGAGCGCAGTCATTCTATAGCATTGATTCTTGCTCTTAGCAGCCTGGGAACTAGGCATCCAGGCACACAGGGTGCAGCAGGTCTCAGCTCCTAAAGCAAGGCGTGAGTCGACAGCAGCCTTCCTGACAGGCCTGCTTCTCTCTCCGAGTCACGTTTAGGTTCCATTTCTCATGCTTTCACAAAAGCACCCCATAGGTGACGTCCCGGCTCAGGAAGGGCCGTCTGTGCTGAGGCCCGCGTTCTCTCCAGGTTCGTTCCTCGGCGTTGGCTGGATGGCACTTAGGACTCCACGCACACACGGGAGCGCCGATCGAGTTTCCCGAAACAAGAGTTGAGGCGACAGGGTGCCCTCTGCCCATGTTGATTTCTCCCCCGGAACCCAGCTGGGACTCCCTCCCCAGGCTTGCACTCCAGCAGAGCGGAAAATGGCCGCCACCTTGTGGCGAGGGGGAGGAGCTGAAGCGGGGCTTCTTTAGCAACTTCAACCTGCCAAAGCACTGTGGAGCACTTAGCATTCCTGTGCACACGCAGAGCAGTAGTGTTAGCTCCAGGTGACAACAGCTGAGTCGAGAGGTGCCTTCCTGGCCAGGGCTGCTTCTCCCTAGGTGGCGGCATGGAAGGAGCCCATTCCCCAGGCGCTCACCCACGGTAGACGGGAAACTGCTCCCTCCCCCTCAGAGCGCTGGATGGTAGCGAAAGCAAGGTTTCCGGACAATGTTGTTTCTTGCAGGTATAGCGCAGGCGATCAGGCTTCCATGCGAAAGCGGGGCCTCGGTGCTAGCTTCATGAAACAAGTGGGGGAGTCGAGGGCTGCCTTGTGCAGCAGCCGGCGGCTCCCTCGGAGTTAGGTTTGGGACTCCCTTGCAGTGCTCTCAGGCACGCACACAACAAAATGCCTCCACCCTCGGGAGCGGCTGTTTTAGCTGGGGCACGCATTCTCTACCGAGATTTCCCTTCGAGTGGGGTGGCTGTCCTTCAGCCTGCACGCACCCCGCCGGGGCAAAGGTACCAGCCCCCGAAGCATGATGTGAGTTGAGAGCTCCCTGCTGTCCGGTCTGTCTCTCCCCCGGTCTTACGGAATGGGGCCCGGCCCCGGGCCCTCACCCACAGGACCCCCTCAACTGCTTCCTCCCACACAGAGGCCGACGGTAGCTAAAGCACGGTGTCTCTGCAGTCTTGCTGCTTCGAGTTAGAAAGCTTGCGGTTAGACTTCCATGCAAAAGCGGGGCCGCAGAGCTCGCTTCCTGCAACGAGCGGGGAGTCGTGTGCTGCCTTCTGCGGGGGCCTGCGTCTCACACGGAGAGCGGTTCGGGCCTCCCTTGCCGGGCGCTCACGCGTGCACACAGCAGAACGCTTCCAGCCACGGGCATGGGCATGGCTCTTTTAGCCGGAGCGGGAATTCTCTACAGGGTGGTTCCTTTGAGTTAGGGGGTTGGCTTGAGGCCTGCGGGCACGCCCCGGGCAAGGGGAGTAGCCTCAGAAAGGACAGGTGAGTGGAGAGCTGCCTTCCGCACCGGCCCGTTTCTCGCTCCATTTCACGCAGGGGACCCTGTCCCCCGTCTCTCCAACACGAGCACTGTAAAATGCCTCTGGCTTCAGGAACGGCCCCGATAGCCACAGCGCAGTCATTCTATAGCATTGATTCTTGCTCTTAGCAGCCTGGGAACTAGGCATCCAGGCACACAGGGTGCAGCAGGGCTCAGCTCCTAAAGCAAGGCGTGAGTCGACAGCAGCCTTCCTGACAGGCCTGCTTCTCTCTCCGAGTCACGTTTAGGTTCCTTTTCTCATGCTTTCACAAAAGCACACCAGAGGTGACGGTCCGGCTCAGGAAGGGCCTTCTTGCTGAGGCCCGCGTTCTCTACAGGTTTGTTCCTCGGCGTTGGCTGGATGGCACTTAGGACTGCACGCACACACGGGAGCGCCGATCGAGTTTCGCGAAACAAGAGTTGAGGCGACAGGGTGCCCTCTGCCCATGCTAATTTCTCCCCCGGAACCCAGCTGGGACTCCCTCCCCAGGCTTGCACTCCAGCAGAGGGGAAAATGGCCGCCACCCTGTGGCGAGGCGGAGGAGCTGAAGCAGGGTTCCTTTAGCGGCTTCTCCCTGCGAAACCAGTTTGGAGCACTTAGCATTCCAGTGCACACGCGGAGCAGTAGTGTTAGCTCCAGGTGACAACAGCTGAGTCGAGAGGTGCCTTCCTGGCCCGGGCTGCTTCTCCCTAGGTGGAGGCATGGAAGGAGCCCGTTCCCCAGGCGCTCACCCACGGTAGCCTGGAAACTGCTCCCTCCCCCTCAGAGCGGTGGATGGTAGCGAAAGCAAGGTTTCCGGACAATGTTGTTTCTTGCAGGTACAGCGCAGGCGATCAGGCTTCCATGCGAAAGAGGGGCCTCGGTGCTAGCTTCATGAAACAAGTGGGGGAGTCGAGGGCTGCCTTGTGCAGCAGCCGGCGGCTCCCTCGGAATTAGGTTTGGGACTCCCTTGCAGTGCTCTCACGCACGCACACAACAAAATGCCTCCACCCTCGGGAGCGGCTGTTTTAGCTGGGGCACGCGTCCTCTACCGAGTTTTCCCTTCGAGTGGGGTGGCTGTCCTTCAGCCTGCACGCACCCCCCGGGGCAACGGTATCAGCCCCGGAGACCTGGTGTGAGTTGAGAGCTCCCTGCTGTCCGGCCTGTCTCTCCCCCACCCCCCCACCACGGGCCTTACGGAATGGAGCCCGGCCCCGGGCCCCCTCACCCACAGGACCCCCTCAACTGCTTCCTCCCACACAGAGGTCGACGGTAGCTAACGCACGGTGTCTCTGCAGTGTTGCTGCTTCCAGTTAGAACGCTTGCGGTTAGACTTCCATGCAAAAGCGGAACCGCAGTGCTCCCTTTCTGAAACGAGCGGGGAGTCGTGTGCTGGCTTCTGCCGGGGCCTGCGTCTCACACGGAAAGCGGTTTGGGCCTCCCTTGCCGGGCGCTCACGCGGGCACACAGCAGAACGCTTCCAGCCTCCGGCCTGGCTCTTTTAGCCGAAGCGGGAATTCTCTACAGGGTGGTTCCTTTGAGTTAGGGGGTTGGCTTGAGGCCTGCGGGCGCGCCCGGGGCAAGGGGAGTAGCCTCAGAAAGGACAGGTGAGTGGAGAGCTGCCTTCCGCACCGGCCCGTTTCTCGCTCCATTTCACGCAGGGGACCCTGTCCCCAGTCTCTCCAACACGAGCACTGTAAAATGCCTCTGGCTTCAGGAACGGCCCTGTCAACTAGAGCGCAGTCCTTCTATAGCATTCACTCTTGCTCTTAGCAGCCTGGGAACTAGGCATCCAGGCACACAGGGTGCAGCAGGGCTCAGCTCCTAAAACAAGGCGTGAGTCGACAGCAGCCTTCCTGACAGGCCTGCTTCTCACTCCGAGTCACGTTTAGGTTCCATTTCTCATGCTTTCACAAAAGCACCCCATAGGTGACGTCTCGGCTCAGGAAGGGCCGTCTGTGCTGAGGCCCGCGTTCTCTCCAGGTTTGTTCCTTGGCGTTGGCTGGATGGCACTTAGGACTCCACGCACACACGGGAGCGCCGATCGAGTTTCCCGAAACAAGAGTTGAGGCGACAGGGTGCCCTCTGCCCATGCTGATTTCTCCCCCGGAACCCAGCTGGGACTCCCTCCCCAGGCTTGCACTCCATCAGAGGGGAAAATGGCCGCCACCCTGTGGCGAGGCTGAGGAGCTGAAGCGGGGCTTCTTTAGCGGCTTCTCCCTGCCAAACCAGTGTGGAGCACTTAGCATTCCTGTGCACACGCGGAGCAGTAGTGTTAGCTCCAGGTGACAACAGCTGAGTCGAGAGGTGCCTTCCTGGCCCGGGCCGCTTCTCCCTCGGTGGCGGCACGGAAGGAGCCCGTTCCCCAGGCGCTCACCCACGGTAGCCGGGAAACTGCTCCCTCCCCCTCAGAGCGGTGGATGGTAGCGAAAGCAAGGTTTCCCTACACTGTTGTTTCTTGGAGGTAGCGCGCAGGCGATCAGGGTTCCATGCGAAAGCGGGGCCTCGGTGTTAGCTTCATGAAACAAGTGGGGGAGTCGAGGGCTGCCTTGTGCAGCAGCCGGCGGCTCCCTCGGAGTTAGGTTTGGGACTCCCTTGCAGTGCTCTCAGGCACGCACACAACAAAATGCCTCCACCCTCGGGAGCGGCTCTTTTAGCTGGGGCACGCATTCTCTACCGAGTTTTCCCTTCGAGTGGGGTGGCTGTCCTTCAGCCTGCACGCACCCCCCCGGGGTAACGGTACCAGCCCCCGAGGCATGATGTGAGTTGAGAGCTCCCTGCTGTCCGGCCTGTCTCTCCCCCGGTCTTTCGGAATGGGTCCCGGCCCCGGGCCCTCACCCACAGGACCCCCTCAACTGCTTCCTCCCACACAGAGGCCGACGGTAGGTAAAGCAGGGTGTCTCTGCAGTGTTGCTGTTTCGAGTTAGAACGCTTGTGGTTAGACTTCCATGCAAAAGCGGGGCCGCAGTGCTCGCTTCCTGCAACAAGCGGGGAGTCGTTTGCTGCCTTCTGCGGGGGCCTGCGTCTCACACGGAAAGCGGTTTGGGCCTCCCTTGCCGGACGCTCCCGCGGGCACACAGCAGAACGCTTCCAGCCTCCGGCATGGGCATGGCTCTTTTAGCCGGAGCGGGAATTCTCTACAGGGTGTTTCCTTTGAGTTAGGGGGTTGGCTTGAGGCCTGCGGGCACGCCCGGGCAAGGGGAGTAGCCTCAGAAAGGAGAGGTGAGTGGAGAGCTGCCTTCCGCACCGGCCCGTTTCTCGCTCCATTTCACGCAGGGGACCCTGTCCCCCGTCTCTCCAACACGAGCACTGTAAAATGCCTCTGGCTTCAGGAACGGCCCCGATAGCCACAGCGCAGTCTTTCTATAGCATTGATTCTTGCTCTTAGCAGCCTGGGAACTAGGCATCCAGGCTCACATGGTGCAGCAGGGCTCAGCTCCTAAAGCAAGGCGTGAGTCGACAGCAGCCTTCCTGACAGGCCTGCTTCTCACTCCGAGTCACGTTTAGGTTCCATTTCTCATGCTTTCACAAAAGCACACCAGAGGTGACGGTCCGGATCAGGAAGGGCCATCTTTGCTGAAGCCCGCGTTCTCTACAGGTCTGTTCCTCGGCGTTGGCTGGATGGCACTTAGGACTGCACGCACACACGGGAGCGCCGATCGAGTTTCGCGAAACAAGAGTTGAGGCGACAGGGTGCCCTCTGCCCACGCTGATTTCTCCCCCGCAACCCAGCTGGGACTCCCTCCCCAGGCTTGCACTCCAGCAGAGGGGAAAATGGCCGCCACCCTGTGGCGAGGAGGAGGAGCTGAAGCGGGGCTTCTTTAGCGGCTTCTCCCTGCCAAACCAGTGTGGAGCACTTAGCATTCCAGTGCACACGCGGTGCAGTAGTGTTAGCTCCAGGTGACAACAGCTGAGTCGAGAGGTGCCTTCCTGGCCCGGGCTGCTTCTCCCTCGGTGGCGGCACGGGAGGAGCCCGTTCCCCAGGCGCTCACCCACGGTAGCCGGGAAACTGCTCCCTCCCCCTCAGAGCGGTGGATGGTAGCGAAAGCACGGTTTCCGTACACTGTTGTTTCTTGGAGGTAGAGCGCAGGCGATCAGGCTTCCATGCGATAGCGGGACCTCGGTGCTAGCTTCATGAAACAAGTGGGGGAGTCGAGGGCTGCCTTGTGCAGCAGCCGGCGGCTCCCTCGGAGTTAGGTTTGGGACTCCCTTGCAGTGCTCTCAGGCACGCACACAACAAAATGCCTCCACCCTCGGGAGCGGCTGTTTTAGCTGGGGCACGCATTCTCTACAGATTTTTCCCTTCGAGTGGGGTGGCTGTCCTTCAGCCTGCACGCACCCCCCCGGGGAACGGTACCAGCCCCCGAAGCATGATGTGAGTTGAGAGCTCCCTGCTGTCCGGCCTGTCTCTCCCCCGGGCTTACGGAATGGGGCCCGGCCCCGTGCCATCACCCACAGGAGCCCCTCAACTGCTTCCTCCCACACAGAGGCCGACGGTAGCTAAAGCACGGTGTCTCTGCAGTGTTGCTGCTTCGAGTTAGAACGCTTGCGGTTAGACTTCCATGCAAAAGCGGGGCCGCAGTGCTCGCTTCCTGCAACAAGCGGGGAGTCGTGTGCTGCCTTCTGCGGGGGCCTGCGTCTCACACGGAAAGCGGTTTGGGCCTCCCTTGCCGGGCGCTCACGCGTGCACACGGCAGAACGCTTCCAGCCTCCGGCATGTGCATGGCTCTTTTAGCCGGAGCGGGAATTCTCTACAGGGTGGTTCCTTTGAGTTAGGGGGTTGGCTTGAGGCCTGCGGGCACGCCCCGGGCAAGGGGAGTAGCCTCAGAAAGGAGAGGTGAGTGGAGAGCTGCGTTCCGCACCGGCCCCTTTCTCGCTCCATTTCACGCAGGGGACCCTGTCCCCCGTCTCTCCAACACGAGCACTGTAAAATGCCTCTGGCTTCAAGAACGGCCCTGATAGCCACAGCGCAGTCTTTCTATAGCATTGATTCTTGCTCTTAGCAGCCTGTAAACTAGGCATCCAGGCTCACAGGGTGCAGCAGGGCTCAGCTCCTAAAGCAAGGCGTGAGTCGACAGCAGCCTTCCTGACAGGCCTGCTTCCCTCTCCGTGTCACGTTTAGGTTCCATTTCTCATGCTTTCACAAAAGCACACCAGAGGTGACGGTCCAGCTCAGGAAGTGCCATCTTTGCTGAGGCCCGCGTTCTCTACAGGTTTGTTCCTCGGCGTTGGCTGGATGGCACTTAGGACTGCACGCACACACGGGAGCGCCGATCGAGTTTCCCGAAACAAGAGTTGAGGCGACAGGGTGCCCTCTGCCCATGCTGATTTCTCCCCCGGAACCCAGCAGGGACTCCCTCCCCAGGCTTGCCCTCCAGCAGAGGAGAAAATGGCCGCCACCCTGTGGCGAGGCGGAGGAGCTGAATTGGGACTTCTTTAGCGGCTTTTCCCTGCCAAACCAGTGTGGAGCACTTAGCATTTCAGTGCACACGCGGAGCAGTAGTGTTAGCTCCAGGTGACAACAGCTGAGTCGAGAGGTGTCTTCCTGGCCCGGGCTGCTTCTCCCTCGGTGGCGGTACGGAAGGAGCCCGTTCCCCAGGCGCTCACCCACAGTAGCCGGGAAACTGCTCCCTCCCCCTCAGAGGGGTGGATGGTAGCGAAAGCATGGTTTCCGTACACTGTTGTTTCTTGGAGGTAGAGCGCAGGCGATCAGGCTTCCATGCGAAAGCGCGGCCTCGGTGCTAGCTTCATGAAACAAGTGGGGGAGTCGAGGCCCACCTTGTGCAGCAGCCGGCGGCTCCCTCGGAATTAGGTTTGGGACTCCCTTGCAGTGCTCTCAGGCACGCACACAACAAAATGTCTCCACCCTCGGGAGCGCCTGTTTTAGCTGGGGCACGCGTCTTCTACCGAGTTTTCCCTTCGAGTGGGGTGGGTGTACTTGAACCTGCACGCACCCCCCGGGGCAACGGTACCAGCCCCGGAGGCCTGGTGTGAGTTGAGAGCTCCCTGCTGTCCGGCCTGTCTCCCCCCCACCCCCCCACCCCCCCACCCCGGGCCTTACGGAATGGAGCCCGGCCCCGGGCCCCCTCACCCACAGGACCCCCTCAACTGCTTCCTCCCACACAGAGGTCGACGGTAGCTAACGCACGGTGTCTCTGCAGTGTTGCTGCTTCCAGTTAGAACGCTTGCGGTTAGACTTCCATGCAAAAGCGGAACCGCAGTGCTCCCTTCCTGAAACGAGCGGGGAGGCGTGTGCTGCCTTCTGCCGGGGACTGCGTCTCACACGGAAAGCGGTTTGGCCTCCCTTGCCGGGCGCTCACGCGGGCACACAGCAGAACGCTTCCAGCCTCCGGCCTGGCTCTTTTAGCGGAAGCGGGAATTCTCTACAGGGTGGTTCCTTTGAGTTAGGGGGTTGGCTTGAGGCCTGCGGGCGCGCCCGGGGCAAGGGGAGTAGCCTCAGAAAGGAGAGGTGAGTGGAGAGCTGCCTTCCGCACCGGCCCGTTTCTCGCTCCATTTCACGCAGGGGACCCTGTCCCCCGTCTCTCCAACACGAGCACTGTAAAATGCCTCTGGCTTCAGGAACGGCCCTGTCAACTAGAGCGCAGTCCTTCTATAGCATTCACTCTTGCTCTTAGCAGCCTGGGAACTAGGCATTCAGGCACACAGGGTGCAGCAGGGCTCAGCTCCTAAAACAAGGCGTGAGTCGACAGCAGCCTTCCTGACAGGCCTGCTTCTCACTCCGAGTCACGTTTAGGTTCCATTTCTCCTGCTTTCACAAAAGCACCCCATAGGTGACGTCCCGGCTCAGGAAGGGCCGTCTGTGCTGAGGCCCTCGTTCTCTCCAGGTTTGTTCCTCGGCGTTGGCTGGATGGCACTTACGAATTCACGCACACACGGGAGCGCCGATCGTGTTTCCCGAAACAAGAGTTGAGGCGACAGGGTGCCCTCTGCCCATGCTGATTTCTCCCCCGGAACCCAGCTGGGACTCCCTCCCCAGGCTTGCACTCCAGCAGAGGGGAAAATGGCCGCCACCCTGTGGCAAGGCTGAGGAGCTGAAGCGGGGCTTCTTTAGGGCCTTCAACCTGCCAAACCAGTGTGGAGCACTTAGCATTCCTGTGCACACGCGGAGCAGTAGTGTTCCTCCAGGTGACAACAGCTGAGTCGAGAGGTGCCTTCCTGGCCCGGGCCGCTTCTCCCTCGGTGGCGGCACGGCACGGAAGGAGCCCGTTTCCCAGGCGCTCACCCACGGTAGCCGGGAAACTGCTCCCTCCCCCTCAGAGCGCTGGATGGTAGGGAAAGCTCGGTTTCCGTACACTGTTGTTTCTTGGAGTTAGAGCGCAGGCGATCAGGCTTCCATGCGAAAGCGGGGCCTCGGTGCTAGCTTCATGAAACAAGTGGGGGAGTCGAGGGCTGCCTTGTGCAGCAGCCGGCGGCTCCCTCGGAGTTAGGTTTGGGACTCCCTTGCAGTGCTCTCAGGCAGGCACACAACAAAATGCCTCCACCCTCGGGAGCGGCTGTTTTAGCTGGGGCACGCATTCTCTACCGAGTTTTCCCTTCGAGTGGGGTGGCTGTCCTTCAGCCTGCACGCACCCCCCCGGAGTAACGGTACCAGCCCCCGAAGCATGATGTGAGTTGAGAGCTCCCTGCTGTCCGGCCTGTCTCTCCCCCGGTCTTACGGAATGGGTCCCGGCCCCGGGCCCTCACCCACAGGACCCCCTCAACTGCTTCCTCCCACACAGAGGCCGACGGTAGGTAAAGCAGGGTGTCTCTGCAGTGTTGCTGCTTCGAGTTAGAACGCTTGTGGTTAGACTTCCATGCAAAAGCGGGGCCGCAGTGCTCGCTTCCTGCAACAAGCGGGGATTCGTTTGCTGCCTTCTGCGGGGGCCTGCGTCTCACACGGAAAGCGGTTTGGGCCTCCCTTGCCGGGTGCTCCCGCGGGCAAACAGCAGAACGCTTCCAGCCTCCGGCATGGGCATGGCTCTTTTAGCCGGAGCGGGAATTCTCTACAGGGTGGTTCCTTTGAGTTAGGGGGTTGGCTTGAGGCCTGCGGGCACGCCCCGGGCAAGGGGAGTAGCCTCAGAAAGGACAGGTGAGTGGAGAGCTGCCTTCCGCACCGGCCCGTTCCTCGCTCCATTTCACGCAGGGGACCCTGTCCCCCGTCTCTCCAACACGAGCACTGTAAAATGCCTCTGGCTTCAGGAACGGCCCCGATAGCCAGAGCGCAGTCTTTCTATAGCATTGATTCTTGCTCTTAGCAGCCTGGGAACTAGGCATCCAGGCACACAGGGTACAGCAGGGCTCAGCTCCTAAAGCAAGGCGTGAGTCGACAGCAGCCTTCCTGACAGGCCTGCTTCTCTCTCCGAGTCACGATTAGGTTCCATTTCTCATGCTTTCACAAAAGCACACCAGAGGTGACGGTCCGGCTCAGGAAGGGCCATCTTTGCTGAGGCCCGCGTTCTCTACAGGTCTGTTCCTCGGCGTTGGCTGGATGGCACTTAGGACTGCACGCACACACGGGAGCGCCGATCGAGTTTCCCGAAACAAGACTTGAGGCGACAGGGTGCCCTCTGCCCATGCTGATTTCTCCCCCGGAATCCAGCTGGGACTCCCTCCCCAGGCTTGCCCTCCAGCAGAGGGGAAAATGGCCGCCACCCTGTGGCGAGGTGGAGGAGCTGAAGCGGGGCTTCTTTAGCGGCTTCTCCCTGCCAAACCAGTGTGGAGCACTTAGCATTCCTGTGCACACGTGGAGCAGTAGTGTTAGTTCCAGGTGACAACAGCTGAGTCGAGAGGTGCCTTCCTGGCCCGGGCTGCTTCTCCCTCGGTGGCGGCACGGAAGGAGCCCGTTCCCCTGGCGCTCACCCACGGTAGCCGGGAAACTGCTCCCTCCCCCTAAGAGCGGTGGATGGTAGCGAAAGCACGGTTTCCCTACACTGTTGTTTCTTGGAGGTAGAGCGCAGGCGATCAGGCTTCCATGCGAAAGCGGGGCCTCGGTGCTAGCTTCATGAAACAAGTGGGGGAGTCGAGTCCTGCCTTGTGCAGCAGCCGGCGGCTCCCTCGGAATTAGGTTTGGGACTCCCTTGCAGTGCTCTCAGGCACGCACACAACAAAATGCCTCCACCCTCGGGAGCGGCTGTTTTAGCTGGGGCACGCGTCTTCTACCGAGTTTTCCCTTCGAGTGGGGTGGCTGTACTTGAGCCTGCACGCACCCCCCGGGGCAAAGGTTCCAGCCCCGGAGGCCTGGTGTGAGTTGAGAGCTCCCTGCTGTCAGGCCTGTCTCCCCCCCACCCCCCCACCCCCCCACCCCGGTCCTTACGGAATGGAGCCCGGCCCCGGGCCCCCTAACCCACAGGACCCCCTCAACTGCTTCCTCCCACACAGAGATCGATGGTGGCTAAAGCACGGTGTCTCTGCAGTGTTGCTGCTTCGAGTTAGAACGCTTGCGGTTAGACTTCTATGCAAAAGCGGGACCGCAGTGCTCCCTTCCTGAAACGAGCGGGGAGTCGTGTGCTGCCTTCTGCCGGGGCCTGCGTCTCACACGGAAAGCGGTTTGGGCCTCCCTTGCCGGGCGCTCACGCGGGCACACAGCAGAAGGCTTCCAGCTCCGGCCTGGTTCTTTTAGCCAAAGCGGGAATTCTCTACAGGGCGGTTCCTTTGAGTTAGGGGGTTGGCTTGAGGCCGGCGGGCGCGCCCGGGGCAAGGGGAGTAGCCTCAGAAAGGAGAGGTGAGTGGAGAGCTGCCTTCCGCACCGGCCCCTTTCTCGCTCCATTTCACGCAGGGGACCCTGTCCCCAGTCTCTCCAACAGAAGCACTGTAAAATGCCTCTGGCTTCAGGAACGGCCCTGTCAACTAGAGCGCAGCCCTTCTATAGCATTCACTCTTGCTCTTAGCAGCCTGGGAACTAGGCATCCAGGCACACAGGGTGCAGCAGGGCTCAGCTCCTAAAGCAAGGCGTGAGTCGACAGCAGCCTTCCTGACATGCCTGCTTCTCTCTCCCAGTCACGTTTAGGTTCCATTTCTCCTGCTTTCACAAAAGCACCCCATAGGTGACGTCCCGGCTCAGGAAAGGCCGTCTGTGCTGAGGCCCGCGTTCTCTACAGGTCTGTTCCTCGGCGTTGGCTGGATGGCACTTAGGACTCCATGCACACACGGGAGCGCCGATCGAGTTTCCCGAAACAAGAGTTGAGGCGACGGGGTGCCCTCTGCCCATGCTGATTTCTCCCCCGGAACCCAGCTGGGACTCCCTCCCCAGGCTTGCACTCCAACAGAGGGGAAAATGGCCGCCACCCTGTGGCGAGGCGGAGGAGCTGAAGCAGGGCTTCTTTAGCGGCTTCTCCCTGCCAAACCAGTGTGGAGCACTTAGCATTCCAGTGCACACCGGAGCAGTAGTGTTAGCTCCAGGTGACAACAGCTGAGTCGAGAGGTGCCTTCCTGGCCCGGGCTGCTTCTCCCTCGGTGGCGGTGGCGGCACAGAAGGAGCCCGTTCCCCAGGCGCTCACCCACGGTAGCCGGGAAACTGCTCCCTCCCCCTCAGAGCGCTGGATGGTAGCGAAAGCAAGGTTTCCATACAATGTTGTTTCTTGCAGGTACAACGCAGGCGATCAGGCTTCCATGCGAAAGCGGGGCCTCGGTGCTAGCTTCATGAAACAAGTGGGGGAGTCGAGGGCTGCCTTGTGCAGCAGCCGGCGGCTCCCTCGGAATTACGTTTGGGACTCCCTGGCAGTGCTCTCACGCACGCACACAACAAAATGCCTCCACCCTCGGGAGCGGCTGTTTTAGCTGGGGCACGCATTCTCTACCGAGTTTTCCCTTCGAGTGGGGTGGCTGTCCTTCAGCCTGCACGCACCCCCCCGGGGTAACGGTACCAGCCCCCGAAGCATGATGTGAGTTGAGAGCTCCCTGCTGTCCGGCCTGTCTCTCCCCCGGTCTTACGGAATGGGGCCCGGCCCCGGGCCATCACCCACAGGACCCCCTCAACTGCTTCCTCCCACACAGAGGCCGAAGGTAGCTAAAGCACGGTGTCTCTTCAGTGTTGCTGCTTCGAGTTAGAACGCTTGCGGTTAGACTTCCATGCAAAAGCGGGGCCGCAGTGCTCGCTTCCTGCAACAAGCGGGGAGTCGTTTGCTGCCTTCTGCGGGGGCCTGCGTCTCACACGGAAAGCGGTTTGGTCCTCCCTTGCCGGGTGCTCCCGCGGGCACACAGCAGAACGCTTCCAGCCTCCGGCATGGGCATGGCTCTTTTAGCCGGAGCGGGAATTCTCTACAGGGTGGTTCCTTTGAGTTAGGGGGTTGGCTTGAGGCCTGCGGGCACGCCCCGGGCAAGGGGAGTAGCCTCAGAAAGGACAGGTGAGTGGAGAGCTGCCTTCCGCACCGGCCCGTTCCTCGCTCCATTTCACGCAGGGGACCCTGTCCCCCGTCTCTCCAACACGAGCACTGTAAAATGCCTCTGGCTTCAGGAACGGCCCCGATAGCCACAGCGCAGTCTTTCTATAGCATTGATTCTTGCTCTTAGCAGCCTGGGAACTAGGCATCCAGGCTCACAGGGTGCAGCAGGGCTCAGCTCCTAAAGCAAGGCGTGAGTCGACAGCAGCCTTCCTGACAGGCCTGCTTCTCTCTCCGAGTCACGTTTAGGTTCCATTTCTCATGCTTTCACAAAAGCACTCCAGAGGTGACGGTCCGGCTCAGGAAGGGCCATCTTTGCTGAAGCCCGCGTTCTCTACAGGTCTGTTCCTCGGCGTTGGCTGGATGGCACTTAGGACTGCACGCACACACGGGAGCGCCGATCGAGTTTCGCGAAACAAGAGTTGAGGCGACAGGGTGCCCTCTGCCCATGCTGATTTCTCCCCCGGAACCCAGCTGGGACTCCCTCCCCAGGCTTGCACTCTAGCACAGGGGAAAATGGCCGCCACCCTGTGGCGAGGCAGAGGAGCTGAAGCGGGGCTTCTTTAGGGGCTTCTCCCTGCCAAACCAGTGTGGAGCACTTAGCATTCCAGTGCACACACGGAGCAGTAGTGTTAGCTCCAGGTGACAACAGCTGAGTCGAGAGGTGCCTTCCTGGCCCGGGCTGCTTCTCCCTCGGTGGCGGCACGGAAGGAGCCCGTTCCCCAGGCGCTCACCCACGGTAGCCGGGAAACTGCTCCCTCCCCCTCAGAGCGCTGGATGGTATCGAAAGAAAGGTTTCTGTACAATGTTGTTTCTTGAGGGAAAGCGCAGGCGATCAGGCTTCCATGCGAAAGCGGGGCCTCGGTGCTAGCTTCATGAAACAAGTGGGGGAGTCGAGGGCTGCCTTGTGCAGCAGCCGGCGGCTCCCTCGGAGTTAGGTTTGGGACTCCCTTGCAGTGCTCTCAGGCAGGCACACAACAAAATGCCTCCACCCTCGGGAGCGGCTGTTTTAGCTGGGGCACGCATTCTCTACCGAGTTTTCCCTTCGAGTGGGGTGGCTGTCCTTCAGCCTGCACGCACCCCCCCGGAGTAACGGTACCAGCCCCCGAAGCATGATGTGAGTTGAGAGCTCCCTGCTGTCCGGCCTGTCTCTCCCCCGGTCTTACGGAATGGGTCCCGGCCCCGGGCCCTCACCCACAGGACCCCCTCAACTGCTTCCTCCCACACAGAGGCCGACGGTAGGTAAAGCAGGGTGTCTCTGCAGTGTTGCTGCTTCGAGTTAGAACGCTTGTGGTTAGACTTCCATGCAAAAGCGGGGCCGCAGTGCTCGCTTCCTGCAACAAGCGGGGAGTCGTTTGCTGCCTTCTGCGGGGGCCTGCGTCTCACCCGGAAAGCGGTTTGGGCCTCCCTTGCCGGGTGCTCCCGCGGGCACACAGCAGAACGCTTCCAGCCTCCGGCATGGGCATGGTTTTTAGCCGGAGCGGGAATTCTCTACAGGGTGGTTCCTTTGAGTTAGGGGGTTGGCTTGAGGCCTGCGGGCACGCCCCGGGCAAGGGGAGTAGCCTCAGAAAGGACAGGTGAGTGGAGAGCTGCCTTCCGCACCGGCCCGTTCCTCGCTCCATTTCACGCAGGGGACCCTGTCCCCCGTCTCTCCAACACGAGCACTGTAAAATGCCTCTGGCTTCAGGAACGGCCCCGATAGCCAGAGCGCAGTCTTTCTATAGCATTGATTCTTGCTCTTAGCAGCCTGGGAACTAGGCATCCAGGCACACAGGGTGCAGCAGGGCTCAGCTCCTAAAGCAAGGCGTGAGTCGACAGCAGCCTTCCTGACAGGCCTGCTTCTCTCTCCGAGTCACGATTAGGTTCCATTTCTCATGCTTTCACAAAAGCACACCAGAGGTGACGGTCCGGCTCAGGAAGGGCCATCTTTGCTGAGGCCCGCGTTCTCTACAGGTCTGTTCCTCGGCGTTGGCTGGATGGCACTTAGGACTGCACGCACACACGGGAGCGCCGATCGAGTTTCCCGAAACAAGACTTGAGGCGACGGGGTGCCCTCTGCCCATGCTGATTTCTCCCCCGGAATCCAGCTGGGACTCCCTCCCCAGGCTTGCCCTCCAGCAGAGGGGAAAATGGCCGCCACCCTGTGGCGAGGTGGAGGAGCTGAAGCGGGGCTTCTTTAGCGGCTTCTCCCTGCCAAACCAGTGTGGAGCACTTAGCATTCCTGTGCACACGTGGAGCAGTAGTGTTAGTTCCAGGTGACAACAGCTGAGTCGAGAGGTGCCTTCCTGGCCCGGGCTGCTTCTCCCTCGGTGGCAGCACGGAAGGAGCCCGTTCCACTGGCGCTCACCCACGGTAGCCGGGAAACTGCTCCCTCCCCCTAAGAGCGGTGGATGGTAGCGAAAGCACGGTTTCCCTACACTGTTGTTTCTTGGAGGTAGAGCGCAGGCGATCAGGCTTCCATGCGAAAGCGTGGCCTCGGTGCTAGCTTCATGAAACAAGTGGGGGAGTCGAGTCCTGCCTTGTGCAGCAGCCGGCGGCTCCCTCGGAATTAGGTTTGGGACTCCCTTGCAGTGCTCTCAGGCACGCACACAACAAAATGCCTCCACCCTCGGGAGCGGCTGTTTTAGCTGGGGCACGCGTCTTCTACCGAGTTTTCCCTTCGAGTGGGGTGGCTGTACTTGAGCCTGCACGCACCCCCCGGGGCAAAGGTTCCAGCCCCGGAGGCCTGGTGTGAGTTGAGAGCTCCCTGCTGTCAGGCCTGTCTCTCCCCCACCCCCCCACCCCGGGCCTTACGGAATGGAGCCCGGCCCCGGGCCCCCTCACCCACAGGACCCCCTCAACTGCTTCCTCCCACACAGAGGTCGACGGTAGCTAACGCACGGTGTCTCTGCAGTGTTGCTGCTTCCAGTTAGAACGCTTGCGGTTAGACTTCCATGCAAAAGCGGAACCGCAGTGCTCCCTTCCTGAAACGAGCGGGGAGGCGTGTGCTGCCTTCTGCCGGTGCCTGCGTCTCACACGGAAAGCGGTTTGGCCTCCCTTGCCGGGCGCTCACGCGGGCACACAGCAGAACGCTTCCAGCCTCCGGCCTGGCTCTTTTAGCGGAAGCGGGAATTCTCTACAGGGTGGTTCCTTTGAGTTAGGGGGTTGGCTTGAGGCCTGCGGGCGCGCCCGGGGCAAGGGGAGTAGCCTCAGAAAGGAGAGGTGAGTGGAGAGCTGCCTTCCGCACCGGCCCGTTTCTCGCTCCATTTCACGCAGGGGACCCTGTCCCCCGTCTCTCCAACACGAGCACTGTAAAATGCCTCTGGCTTCAGGAACGGCCCTGTCAACTAGAGCGCAGTCCTTCTATAGCATTCACTCTTGCTCTTAGCAGCCTGGGAACTAGGCATTCAGGCACACAGGGGGCAGCAGGGCTCAGCTCCTAAAACAAGGCGTGAGTCGACAGCAGCCTTCCTGACAGGCCTGCTTCTCACTCCGAGTCACGTTTTGGTTCCATTTCTCCTGCTTTCACAAAAGCACCCCATAGGTGACGTCCTGGCTCAGGAAGGGCCGTCTGTGCTGAGGCCCTCGTTCTCTCCAGGTTTGTTCCTCGGCGTTGGCTGGATGGCACTTACGAATTCACGCACACACGGGAGCGCCGATCGTGTTTCCCGAAACAAGAGTTGAGGCGACAGGGTGCCCTCTGCCCATGCTGATTTCTCCCCCGGAACCCAGCTGGGACTCCCTCCCCAGGCTTGCACTCCAGCAGAGGGGAAAATGGCCGCCACCCTGTGGCAAGGCTGAGGAGCTGAAGCGGGGCTTCTTTAGGGCCTTCAACCTGCCAAACCAGTGTGGAGCACTTAGCATTCCTGTGCACACGCGGAGCAGTAGTGTTCCTCCAGGTGACAACAGCTGAGTCGAGAGGTGCCTTCCTGGCCCGGGCCGCTTCTCCCTCTGTGGCGGCACGGAAGGAGCCCGTTTCCCAGGCGCTCACCCACGGTAGCCGGGAAACTGCTCCCTACCCCTCAGAGCGCTGGATGGTAGGGAAAGCTCGGTTTCCGTACACTGTTGTTTCTTGGAGTTAGAGCGCAGGCGATCAGGCTTCCATGCGAAAGCGGGGCCTCGGTGCTAGCTTCATGAAACAAGTGGGGGAGTCGAGGGCTGCCTTGTGCATCAGCCGGCGGCTCCCTCGGAGTTAGGTTTGGGACTCCCTTGCAGTGCTCTCAGGCAGGCACACAACAAAATGCCTCCACCCTCGGGAGCGGCTGTTTTAGCTGGGGCACGCATTCTCTACCGAGTTTTCCCTTCGAGTGGGGTGGCTGTCCTTCAGCCTGCACGCACCCCCCCGGAGTAACGGTACCAGCCCCCGAAGCATGATGTGAGTTGAGAGCTCCCTGCTGTCCGGCCTGTCTCTCCCCCGGTCTTACGGAATGGGTCCCGGCCCCGGGCCCTCACCCACAGGACCCCCTCAACTGCTTCCTCCCACACAGAGGCCGACGGTAGGTAAAGCAGGGTGTCTCTGCAGTGTTGCTGCTTCGAGTTAGAACGCTTGTGGTTAGACTTCCATGCAAAAGCGGGGCCGCAGTGCTCGCTTCCTGCAACAAGCGGGGAGTCGTTTGCTGCCTTCTGCGGGGGCCTGCGTATCACACGGAAAGCGGTTTGGGCCTCCCTTGCCGGGTGCTCCCGCGGGCACACAGCAGAACGCTTCCAGCCTCCGGCATGGGCATGGCTCTTTTAGCCGGAGCGGGAATTCTCTACAGGGTGGTTCCTTTGAGTTAGGGGGTTGGCTTGAGGCCTGCGGGCACGCCCCGGGCAAGGGGAGTAGCCTCAGAAAGGACAGGTGAGTGGAGAGCTGCCTTCCGCACCGGCCCGTTCCTCGCTCCATTTCACGCAGGGGACCCTGTCCCCCGTCTCTCCAACACGAGCACTGTAAAATGCCTCTGGCCTCAGGAACGGCCCCGATAGCCAGAGCGCAGTCTTTCTATAGCATTGATTCTTGCTCTTAGCAGCCTGGGAACTAGGCATCCAGGCACACAGGGTGCAGCAGGGCTCAGCTCCTAAAGCAAGGCGTGAGTCGACAGCAGCCTTCCTGACAGGCCTGCTTCTCTCTCCGAGTCACGATTAGGTTCCATTTCTCATGCTTTCACAAAAGCACACCAGAGGTGACGGTCCGGCTCAGGAAGGGCCATCTTTGCTGAGGCCCGCGTTCTCTACAGGTTTGTTCCTCGGCGTTGGCTGGATGGCACTTAGGACTGCACGCACACACGGGAGCGCCGATCGAGTTTCCCGAAACAAGACCTGAGGCGACAGGGTGCCCTCTGCCCATGCTGATTTCTCCCCCGGAATCCAGCTGGGACTCCCTCCCCAGGCTTGCCCTCCAGCAGAGGGGAAAATGGCCGCCACCCTGTGGCGAGGTGGAGGAGCTGAAGCGGGGCTTCTTTAGCGGCTTCTCCCTGCCAAACCAGTGTGGAGCACTTAGCATTCCTGTGCACACGTGGAGCAGTAGTGTTAGTTCCAGGTGACAACAGCTGAGTCGAGAGGTGCCTTCCTGGCCCGGGCTGCTTCTCCCTCGGTGGCGGCACGGAAGGAGCCCGTTCCCCTGGCGCTCACCCACGGTAGCCGGGAAAATGCTCCCTCCCCCTAAGAGCGGTGGATGGTAGCGAAAGCACGGTTTCCCTACACTGTTGTTTCTTGGAGGTAGAGCGCAGGCGATCAGGCTTCCATGCGAAAGAGGGGCCTCGGTGCTAGCTTCATGAAACAAGTGGGGGAGTCGAGTCCTGCCTTGTGCAGCAGCCGGCGGCTCCCTCGGAATTAGGTTTGGGACTCCCTTGCAGTGCTCTCAGGCACGCACACAACAAAATGCCTCCACCCTCGGGAGCGGCTGTTTTAGCTGGGGCACGCGTCTTCTACCGAGTTTTCCCTTCGAGTGGGGTGGCTGTACTTGAGCCTGCACGCACCCCCCGGGGCAAAGGTTCCAGCCCCGGAGGCCTGGTGTGAGTTGAGAGCTCCCTGCTGTCAGGCCTGTCTCCCCCCCACCCCCCCACCACCCCACCCCGGTCCTTACGGAATGGAGCCCGGCCCCGGGCCCCCTAACCCACAGGACCCCCTCAACTGCTTCCTCCCACACAGAGATCGATGGTGGCTAAAGCACGGTGTCTCTGCAGTGTTGCTGCTTCGAGTTAGAACGCTTGCGGTTAGACTTCTATGCAAAAGCGGGACCGCAGTGCTCCCTTCCTGAAACGAGCGGGGAGTCGTGTGCTGCCTTCTGCCGGGGCCTGCGTCTCACACGGAAAGCGGTTTGGGCCTCCCTTGCCGGGCGCTCACGCGGGCACACAGCGGAAGGCTTCCAGCTCCGGCCTGGTTCTTTTAGCCAAAGCGGGAATTCTCTACAGGGCGGTTCCTTTGAGTTAGGGGGTTGGCTTGAGGCCGGCGGGCGCGCCCGGGGCAAGGGGAGTAGCCTCAGAAAGGAGAGGTGAGTGGAGAGCTGCCTTCCGCACCGGCCCCTTTCTCGCTCCATTTCACGCAGGGGACCCTGTCCCCAGTCTCTCCAACAAGAGCACTGTAAAATGCCTCTGGCTTCAGGAACGGCCCTGTCAACTAGAGCGCAGCCCTTCTATAGCATTCACTCTTGCTCTTAGCAGCCTGGGAACTAGGCATCCAGGCACACAGGGTGCAGCAGGGCTCAGCTCCTAAAGCAAGGCGTGAGTCGACAGCAGCCTTCCTGACATGCCTGCTTCTCTCTCCCAGTCACGTTTAGGTTCCATTTCTCCTGCTTTCACAAAAGCACCCCATAGGTGACGTCCCGGCTCAGGAAAGGCCGTCTGTGCTGAGGCCCGCGTTCTCTACAGGTCTGTTCCTCGGCGTTGGCTGGATGGCACTTAGGACTCCATGCACACACGGGAGCGCCGATCGAGTTTCCCGAAACAAGAGTTGAGGCGACGGGGTGCCCTCTGCCCATGCTGATTTCTCCCCCGGAACCCAGCTGGGACTCCCTCCCCAGGCTTGCACTCCAACAGAGGGGAAAATGGCCGCCACCCTGTGGCGAGGCGGAGGAGGTGAAGCAGGGCTTCTTTAGTGGCTTCTCCCTGCCAAACCAGTGTGGAGCACTTAGCATTCCAGTGCACACCGGAGCAGTAGTGTTAGCTCCAGGTGACAACAGCTGAGTCGAGAGGTGCCTTCCTGGCCCGGGCTGCTTCTCCCTCGGTGGCGGTGGCGGCACAGAAGGAGCCCGATCCCCAGGCGCTCACCCACGGTAGCCGGGAAACTGCTCCCTCCCCCTCAGAGCGCTGGATGGTAGCGAAAGCAAGGTTTCCATACAATGTTGTTTCTTGCAGGTACAACGCAGGCGATCAGGCTTCCATGCGAAAGCGGGGCCTCGGTGCTAGCTTCATGAAACAAGTGGGGGAGTCGAGGGCTGCCTTGTGCAGCAGCCGGCGGCTCCCTCGGAATTACGTTTGGGACTCCCTGGCAGTGCTCTCACGCACGCACACAACAAAATGCCTCCACCCTCGGGAGCGGCTGTTTTAGCTGGGGCACGCATTCTCTACCGAGTTTTCCCTTCGAGTGGGGTGGCTGTCCTTCAGCCTGCACGCACCCCCCCGGGGTAACGGTACCAGCCCCCGAAGCATGATGTGAGTTGAGAGCTCCCTGCTGTCCGGCCTGTCTCTCCCCCGGTCTTACGGAATGGGGCCCGGCCCCGGGCCATCACCCACAGGACCCCCTCAACTGCTTCCTCCCACACAGAGGCCGAAGGTAGCTAAAGCACGGTGTCTCTTCAGTGTTGCTGCTTCGAGTTAGAACGCTTGCGGTTAGACTTCCATGCAAAAGCGGGGCCGCAGTGCTCGCATCCTGCAACAAGCGGGGAGTCGTGTGCTGCCTTCTGCGGGGGCCTGCGTCTCACACGGAAAGCGGTTTGGGCCTCCCTTGCCGGGCGCTCCTGCGTGCACACAGCAGAACGCATCCAGCCTCCGGCATGGGCATGGCTCTTTTAGCCGAAGCGGGAATTCTCTACAGGGTGGTTCCTTTGAGTTAGGGGGTTGGCTTGAGGCCTGCGGGCACGCCCCGGGCAAGGGGAGTAGCCTCAGAAAGGACAGGTGAGTGGAGAGCTGCCTTCCGCACCGGCCCGTTTCTCGCTCCATTTCACGCAGGGGACCCTGTCCCCCGTCTCTCCAACAGGAGCACTGTAAAATGCCTCTGGCTTCAGGAACGGCCCCGATAGCCACAGCGCAGTCATTCTATAGCATTGATTCTTGCTCTTAGCAGCCTGGGAACTAGGCATCCAGGCACACAGGGTGCAGCAGGGCTCAGCTCCTAAAGCAAGGCGTGAGTCGACAGCAGCCTTCCTGACAGGCCTGCTTCTCTCTCCGAGTCACGTTTAGGTTCCATTTCTCATGCTTTCACAAAAGCACACCAGAGGTGACGGTCCGGCTCAGGAAGGGCCTTCTTGCTGAGGCCCGCGTTCTCTACAGGTTTGTTCCTCGGCGTTGGCTGGATGGCACTTAGGACTGCACGCACACACGGGAGCGCCGATCGAGTTTCCCGAAACAAGAGTTGAGGCGACAGGGTGCCCTCTGCCCATGCTGATTTCTCCACCGGAACCCAGCTGCGACTCCCTCCCCAGGCTTGCCCTCCAGCAGAGGGGAAAATGGCCGCCACCCTGTGGCGAGGCGGAGGAGCTGAAGCGGGGCTTCGTTAGCGGCTTCTCCCTGCGAAACCAGTGTGGAGCACTTAGCATTCCAGTGCACACGTGGAGCAGTAGTGTTAGCTCCAGGTGACAACAGCTGAGTCGAGAGGTGCCTTCCTGGCCCGGGCTGCTTCTCCCTCGGTGGCGGCACGGAAGGAGCCCGTTCCCCAGGCGCTCACCCACGGTAGCCGGGAAACTGCTCCCTCCCCCTCAGAGCGGTGGATGGTAGCGAAAGCAAGGTTTCCGTACAATGTTGTTTCTTGCAGGTACAGCGCAGGCGATCAGGCTTCCATGCGAAAGAGGGGCCTCGGTGCTAGCTTCATGAAACAAGTGGGGGAGTCGAGGGCTGCCTTGTGCAGCAGCCGGCGGCTCCCTCGGAATTAGGTTTGGGACTCCCTTGCAGTGCTCTCACGCACGCACACAACAAAATGCCCCCACCTTCGGGAGCGGCTGTTTTAGCTGGGGCACGCGTCCTCTACCGAGTTTTCCCTTCGAGTGGGGTGGCTATCCTTCAGCCTGCACGCACCCCCCGGGGCAACGGTATCAGCCCCGGAGACCTGGTGTGAGTTGAGATCTCCCTGCTGTCCGGCCTGTCTCTCCCCCACCCCCCCACCCCGGGCCTTACGGAATGGAGCCCGGCCCCGGGCCCCCTCACCCACAGGACCCCCTCAACTGCTTCCTCCCACACAGAGGTCGACGGTAGCTAACGCACGGTGTCTCTGCAGTGTTGCTGCTTCCAGTTAGAACGCTTGCGGTTAGACTTCCATGCAAAAGCGGAACCGCAGTGCTCCCTTCCTGAAACGAGCGGGGAGGCGTGTGCTGCCTCTGCCGGGGCCTGCGTCTCACACGGAAAGCGGTTTGGCCTCCCTTGCCGGGCGCTCACGCGGGCACACAGCAGAACGCTTCCAGCCTCCGGCCTGGCTCTTTTAGCGGAAGCGGGAATTCTCTACAGGGTGGTTCCTTTGAGTTAGGGGGTTGGCTTGAGGCCTGCGGGCGCGCCCGGGGCAAGGGGAGTAGCCTCAGAAAGGAGAGGTGAGTGGAGAGCTGCCTTCCGCACCGGCCCGTTTCTCGCTCCATTTCACGCAGGGGACCCTGTCCCCCGTCTCTCCAACACGAGCACTGTAAAATGCCTCTGGCTTCAGGAACGGCCCTGTCAACTAGAGCGCAGTCCTTCTATAGCATTCACTCTTGCTCTTAGCAGCCTGGGAACTAGGCATTCAGGCACACAGGGTGCAGTAGGGCTCAGCTCCTAAAACAAGGCGTGAGTCGACAGCAGCCTTCCTGACAGGCCTGCTTCTCACTCCGAGTCACGTTTAGGTTCCATTTCTCCTGCTTTCACAAAAGCACCCCATAGGTGACGTCCCGGCTCAGGAAAGGCCGTCTGTGCTGAGGCCCTCGTTCTCTCCAGGTTTGTTCCTCGGCGTTGGCTGGATGGCACTTACGAATTCACGCACACACGGGAGCGCCGATCGTGTTTCCCGAAACAAGAGTTGAGGCGACAGGGTGCCCTCCGCCCATGCTGATTTCTCCCCCGGAACCCAGCTGGGACTCCCTCCCCAGGCTTGCACTCCAGCAGAGGGGAAAATGGCCGCCACCCTGTGGCAAGGCTGAGGAGCTGAAGCGGGGCTTCTTTAGGGCCTTCAACCTGCCAAACCAGTGTGGAGCACTTAGCATTCCTGTGCACACGCGGAGCAGTAGTGTTCCTCCAGGTGACAACAGCTGAGTCGAGAGGTGCCTTCCTGGCCCGGGCCACTTCTCCCTCGGTGGCGGCACGGCACGGAAGGAGCCCGTTTCCCAGGCGCTCACCCACGGTAGCCGGGAAACTGCTCCCTCCCCCTCAGAGCGCTGGATGGTAGGGAAAGCTCGGTTTCCGTACACTGTTGTTTCTTGGAGTTAGAGCGCAGGCGATCAGGCTTCCATGCGAAAGCGGGGCCTCGGTGCTAGCTTCATGAAACAAGTGGGGGAGTCGAGGGCTGCCTTGTGCAGCAGCCGGCGGCTCCCTCGGAGTTAGGTTTGGGACTCCCTTGCAGTGCTCTCAGGCACGCACACAACAAAATGCCTCCACCCTCGGGAGCGGCTGTTTTAGCTGGGGCACGCATTCTCTACCGAGTTTTCCCTTCGAGTGGGGTGGCTGTCCTTCAGCCTGCACGCACCCCCCCGGAGTAACGGTACCAGCCCCCGAAGCATGATGTGAGTTGAGAGCTCCCTGCTGTCCGGCCTGTCTCTCCCCCGGTCTTACGGAATGGGTCCCGGCCCCGGGCCCTCACCCACAGGACCCCCTCAACTGCTTCCTCCCACACAGAGGCCGACGGTAGGTAAAGCAGGGTGTCTCTGCAGTGTTGCTGCTTCGAGTTAGAACGCTTGTGGTTAGACTTCCATGCAAAAGCGGGGCCGCAGTGCTCGCTTCCTGCAACAAGCGGGGATTCGTTTGCTGCCTTCTGCGGGGGCCTGCGTCTCACACGGAAAGCGGTTTGGGCCTCCCTTGCCGGGTGCTCCCGCGGGCAAACAGCAGAACGCTTCCAGCCTCCGGCATGGGCATGGCTCTTTTAGCCGGAGCGGGAATTCTCTACAGGGTGGTTCCTTTGAGTTAGGGGGTTGGCTTGAGGCCTGCGGGCACGCCCCGGGCAAGGGGAGTAGCCTCAGAAAGGACAGGTGAGTGGAGAGCTGCCTTCCGCACCGGCCCGTTCCTCGCTCCATTTCACGCAGGGGACCCTGTCCCCCGTCTCTCCAACACGAGCACTGTAAAATGCCTCTGGCTTCAGGAACGGCCCCGATAGCCAGAGCGCAGTCTTTCTATAGCATTGATTCTTGCTCTTAGCAGCCTGGGAACTAGGCATCCAGGCACACAGGGTACAGCAGGGCTCAGCTCCTAAAGCAAGGCGTGAGTCGACAGCAGCCTTCCTGACAGGCCTGCTTCTCTCTCCGAGTCACGATTAGGTTCCATTTCTCATGCTTTCACAAAAGCACACCAGAGGTGACGGTCCGGCTCAGGAAGGGCCATCTTTGCTGAGGCCCGCGTTCTCTACAGGTCTGTTCCTCGGCGTTGGCTGGATGGCACTTAGGACTGCACGCACACACGGGAGCGCCGATCGAGTTTCCCGAAACAAGACTTGAGGCGACAGGGTGCCCTCTGCCCATGCTGATTTCTCCCCCGGAATCCAGCTGGGACTCCCTCCCCAGGCTTGCCCTCCAGCAGAGGGGAAAATGGCCGCCACCCTGTGGCGAGGTGGAGGAGCTGAAGCGGGGCTTCTTTAGCGGCTTCTCCCTGCCAAACCAGTGTGGAGCACTTAGCATTCCTGTGCACACGTGGAGCAGTAGTGTTAGTTCCAGGTGACAACAGCTGAGTCGAGAGGTGCCTTCCTGGCCCGGGCTGCTTCTCCCTCGGTGGCGGCACGGAAGGAGCCCGTTCCCCTGGCGCTCACCCACGGTAGCCGGGAAACTGCTCCCTCCCCCTAAGAGCGGTGGATGGTAGCGAAAGCACGGTTTCCCTACACTGTTGTTTCTTGGAGGTAGAGCGCAGGCGATCAGGCTTCCATGCGAAAGCGTGGCCTCGGTGCTAGCTTCATGAAACAAGTGGGGGAGTCGAGTCCTGCCTTGTGCAGCAGCCGGCGGCTCCCTCGGAATTAGGTTTGGGACTCCCTTGCAGTGCTCTCAGGCACGCACACAACAAAATGCCTCCACCCTCGGGAGCGGCTGTTTTAGCTGGGGCACGCGTCTTCTACCGAGTTTTCCCTTCGAGTGGGGTGGCTGTACTTGAGCCTGCACGCACCCCCCGGGGCAAAGGTTCCAGCCCCGGAGGCCTGGTGTGAGTTGAGAGCTCCCTGCTGTCAGGCCTGTCTCCCCCGCACCCCCCCACCCCCCCACCCCGGTCCTTACGGAATGGAGCCCGGCCCCGGGCCCCCTAACCCACAGGACCCCCTCAACTGCTTCCTCCCACACAGAGATCGATGGTGGCTAAAGCACGGTGTCTCTTCAGTGTTGCTGCTTCGAGTTAGAACGCTTGCGGTTAGACTTCTATGCAAAAGCGGGACCGCAGTGCTCCCTTCCTGAAACGAGCGGGGAGTCGTGTGCTGCCTTCTGCCGGGGCCTGCGTCTCACACGGAAAGCGGTTTGGGCCTCCCTTGCCGGGCGCTCACGCGGGCACACAGCAGAAGGCTTCCAGCTCCGGCCTGGTTCTTTTAGCCAAAGCGGGAATTCTCTACAGGGCGGTTCCTTTGAGTTAGGGGGTTGGCTTGAGGCCGGCGGGCGCGCCCGGGGCAAGGGGAGTAGCCTCAGAAAGGAGAGGTGAGTGGAGAGCTGCCTTCCGCACCGGCCCCTTTCACGCTCCATTTCACGCAGGGGACCCTGTCCCCAGTCTCTCCAACAGGAGCACTGTAAAATGCCTCTGGCTTCAGGAACGGCCCTGTCAACTAGAGCGCAGCCCTTCTATAGCATTCACTCTTGCTCTTAGCAGCCTGGGAACTAGGCATCCAGGCACACAGGGTGCAGCAGGGCTCAGCTCCTAAAGCAAGGCGTGAGTCGACAGCAGCCTTCCTGACAGGCCTGCTTCTCTCTCCGAGTCACGTTTAGGTTCCATTTCTCATGCTTTCACAAAAGCACCCCATAGGTGACGTCCCGGCTCAGGAAGGGCCGTCTGTGCTGAGGCCCGCGTTCTCTACAGGTCTGTTCCTCGGCGTTGGCTGGATGGCACTTAGGACTCCACGCACACATGGGAGCGCCGATCGAGTTTTCCGAAACAAGAGTTGAGGCGACAGGGTGCCCTCTGCCCATGCTGATTTCTCCCCCGGAACCCAGCTGGGACTCCCTCCCCAGGCTTGCACTCCAGCAGAGGGGAAAATGGCCGCCACCCTGTGGCGAGGCGGAGGAGCTGAAGCGGGGCTTCTTTAGCGGCTTCTCCCTGCGAAACCAGTGTGGAGCACTTAGCATTCCAGTGCACACGAGGAGCAGTAGTGTTAGCTCCAGGTGACAACAGCTGAGTCGAGAGGTGCCTTCCCGGCCCGGGCTGCCTCTCCCTCGGTGGCGGCACGGAAGGAGCCCGTTCCCCAGGCGCTCACCCACGGTAGCCGGGAAACTTCTCCCTCCCCCTCAGAACGCTGGATGGTAGCGAAAGCAAGGTTTCCGTACAATGTTGTTTCTTGCAGGTACAGCGCAGGCGATCAGGCTTCCATGCGAAAGCGGGGCCTCGGTGCTAGCTTCATGAAACAAGTGGGGGAGTCGAGGGCTGCCTTGTGCAGCAGCCGGCGGCTCCCTTGAATTAGGTTTGGGACTCCCTTGCAGTGCTCTCACGCACGCACACAACAAAATGCCTCCACCCTCGGGAGCGGCTGTTTTAGTTGGGGCACGCATTCTCTACCGAGTTTTCCCTTCGAGTGGGGTGGCTGTCCTTCAGCCTGCACGCACCCCCCCGGGGTAACGGTACCAGCCCCCGAAGCATGATGTGAGTTGAGAGCTCCCTGCTGTCCGGCCTGTCTCTCCCCCGGTCTTACGGAATGGGGCCCGGCCCCGGGCCATCACCCACAGGACCCCCTCAACTGCTTCCTCCCACACATAGGCCGACGGTACCTAAAGCACGGTGTCTCTGCAGTGTTGCTGCTTCGAGTTAGAACGCTTGCGGTTAGACTTCCATGCAAAAGCGGGGCCGCAGTGCTCGCATCCTGCAACAAGCGGGGAGTCGTGTGCTGCCTTCTGCGGGGGCCTGCGTCTCACACGGAAAGCGGTTTGGGCCTCCCTTGCCGGGCGCTCCTGCGTGCACACAGCAGAACGCTTCCAGCCTCCGGCATGGGCATGGCTCTATTAGCCGGAGTTGGAATTCTCTACAGGGTGGTTCCTTTGAGTTAGGGGGTTGGCTTGAGGCCTGCGGGCACGCCCCGGGCAAGGGGAGTAGCCTCAGAAAGGAGAGGTGAGTGGAGAGCTGCCTTCCGCACCGGCCCGTTTCTCGCTCCATTTCACGCAGGGGACCCTGTCCCCCGTCTCTCCAACACGAGCACTGTAAAATGCCTCTGGCTTCAGGAACGGCCCCGATAGCCACAGCGCAGTCATTCTATAGCATTGATTCTTGCTCTTAGCAGCCTGTGAACTTGGCATCCAGGCACACAGGGTGCAGCAGGGCTCAGCTCCTGAAGCAAGGCGTGAGTCGACAACAGCCTTCCTGACAGGCCTGTTTCTCTCTCCGAGTCACGTTTAGGTTCCATTTCTCATGCTTTCACAAAAGCACACCAGAGGTGACGGTCCGGCTCAGGAAGGGCCATCTTTGCTGAGGCCCGCGTTCTCTACAGGTTTGTTCCTCGGCGTTGGCTGGATGGCACTTAGGACTCCACGCACACACGGGAGCGCCGATCGAGTTTCCGGAAACAAGAGTTGAGGCGACAGGGTGCCCTCTGCCCATGCTGATTTCTCCCCCGGACCCCAGCTGGGACTCCCTCCCTAGGCTTGCCCTCCAGCAGAGGGGAAAATGGCCGCCACCCTGTGGCGAGGCGGAGGAGCTGAAGCGGGGCTTCTTTAGCGGCTTCTCCCTGCGAAACCAGTGTGGAGCACTTAGCATTCCAGTGCACACGCGGAGCAGTAGTGTTAGCTCCAGGTGACAACAGCTGAGTCGAGAGGTGCCTTCCTGGCCCGGGCTGCTTCTCCCTCGGTGGCGGCACGGAAGGAGCCCGTTTCCCAGGCGCTCACCCACGGTAGCCGGGAAACTGCTCCCTCCCCCTCAGAGCGGTGGATGGTAGCGAAAGCAAGGTTTCCATACAATGTTGTTTCTTGCAGGTACAGCGTAGGCGATCAGGCTTCCATGCGAAAGCGGAGCCTCGGTGCTAGCTTCATGAAACAAGTGGGGGAGTCGAGGGCTGCCTTGTGCAGCAGCCGGCGGCTCCCTTGGAATTAGGTTTGGGACTCCCTTGCAGTGCTCTCACGCACGCACACAACAAAATGCCTCCACCCTCGGGAGCGGCTGTTTTAGCTGGGGCACGCATTCTCTACCGAGTTTTCCCTTCGAGTGGGGTGGCTGTCCTTCAGCCTGCACGCACCCCCCGGGGCAACGGTACCAGCCCCGGAGACCTGGTGTGAGTTGAGAGCTCCCTGCTGTCCGGCCTGTCTCTCCCCCGGTCTTACGGAATGGGGCCCGGCCCCGGGCCATCACCCACAAGACCCCCTCAACTGCTTCCTCCCACACAGAGGCCGACGGTAGCTAAAGCACGGTGTCTCTGCAGTGTTGCTGCTTCGAGTTAGAACGCTTGCGGTTAGACTTCCATGCAAAAGCGGGGCCGCAGTGCTCGCTTCCTGCAACAAGCGGGGAGTCGTGTGCTGCCTTCTGCGGGGGTCTGCGTCTCACACGGAAAGCGGTTTGGGCCTCCCTTGGCGGGCGCTCCCGCATGCACACAGCAGAAGGCTTCCAGCCTCCGGCATGGGCATGGCTCTTTTAGCCGGAGCGGGAAATCTCTACAGGGTGGTTCCTTTGAGTTAGGGGGTTGGCTTGAGGCCTGCGGGCACGCCCCGGGCAAGGGGAGTAGCCTCAGAAAGGAGAGGTGAGTGGAGAGCTGCCTTCCCCACCGGCCCCTTTCTCGCTCCATTTCACGCAGAGGACCCTGTCCCCCGTCTCTCCAACACGAGCACTGTAAAATGCCTCTGGCTTCAGGAACGGCCCCGATAGCCACAGCGCAGTCATTCTATAGCATTGATTCTTGCTCTTAGCAGCCTGGGAACTAGGCATCCAGGCACACAGGGTGCAGCAGGGCTCAGCTCCTAAAGCAAGGCGTGAGTCGACAGCACCCTTCCTGACAGGCCTGCTTCTCTCTCCGTGTCACGTTTAGGTTCCATTTCTCATGCTTTCACAATAGCACACCAGAGGTGACGGTCCGGCTCAGGAAGGGCCATCTTTGGTGAGGCCCGCGTTCTCTACAGGTTTGTTCCTCGGCGTTGGCTGGATGGCAATTAGGACTGCACGCACACACGGGAGCGCCGATCAAGTTTCCCGAAACAAGAGTTGAGGCGACAGGGTGCCCTCTGCCCATGCTGATTTCTCCCCCGGAACCCAGCTGGGACTCCCTCCCCAGGCTTGCACTCCAGCAGAGGGAAAATGGCCGGAACCCTGTGGCGAGGCGGAGGAGCTGAAGCGGGGCTTCTTTAGCGGCTTCTCCCTGCCAAACCAGTGTGCTGCACTTAGCATTCCAGTGCACTCGCGCGGCAGTAGTGTTAGCTCCAGGTGACAACAGCTGAGTGGAGAGGTGCCTTCCTGGCCCGGGCTGCTTCTCCCTCGGTGGCGGCATGGAAGGAGCCCGTTCCCCAGGCGCTCACCCACGGTAGCCGGGAAACTGCTCCCTCCCCCTCAGAGCACTGGATGGTAGCGAAAGCAAGGTTTCTGTACAATGTTGTTTCTTGCAGGTACAGCGCAGGCGATCAGGCTTCCATGCGAAAGCGGGGCCTCGGTTCTAGCTTCATGAAACAAGTGGGGGAGTCGAGGGCTGCCTTGTGCAGCAGCCGGCGGCTCCCTCGGAATTAGGTTTGGGACTCCCTTGCAGTGCTCTCACGCACGCACACAACAAAATGCCTCCACCCTCGGGAGCGGCTGTTTTAGCTGGGGCACGCGTCCTCTACCGAGTTTGCCCTTCGAGTGGGGTGGCTGTCCTTCAGCCTGCACGCACCCCCCGGGGCAACGGTACCAGCCCCGGAGACCTGGTGTGAGTTGAGAGCTCCCTGCTGTCCGGCCTGTCTCTCCCCCACCCCCCCCACCCCGGGCCTTACGGAATGGAGCCCGGCCCCGGGCCCCCTCACCCACAGGACCCCCTCAACTGCTTCCTCCCACACAGAGGTCGACGGAAGCTAACGCACGGTGTCTCTGCAGTGTTGCTGCTTCCAGTTAGAACGCTTGCGGTTAGACTTCTATGCAAAAGCGGGACCGCAGTGCTCCCTTCCTGAAACGAGCGGGGAGTCGTGTGCTGCCTTCTGCCGGGGCCTGCGTCTCACACGGAAAGCGGTTTGGGCCTCCCTTGCCGGGCGCTCACGAGGGCACACAGCAGAACGCTTCCAGCCTCCGGCCTGGCTCTTTTAGCCAAAGCAGGAATTCTCTACAGGGCGGTTCCTTTGAGTTAGGGGGTTGGCTTGAGGCCTGCGGGCGCGCCCGGGGCAAGGGGAGTAGCCACAGAAAGGAGAGGTGAGTGGAGAGCTGCCTTCCGCACCGGCCCCTTTCTCGCTCCATTTCACGCAGGGGACCCTGTCCCCCGTCTCTCCAACACGAGCACTGTAAAATGCCTCTGGCTTCAGGAACGGCCCTGTCAACTAGAGCGCAGCCCTTCTATAGCATTCACTCTTGCTCTTAGCTGCCTGGGAACTAGGCATCCTGGCACACAGGGTGCAGCAGGGCTCAGCTCCTAAAGCAAGGCGTGAGTCGACAGCAGCCTTCCTGACAGGCCTGCTTCTCTCTCCCAGTCACGTTTAGGTTCCATTTCTCATGCTTTCAAAAAAGCACCCCATAGGTGACGTCCCGGCTCAGGAAGGGCCGTCTGTGCTGAGGCCCGCGTTCTCTACAGGTATGTTCCTTGGCGTTGGCTGGATGGCACTTAGGACTCCACGCACACACGGGATCGCCGATCGAGTTTCGCGAAACAAGAGTTGAGGCGACAGGGTGCCCTCTGCCCATGCTGATTTCTCCCCCGGAACCCAGCTGGGACTCCCTCCCCAGGCTTGCCCTCCAGCAGAGGGGAAAATGGCCGCCACACTGTGGCGAGGCGGAGGAGCTGAAGCGGGGCTTCTTTAGCGGCTTCTCCCTGCGAAACCAATGTGGAGCACTTAGCATTCCAGTGCACACGCGGAGCAGTAGTGTTAGCTCCAGGTGACAACAGCTGAGTCGAGAGGTGCCTTCCTGGCCCGGGCTGCTTCTCCCTCGGTGGCGGCAGGGAAGGAGCCCGTTCCCCCGGCGCTCACCCACGGTAGCCGGGAAACTGCTCCCTCCCCTAAGAGCGGTGGATGGTAGCGAATGCACTGTTTCCCTACACTGTTGTTTCTTGGAGGTAGAGCGCAGGCGATCAGGCTTCCATGCGAAAGCGGGGCCTCGGTGCTAGCTTCATGAAACAAGTGGGGGAGTCGAGTCCTGCCTTGTGCAGCAGCCGGCGGCTCCCTCGGAGTTAGGTTTGGGACTCCCTTGCAGTGCTCTCAGGCACGCACACAACAAAATGCCTCCACCCTCGGGAGCGGCTGTTTTAGCTGGGGCACGCGTCTTCTACCGAGTTTTCCCTTCGAGTGGGGTGGCTGTACTTGAGCCTGCACGCACCCCCCGGGGCAACGGTACCAGCCCCGGAGGCCTGGTGTGAGTTGAGAGCTCCCTGCTGTCAGGCCTGTCTCCCCCCCACCCCCCCACCCCCCCCACCCCGGGCCTTACGGAATGGAGCCCGACCCCGGGCCCCCTAACCCACAGGACCCCCTCAACTGCTTCCTCCCACACAGAGGCCGACGGTAGCTAAAGCACGGTGTCTATTCAGTGTTGCTGCTTCGAGTTAGAACGCTTGCGGTTAGACTTCCATGCAAAAGCGGGTCCGCAGTGCTCGCATCCTGCAACGAGCGGGGAGTCCTGTGCTGCCTTCTGCGGGGGCCTGCGTCTCACACGGAAAGCGGTTTGGGCCTCCCTTGCCGGGCGCTCCCGCGTGTACACAGCAGAACGCTTCCAGCCTCCGGCATGGGCATGGCTCTTTTAGCCGGAGCGGGAATTCTCTACAGGGTGGTTCCTTTGAGTTAGGGGGTTGGCTTGAGGCCTGCGGGCACGCCCCGGGCAAGGGGAGTAGCCTCAGAAAGGACAGGTGAGTGGAGAGCTGCCTTCCGCACCGGCCCGTTTCTCGGTCCATTTCACGCAGGGGACCCTGTCCCCCGTCTCTCCAACACGAGCAGTGTAAAATGCCTCTGGCTTCAGGAACGGCCCCGATAGCCACAGCGCAGTCATTCTATAGCATTGATTCTTGCTCTTAGCAGCCTGGGAACTAGGCATCCAGGCACACAGGGTGCAGCAGGGCTCAGCTCCTAAAGCAAGGCGTGAGTCGACAGCAGCCTTCCTGACAGGCCTGCTTCTCTCTCCGAGTCACGTTTAGGTTCCATTTCTCATGCTTTCACAAAAGCACACCAGAGGTGACGGTCCGGCTCAGGAAGGGCCTTCTTGCTGAGGCCCGCGTTCTCTACAGGTTTGTTCCTCGGCGTTGGCTGGATGGCACTTAGGACTGCACGCACACACGGGAGCGCCGATCGAGTTTCCCGAAACAAGAGTTGAGGCGACAGGGTGCCCTCTGCCCATGCTGATTTCTCCCCCGGAACCCAGCTGGGACTCCCTCCCCAGGCTTGCCCTCCAGCAGAGGGGAAAATGGCCGCCACCCTGTGGCGAGGCGGAGGAGCTGAAGCCGGGCTTCTTTAGCGGCTTCTCCCTGCGAAACCAGTGTGGAGCACTTAGCATTCCAGTGCACACAAGGAGCAGTAGTGTTAGCTCCAGGTGACAACAGCTGAGTCGAGAGGTGCCTTCCTGGCCCGGGCTGCTTCTCCCTCGGTGGCGGCAGGGAAGGAGCCCGTTCCCCAGGCTCTCACCCACGGTAGCCGGGAAACTGCTCCCTCCCCCTCAGAGCGGTGGATGGTAGCGAAAGCAAGGTTTCCGTACAATGTTGTTTCTTGCAGGTACAGCGCAGGCGATCAGGCTTCCATGCGAAAGAGGGGCCTCGGTGATAGCTTCATGAAACAAGTGGGGGAGTCGAGGGCTGCCTTGTGCAGGAGCCGGCGGCTCCCTCGGAATTAGGTTTGGGACTCCCTTGCAGTGCTCTCACGCACGCACACAACAAAATGCCTCCACCCTCGGGAGCGGCTGTTTTAGCTGGGGCACGCGTCCTCTACCGAGTTTTCCCTTCGAGTGGGGTGGCTATCCTTCAGCCTGCACGCACCCCCCGGGGCAACGGTATCAGCCCCGGAGACCTGGTGTGAGTTGAGAGCTCCCTGCTGTCCGGCCTGTCTCTCCGCCACCCCCCCACCCAGGGCCTTACGGAATGGAGCCCGGCCCCGGGCCCCCTCACCCACAGGACCCCCTCAACTGCTTCCTCCCACACAGAGGTCGACGGTAGCTAACGCACGGTGTCTCTGCAGTGTTGCTGCTTCCAGTTAGAACGCTTGCTGTTAGACTTCCATGCAAAAGGGGAACCGCAGTGCTCCCTTCCTGAAACGAGCGGGGAGTCGTGTGCTGCCTTCTGCCGGGGCCTGCGTCTCACACGGAAAGCGGTTTGGGCCTCCCTTGCCGGGCGCTCACGCGGGCACACAGCAGAACGCTTCCAGCCTCCGGCCTGGCTCTTTTAGCCTAAGCGGGAATTCTCTACAGGGCGCTTCCTTTGAGTTAGGGGGTTGGCTTGAGGCCTGCGGGCACGCCCGGGGCAAGGGGAGTAGCCTCAGAAAGGAGAGGTGAGTGGAGAGCTGCCTTCCGCACCGGCCCCTTTCTCGCTCCATTTCACGCAGGGGACCCTGTCCCCAGTCTCTCCAACACGAGCAGTGTAAAATGCCTCTGGCTTCAGGAACGGCCCTGTCAACTAGAGCGCAGCCCTTCTATAGCATTCACTCTTGCTCATAGCAGCCTGGGAACTAGGCATCCAGGCACACAGGGTGTAGCAGGGCTCAGCTCCTAAAGCAAGGCGTGAGTCGACAGCAGCCTTCCTGACAGGCCTGCTTCTCTCTCCCAGTCACGTTTAGGTTCCATTTCTCATGCTTTCACAAAAGCACCCCATAGGTGACGTCCCGGCTCAGGAAGGTCCGTCTGTGCTGAGGCCCGCGTTCTCTACAGGTCTGTTCCTCGGCGTTGGCTGGATGGCACTTAGGACTCCACGCACACACGGGAGCGCCTATCGAGTTTCCCGAAACAAGAGTTGAGGCGACAGGGTGCCCTCTGCCCATGCTGATTTCTCCCCCGGAACCCAGCTGGGACTCCCTCCCCAGGCTTGCACTCCAACAGAGGGGAAAATGGCCGCCACCCTGTGGCGAGGCAGAGGAGCTGAAGCAGGGCTTCTTTAGCGGCTTCTCCCTGCCAAACCAGTGTGGAGCACTTAGCATTCCAGTGCACACCGGAGCAGTAGTGTTAGCTCCAGGTGACAACAGCTGAGTCGAGAGTTGCCTTCCTGGCCCGGGCTGCTTCTCCCTCGGTGGCGGTGGTGGCACAGAAGGAGCCCGTTCCCCAGGCGCTCACCCACGGTAGCCGGGAAACTGCTCCCTCCCCCTCAGAGCGCTGGATGGTAGCGAAAGCAAGGTTTCCGTACAATGTTGTTTCTTGCAGGTACAGCGCAGGCGATCAGGCTTCCATGCGAAAGCGGGGCCTCGGTGCTAGCTTCATGAAACAAGTGGGGGAGTCGAGGGCTGCCTTGTGCAGCAGCCGGCGGCTCCCTCGGAATTAGGTTTGGGACTCCCTTGCAGTGCTCTCACGCACGCACACAAAAAAATGCCTCCACCCTCGGGAGCGGCTGTTTTAGCTGGGGCACGCATTCTCTACCGAGTTTTCCCTTCGAGTGGGGTGGCTGTCCTTCAGCCTGCACGCACCCCCCCGGGGTAACGGTACCAGCCCCCGAAGCATGATGTGAGTTGAGAGCTCCCTGCTGTCCGGCCTGTCTCTCCCCCGGTCTTACGGAATGGGGCCCGGCCCCGGGCCATCACCCACAGGACCCCCTCAACTGCTTCCTCCCACACAGAGGCCGACGGTAGCTAAAGCACGGTGTCTCTTCAGTGTTGCTGCTTCGAGTTAGAACGCTTGCGGTTAGACTACCATGCAAAAGCGGGGCCGCAGTGCTCGCATCCTGCAACAAGCGGGGAGTCGTGTGCTGCCTTCTGCGGGGGCCTGCGTCTCACACGGAAAGCGGTTTGGGCCTCCCTTGCCGGGCGCTCCTGCGTGCACACAGCAGAACGCTTCCAGCCTCCGGCATGGGCATGGCTCTTTTAGCCGGAGCGGGAATTCTCTACAGGGTGGTTCCTTTGAGTTAGGGGGTTGGCTTGAGGCCTGCGGGCACGCCCCGGGCAAGGGGAGTAGCCTCAGAAAGGAGAGGTGAGTGGATAGCTGCGTTCCGCACCGGCCCCTTTCTCGCTCCAATTCACGCAGGGGACCCTGTCCCCCGTCTCTCCAACACGAGCACTGTAAAATGCCTCTGGCTTCAGGAACGGCCCCGATAGCCACAGCGCAGTCTTTCTATAGCATTGATTCTTGCTCTTAGCAGCCTGGGAACTAGGCATCCAGGCTCACAGGGTGCAGCAGGGCTCAGCTCCTAAAGCAAGGCGTGAGTCGACAGCAGCCTTCCTGACAGGCCTGCTTCTCTCTCCGAGTCACGTTTAGGTTCCATTTCTCATGCTTTCACAAAAGCACACCAGAGGTGACGGTCCGGCTCAGGAAGGGCCATCTTTGCTGAGGCCCGCCTTCTCTACAGGTTTGTTCCTCGGCGTTGGCTGGATGGCACTTAGGACTGCACGCACACACGGGAGCACCGATCGAGTTTCCCGAAACAAGATTTGAGGCGACAGGGTGCCCTCTGCCCATGCTGATTTCTCCCCCGGAACCCAGCTGGGACTCCCTCCCCAGGCTTGCCCTCCAGCAGAGGGAAAAATGGCCGCCACCCTGTGGCGAGGCGGAGGAGCTGAAGCGGGGCTTCTTTAGGGGCTTCTCCCTGCGAAACCAGTGTGGAGCACTTAGCATTCCAGTGCACACGCGGAGCAGTAGTGTTAGCTCCAGGTGACAACAGCTGAGTCGAGAGGTGCCTTCCTGGCCCGGGCTGCTTCTCCCTTGGTGGCGGCATGGAAGGAGCCCGTTCCCCAGGCGCTCACCCACGGTAGCCGGGAAACTGCTCCCTCCCCCTCAGAGCGGTGGATGGTAGCGAAAGCAAGGTTTCCGTACAATATTGTTTCTTGCAGGTACAGCGCAGGCGATCAGGCTTTCATGCGAAAGCGGGGCCTCGGTGCTAGCTTCATGAAACAAGTGGGGGAGTCGAGGGCTGCCTTGTGCAGCAGCCGGCGGCTCCCTCGGAATTAGGTTTCGGACTCCCTTGCAGTGCTCTCACGCACGCACACAACAAAATGCCTCCACCCTCGGGAGCGGCTGTTTTAGCTGGGGCACGCGTCCTCTACCGAGTTTTCCCTTCGAGTGGGGTGGCTGTCCTTCAGCCTGCACGCACCCCCCGGGGCAACGGTATCAGCCCCGGAGACCTGGTGTGAGTTGAGACCTCCCTGCTGTCCGGCCTGTCTCTCCCCCACCCCCCCCACCCCGGGCCTTACGGAATGGAGCCCGGCCCCGGGCCTCCTCACCCACAGGACCCCCTTAACTGCTTCCTCCCACACAGAGGTCGACGGTAGCTAACGGACGGTGTCTCTGCAGTGTTGCTGCTTCCAGTTAGAACGCTTGCGGTTAGACTTCCATGCAAAAGCGGAACCGCAGTGCTCCCTTCCTGAAACGAGCGGGGAGTCGTGTGCTGCCTTCTGCCGGGGCCTGCGTCTCACACGGAAAGCGGTTTGGGCCTCCCTTGCCGGGCGCTCACGCGGGCACACAGCAGAAGGCTTCCAGCCTCCGGCCTGGCTCTTTTAGCCGAAGCGGGAATTCTCTACAGGGTGGTTCCTTTGAGTTAGGGGGTTGGCTTGAGGCCTGCGGGCGCGCCCGGGGCAAGGGGAGTAGCCTCAGAAAGGAGAGGTGAGTGGAGAGCTGCCTTCCGCACCGGCCCGTTTCTCACTCCATTTCACGCAGGGGACCCTGTCCCCCGTCTCTCCAACACGAACACTGTAAAATGCCTCTGGCTTCAGGAACGGCCCTGTCAACTAGAGCGCAGTCCTTCTATAGCATTCACCCTTGCTCTTAGCAGCCTGGGAACTAGGCATCCAGGCACACAGGGTGCAGCAGGGCTCAGCTCCTAAAACAAGGCGTGAGTCGACAGCAGCCATCCTGACAGGCCTGCTTCTCACTCCGAGTCACGTTTAGGTTCCATTTCTCCTGCTTTCACAAAAGCACCCCATAGGTGACGTCCCGGCTCAGGAAGGGCCGTCTGTGCTGAGGCCCGCGTTCTCTCCAGGTTTGTTCCTCGGCGTTGGCTGGATGGCACTTAGGAATCCACACACACACGGGAGCGCCGATCGTGTCTCCCGAAACAAGAGTTGAGGCGACAGGGTGCCCTCTGCCCATGCTGATTTCTCCCCCGGAACCCAGCTGGGACTCCCTCCCCAGGCTTGCACTCCAGCAGAGGGGAAAATGGCCGCCAACCTGTGGCGAGGCTGAGGAGCTGAAGCGGGGCTTCTTTAGGGCCTTCAACCTGCCAAACCAGTGTGGAGCACTTAGCATTCCTGTGCACACGCGGAGCAGTAGTGTTAGCTCCAGGTGACAACAGCTGAGTCGAGAGGTGCCTTCCTGGCCCGGGCCGCTTCTCCCTCGGTGGCGGCACGGAAGGAGCCCGTTCCCCAGGCGCTCACCCACGGTAGCCGGGAAACTGCTCCCTCCCCCTCAGAGCGCTGGATGGTAGCGAAAGCTCCGTTTCAGTACACTGTTGTTTCTTGGAGGTAGAGCGCAGGTGATCAGGCTTCCATGCGAAAGCGGGGCCTCGGTGCTAGCTTCATGAAACAAGTGGGAGAGTCGAGGGCTGCCTCGTGCAGCAGCCGGCGGCTCCCTCGGAGTTAGGTTTGGGACTCCCTTGCAGTGCTCTCAGGCACGCACACAACAAAATGCCTCCACCCTCGGGAGCGGCTGTTTTACCTGGGGCACGCATTCTCTTCCGAGTTTTCCCTTCGAGTGGGGTGGCTGTCCTTCAGCCTGCACGCACCCCCCCGGGGTAACGGTACCAGCCCCCGAAGCATGATGTGAGTTGAGAGCTCCCTGCTGTCCGGCCTGTCTCTCCCCCGGTCTTACGGAATGGGTCCCGGCCCCGGGCCCTCACCCACAGGACCCCCTCAACTGCTTCCTCCCACACAGAGGCCGACGGTAGCTAAAGCACGGTGTCTCTTCAGTGTTGCTGCTTCGAGTTAGAACGCTTGTGGTTAGACTTCCATGCAAAAGCGGGGCCGCAGTGCTCGCTTCCTGCAACAAGCGGGGAGTCGTTTGCTGCCTTCTGCGGGGGCCTGCGTCTCACACGGAAAGCGGTTTGGGCCTCCCTTGCCGGGCGCTCCCGCGGGCACACAGCAGAACGCTTCCAGCCTCCGGCATGGGCATGGCTCTTTTAGCCGGAGCGGGAATTCTCTACAGGGTGGTTCCTTTGAGTTAGGGGGTTGGCTTGAGGCCTGCGGGCACGCCCGGGCAAGGGGAGTAGCCTCAGAAAGGAGAGGTGAGTGGAGAGCTGCGTTCCGCACCGGCCCCTTTCTCGCTCCAATTCACGCAGGGGACCCTGTCCCCCGTCTCTCCAACACGAGCACTGTAAAATGCCTCTGGCTTCAGGAACGGCCCCGATAGCCACAGCGCAGTCTTTCTATAGCAATGATTCTTGCTCTTAGCAGCCTGGGAACTAGGCATCCAGGCTCACAGGGTGCAGCAGGGCTCAGCTCCTAAAGCAAGGCGTGAGTCGACAGCAGCCTTCCTGACAGGCCTGCTTCTCTCTCCGAGTCACGTTTAGGTTCCATTTCTCATGCTTTCACAAAAGCACACCAGAGGTGACGGTCCGGCTCAGGAAGCGCCATCTTTGCTGAGGCCCGCGTTCTCTACAGGTTTGTTCCTCGGCGTTGGCTGGATGGCACTTAGGAGTGCACGCACACACGGGAGCGCCGATCGAGTTTCCCGAAACAAGAGTTGAGGCGACAGGGTGCCCTCTGCCCATGCTGATTTCTCCCCCGGAACCCAGCTGGGACTCCCTCCCCAGGCTTGCACTCCAGCAGAGGGGAAAATGGCCGCCACCCTGTGGCGAGGCTGAGGAGCTGAAGCGGGGCTTCTTTAGCGGCTTCTCCCTGCCAAACCAGTGTGGAGCACTTAGCATTCCAGTGCACACAGGAGCAGTAGTGTTAGCTCCAGGTGACAACAGCTGAGTCGAGAGGTGCCTTCCTGGCCCGGGCTGCTTCTCCCTCAGTGGCGGCAGGGAAGGAGCCCGTTCCCCAGGCGCTCACCCACGGTAGCCGGGAAACTGCTCCCTCCCCCTCAGAGCGGTGGATGGTAGCAAAAGCAAGGTTTCCGTACAATGTTGTTTCTTGGAGGTAGAGCGCAGGCGATCAGGCTTCCATGCGAAAGCGGGGCCTCGGTGCTAGCTTCATGAAACAAGTGGGGGAGTCGAGTCCTGCCTTGTGCAGCAGCCGGCGGCTCCCTCGGAATTAGGTTTGGGACTCCCTTGCAGTGCTCTCAGGCATGCACAAAACAAAATGCCTCCACCCTCGGGAGCGGCTGTTTTAGCTGGGGCACGCGTCTTCTACCGAGTTTTCCCTTCGAGTGGGGTGGCTGTACTTGAGCCTGCACGCACCCCCCGGGGCAACGGTTCCAGCCCCGGAGGCCTGGTGTGAGTTGAGAGCTCCCTGCTGTCAGGCCTGTCTCCCCACCACCCCCCCACACCCCCACCCCGGGCCTTATGGAATGGAGCCCTGCCCCGGGCCCCCTAACCCACAGGACCCCCTCAACTGCTTCCTCCCACACAGAGGTCGATGGTGGCTAAAGCACGGTGTCTCTGCAGTGTTGCTGCTTCGAGTTAGAACGCTTGCGGTTAGACTTCTATGCAAAAGCGGGACCGCAGTGCTCCCTTCCTGTAACGAGCGGGGAGTCGTGTGCTGCCTTCTGCCGGGGCCTGCGTCTCACACGGAAAACGGTTTGGGCCTCCCTTGCCGGGTGCTCATGCGGGCACTCAGCAGAAGGCTTCCAGCCTCCGGCCTGGTTCTTTTAGCCAAAGTTGGAATTCTCTACAGGGCGGTTCCTTTGAGTTAGGGGGTTGGCTTGAGGCCGGCGGGCGCGCCCGGGGCAAGGGGAGTAGCCTCAGAAAGGAGAGGTGAGTGGAGAGCTGCCTACCGCACCGGCCCCTTTCTCGCTCCATTTCACGCAGGGGACCCTGTCCACAGTCTCTCCAACAGGAGCACTGTAAAATGCCTCTGGCTTCAGGAACGGCCCTGTCAACTAGAGCGCAGCCCTTCTATAGCATTCACTCTTGCTCTTAGCAGCCTGGGAACTAGGCATCCAGGCACACAGGGTGCAGCAGGGCTCAGCTCCTAAAGCAAGGCGTGAGTCGACAGCAGCCTTCCTGACAGGCCTGCTTCTCTCTCCGAGTCACGTTTAGGTTCCATTTCTCATGCTTTCACAAAAGCACACCAGAGGTGACGGTCCGGCTCAGGAAGGGCCATCTTTGCTGAAGCCCGCGTTCTCTACAGGTCTGTGCCTCGGCGTTGGCTGGATGGCACTTAGGACTGCAAGCACACACGGGAGCGCCGATTGAGTTTCGCGAAACAAGAGTTGAGGCGACAGGGTGCCCTCTGCCCATGGTGATTTCTCCCCCGGAACCCAGCTGGGACTCCCTCCCCAGGCTTGCACTCCAGCAGAGGGGAAAATGGCCGCCACCCTGTGGCGAGGCGGAGGAGCTGAAGCGGGGCTTCTTTAGCGGCTTCTCCCTGCGAAACCAGTGTGGAGCACTTAGCATTCCAGTGCACACGCGGAGCAGTAGTGTTAGCTCCAGGTGACAACAGCTGAGTCGAGAGGTGCCTTCCTGGCCCGGGCTGCTTCTCCCTCGGTGGCGGCACGGAAGGAGCCCGTTCCCCAGGCGCTCACCCACGGTAGCCGGGAAACTGCTCCCTCCCACTCAGAGCGGTGGAAGGTAGCGAAAGCACGGTTTCCGTACACTGTTGTTTCTTGGAGGTAGAGCGCAGGCGATCAGGCTTCCATGCGAAAGCGGGGCCTCGGTGCTAGCTTCATAAAACAAGTGGGGGAGTCGAGGGCTGCCTTGGGCAGCAGCCGGCGGCTCCCTCGGAGTTAGGTTTGGGACTCCCTTGCAGTGCTCTCAGGCACGCACACAACAAAATGCCTCCACCCTCGGGAGCGGCTGTTTTAGCTGGGGCACGCATTCTCTACCGAGTTTTCCCTTCGAGTGGGGTGGCTGTCCTTCAGCCTGCACGCACCCCCCCGGGGCAACGGTACCAGCCCCCGAAGCATGATGTGAGTTGAGAGCTCCCTGCTGTCCGGCCTGTCTCTCCCCCGGTCTTACGGAATGGGGCCCGGCCCAGGGCCCTCACCCACAGGACCCCCTCAACTGCTTCCTCCCACACAGAGGCCGACGGTAGCTAAAGCACGGTGTCTCTGCAGTGTTGCTGCTTCGAGTTAGAAAGCTTGCGGTTAGACTTCCATGCAAAAGCGGGGCCGCAGTGCTCGCTTCCTGCAACGAACGGGGAGTCGTGTGCTGCCTTCTGCGGGGGCCTGCGTCTCACACGGAAAGCGGTTTGGGCCTCCCTTGCCGGGCGCTCACGCGTGCACACAGCAGAACGCTTCCAGCCTCCGGCATGGGCATGGCTCTTTTAGCCGGAGCGGGAATTCTCTACAGGGTGGTTCCTATGACTTAGGGGGTTGGCTTGAGGACTGCGGGCACGCCCCGGGCAAGGGGAGTAGCCTCAGAAAGGAGAGGTGATTGGAGAGCTGCCTTCGGCACCGGCCCGTTTCTCGCTCCATTTCACGGAGGGGACCCTGTCCCCCGTCTCTCCAACACGAGCACTGTAAAATGCCTCTGGCTTCAGGAACGGCCCCGATAGCCACAGCGCAGTCTTTCTATAGCATTGATTCTTGCTCTTAGCAGCCTGGGAACTAGGCATCCAGGCTCACAGGGTGCAGCAGGGCTCAGCTCCTAAAGCAAGGCGTGAGTCGACAGCAGCCTTCCTGACAGGCCTGCTTCTCTCTCCGTGTCACGTTTAGGTTCCATTTCTCATGCTTTCACAAAAGCACCCCAGAGGTGACGGTCCGGATCAGGAAGGGCATTCTTTTCTGAGGCCCGCGTTCTCTACAGGTATGTTCCTCGGCGTTGGCTGGATGGCACTTAGGACTCCAAGCACACACGGGAGCGCCGATCGAGTGTCCCGAAACAAGAGTTGAGGCGACAGGGTGCCCTCTGCCCATGCTGATTTCTCCCCCGGAACCCAGCTGGGACTCCCTCCCCAGGCTTGCACTCCAGCAGAGGGGAAAATGGCCGCCACCCTGTGGCGAGGCGAAGGAGCTGAAGCGGGGCTTCTTTAGCGGCTTCTCCCTGCGAAACCAGTGTGGAGCACTTAGCATTCCAGTGCACACGCGGAGCAGTAGTGTTAGCTCCAGGTGACAACAGCTGAGTCGAGAGGTGCCTTCCTGGCCTGGGCTGCTTCTCCCTCGGTGGCGGCACGGAAGGAGCCCGTTCCCCAGGCGCTCACCCACGGTAGCCGGGAAACTGCTCCCTCCCCCTCAGAGCGCTGGATGGTAGGGAAAGCTCGGTTTCCGTACACTGTTGTTTCTTGGAGGTAGAGCGCAGGCGATCAGGCTTCCAGGCGAAAGCGGGGCCTCGGTGCTAGCTTCATGAAACAAGTGGGGGTGTCGAGGGCTGCCTTGTGCAGCAGCCGGCGGCTCCCTCGGAATTAGGTTTGGGACTCCCTTGCAGTGCTCTCAGGCACGCACACAACAAAATGCCTCCACCCTCGGGAGCGGCTGTTTTAGCTGGGGCACGCGTCCTCTACCGAGTTTTCCCTTCGAGTGGGGTGGCTGTCCTTCAGCCTGCACGCACCCCCCGGGGCAACGGTACCAGCCCCGGAGGCCTGGTGTGAGTTGAGAGCTCCCTGCTGTCAGGCCTGTCTCCCCCCCACCCCCCCACCCCCCCCCACCCCGGGCCTTACGGAATGGAGCCCGACCCCGGGCCCCCTAACCCACAGGACCCCCTCAACTGCTTCCTCCCACACAGAGGCCGACGGTAGCTAAAGCACGGTGTCTATTCAGTGTTGCTGCTTCGAGTTAGAACGCTTGCGGTTAGACTTCCATGCAAAAGCGGGTCCGCAGTGCTCGCATCCTGCAACGAGCGGGGAGTCGTGTGCTGCCTTCTGCGGGGGCCTGCGTCTCACACGGAAAGCGGTTTGGGCCTCCCTTGCCGGGCGCTCCCGCGTGTACACAGCAGAACGCTTCCAGCCTCCGGCATGGGCATGGCTCTTTTAGCCGGAGCGGGAATTCTCTACAGGGTGGTTCCTTTGAGTTAGGGGGTTGGCTTGAGGCCTGCGGGCACGCCCCGGGCAAGGGGAGTAGCCTCAGAAAGGACAGGTGAGTGGAGAGCTGCCTTCCGCACCGGCCCGTTTCTCGGTCCATTTCACGCAGGGGACCCTGTCCCCCGTCTCTCCAACACGAGCAGTGTAAAATGCCTCTGGCTTCAGGAACGGCCCCGATAGCCACAGCGCAGTCATTCTATAGCATTGATTCTTGCTCTTAGCAGCCTGGGAACTAGGCATCCAGGCACACAGGGTGCAGCAGGGCTCAGCTCCTAAAGCAAGGCGTGAGTCGACAGCAGCCTTCCTGACAGGCCTGCTTCTCTCTCCGAGTCACGTTTAGGTTCCATTTCTCATGCTTTCACAAAAGCACACCAGAGGTGACGGTCCGGCTCAGGAAGGGCCTTCTTGCTGAGGCCCGCGTTCTCTACAGGTTTGTTCCTCGGCGTTGGCTGGATGGCACTTAGGACTGCACGCACACACGGGAGCGCCGATCGAGTTTCCCGAAACAAGAGTTGAGGCGACAGGGTGCCCTCTGCCCATGCTGATTTCTCCCCCGGAACCCAGCTGGGACTCCCTCCCCAGGCTTGCCCTCCAGCAGAGGGGAAAATGGCCGCCACCCTGTGGCGAGGCGGAGGAGCTGAAGCCGGGCTTCTTTAGCGGCTTCTCCCTGCGAAACCAGTGTGGAGCACTTAGCATTCCAGTGCACACAAGGAGCAGTAGTGTTAGCTCCAGGTGACAACAGCTGAGTCGAGAGGTGCCTTCCTGGCCCGGGCTGCTTCTCCCTCGGTGGCGGCAGGGAAGGAGCCCGTTCCCCAGGCTCTCACCCACGGTAGCCGGGAAACTGCTCCCTCCCCCTCAGAGCGGTGGATGGTAGCGAAAGCAAGGTTTCCGTACAATGTTGTTTCTTGCAGGTACAGCGCAGGCGATCAGGCTTCCATGCGAAAGAGGGGCCTCGGTGATAGCTTCATGAAACAAGTGGGGGAGTCGAGGGCTGCCTTGTGCAGGAGCCGGCGGCTCCCTCGGAATTAGGTTTGGGACTCCCTTGCAGTGCTCTCACGCACGCACACAACAAAATGCCTCCACCCTCGGGAGCGGCTGTTTTAGCTGGGGCACGCGTCCTCTACCGAGTTTTCCCTTCGAGTGGGGTGGCTATCCTTCAGCCTGCACGCACCCCCCGGGGCAACGGTATCAGCCCCGGAGACCTGGTGTGAGTTGAGAGCTCCCTGCTGTCCGGCCTGTCTCTCCGCCACCCCCCCACCCAGGGCCTTACGGAATGGTGCCCGGCCCCGGGCCCCCTCACCCACAGGACCCCCTCAACTGCTTCCTCCCACACAGAGGTCGACGGTAGCTAACGCACGGTGTCTCTGCAGTGTTGCTGCTTCCAGTTAGAACGCTTGCTGTTAGACTTCCATGCAAAAGGGGAACCGCAGTGCTCCCTTCCTGAAACGAGCGGGGAGTCGTGTGCTGCCTTCTGCCGGGGCCTGCGTCTCACACGGAAAGCGGTTTGGGCCTCCCTTGCCGGGCGCTCACGCGGGCACACAGCAGAACGCTTCCAGCCTCCGGCCTGGCTCTTTTAGCCGAAGCGGGAATTCTCTACAGGGCGGTTCCTTTGAGTTAGGGGGTTGGCTTGAGGCCTGCGGGCACGCCCGGGGCAAGGGGAGTAGCCTCAGAAAGGAGAGGTGAGTGGAGAGCTGCCTTCCGCACCGGCCCCTTTCTCGCTCCATTTCACGCAGGGGACCCTGTCCCCAGTCTCTCCAACACGAGCAGTGTAAAATGCCTCTGGCTTCAGGAACGGCCCTGTCAACTAGAGCGCAGCCCTTCTATAGCATTCACTCTTGCTCATAGCAGCCTGGGAACTAGGCATCCAGGCACACAGGGTGTAGCAGGGCTCAGCTCCTAAAGCAAGGCGTGAGTCGACAGCAGCCTTCCTGACAGGCCTGCTTCTCTCTCCCAGTCACGTTTAGGTTCCATTTCTCATGCTTTCACAAAAGCACCCCATAGGTGACGTCCCGGCTCAGGAAGGTCCGTCTGTGCTGAGGCCCGCGTTCTCTACAGGTCTGTTCCTCGGCGTTGGCTGGATGGCACTTAGGACTCCACGCACACACGGGAGCGCCTATCGAGTTTCCCGAAACAAGAGTTGAGGCGACAGGGTGCCCTCTGCCCATGCTGATTTCTCCCCCGGAACCCAGCTGGGACTCCCTCCCCAGGCTTGCACTCCAACAGAGGGGAAAATGGCCGCCACCCTGTGGCGAGGCAGAGGAGCTGAAGCAGGGCTTCTTTAGCGGCTTCTCCCTGCCAAACCAGTGTGGAGCACTTAGCATTCCAGTGCACACCGGAGCAGTAGTGTTAGCTCCAGGTGACAACAGCTGAGTCGAGAGTTGCCTTCCTGGCCCGGGCTGCTTCTCCCTCGGTGGCGGTGGTGGCACAGAAGGAGCCCGTTCCCCAGGCGCTCACCCACGGTAGCCGGGAAACTGCTCCCTCCCCCTCAGAGCGCTGGATGGTAGCGAAAGCAAGGTTTCCGTACAATGTTGTTTCTTGCAGGTACAGCGCAGGCGATCAGGCTTCCATGCGAAAGCGGGGCCTCGGTGCTAGCTTCATGAAACAAGTGGGGGAGTCGAGGGCTGCCTTGTGCAGCAGCCGGCGGCTCCCTCGGAATTAGGTTTGGGACTCCCTTGCAGTGCTCTCACGCACGCACACAAAAAAATGCCTCCACCCTCGGGAGCGGCTGTTTTAGCTGGGGCACGCATTCTCTACCGAGTTTTCCCTTCGAGTGGGGTGGCTGTCCTTCAGCCTGCACGCACCCCCCCGGGGTAACGGTACCAGCCCCCGAAGCATGATGTGAGTTGAGAGCTCCCTGCTGTCCGGCCTGTCTCTCCCCCGGTCTTACGGAATGGGGCCCGGCCCCGGGCCATCACCCACAGGACCCCCTCAACTGCTTCCTCCCACACAGAGGCCGACGGTAGCTAAAGCACGGTGTCTCTTCAGTGTTGCTGCTTCGAGTTAGAACGCTTGCGGTTAGACTACCATGCAAAAGCGGGGCCGCAGTGCTCGCATCCTGCAACAAGCGGGGAGTCGTGTGCTGCCTTCTGTGGGGGCCTGCGTCTCACACGGAAAGCGGTTTGGGCCTCCCTTGCCGGGCGCTCCTGCGTGCACACAGCAGAACGCTTCCAGCCTCCGGCATGGGCATGGCTCTTTTAGCCGGAGCGGGAATTCTCTACAGGGTGGTTCCTTTGAGTTAGGGGGTTGGCTTGAGGCCTGCGGGCACGCCCCGGGCAAGGGGAGTAGCCTCAGAAAGGAGAGGTGAGTGGATAGCTGCGTTCCGCACCGGCCCCTTTCTCGCTCCAATTCACGCAGGGGACCCTGTCCCCCGTCTCTCCAACACGAGCACTGTAAAATGCCTCTGGCTTCAGGAACGGCCCCGATAGCCACAGCGCAGTCTTTCTATAGCATTGATTCTTGCTCTTAGCAGCCTGGGAACTAGGCATCCAGGCTCACAGGGTGCAGCAGGGCTCAGCTCCTAAAGCAAGGCGTGAGTCGACAGCAGCCTTCCTGACAGGCCTGCTTCTCTCTCCGAGTCACGTTTAGGTTCCATTTCTCATGCTTTCACAAAAGCACACCAGAGGTGACGGTCCGGCTCAGGAAGGGCCATCTTTGCTGAGGCCCGCCTTCTCTACAGGTTTGTTCCTCGGCGTTGGCTGGATGGCACTTAGGACTGCACGCACACACGGGAGCACCGATCGAGTTTCCCGAAACAAGATTTGAGGCGACAGGGTGCCCTCTGCACATGCTGATTACTCCCCCGGAACCCAGCTGGGACTCCCTCCCCAGGCTTGCACTCCAGCAGAGGGGAAAATGGCCGCCACCCTGTGGCGAGGCGGAGGAGCTGAAGCGGGGCTTCTTTAGGGGCTTCTCCCTGCCAAACCAGTGTGGAGCACTTAGCATTCCAGTGCACACGCGGAGCAGTAGTGTTAGCTCCAGGTGACAACAGCTGAGTCGAGAGGTGCCTTCCTGGCCCGGGCTGCTTCTCCCTTGGTGGCGGCATGGAAGGAGCCCGTTCCCCAGGCGCTCACCCACGGTAGCCGGGAAACTGCTCCCTCCCCCTCAGAGCGGTGGATGGTAGCGAAAGCAAGGTTTCCGTACAATATTGTTTCTTGCAGGTACAGCGCAGGCGATCAGGCTTTCATGCGAAAGCGGGGCCTCGGTGCTAGCTTCATGAAACAAGTGGGGGAGTCGAGGGCCTCCTTGTGCAGCAGCCGGCGGCTCCCTCGGAATTAGGTTTCGGACTCCCTTGCAGTGCTCTCACGCACGCACACAACAAAATGCCTCCACCCTCGGGAGCGGCTGTTTTAGCTGGGGCACGCGTCCTCTACCGAGTTTTCCCTTCGAGTGGGGTGGCTGTCCTTCAGCCTGCACGCACCCCCCGGGGCAACGGTATCAGCCCCGGAGACCTGGTGTGAGTTGAGACCTCCCTGCTGTCCGGCCTGTCTCTCCCCCACCCCCCCACCCCGGGCCTTACGGAATGGAGCCCGGCCCCGGGCCTCCTCACCCACAGGACCCCCTTAACTGCTTCCTCCCACACAGAGGTCGACGGTAGCTAACGGACGGTGTCTCTGCAGTGTTGCTGCTTCCAGTTAGAACGCTTGCGGTTAGACTTCCATGCAAAAGCGGAACCGCAGTGCTCCCTTCCTGAAACGAGCGGGGAGTCGTGTGCTGCCTTCTGCCGGGGCCTCCGTCTCACACGGAAAGCGGTTTGGGCCTCCCTTGCCGGGCGCTCACGCGGGCACACAGCAGAAGGCTTCCAGCCTCCGGCCTGGCTCTTTTAGCCGAAGCGGGAATTCTCTACAGGGTGGTTCCTTTGAGTTAGGGGGTTGGCTTGAGGCCTGCGGGCGCGCCCGGGGCAAGGGGAGTAGCCTCAGAAAGGAGAGGTGAGTGGAGAGCTGCCTTCCGCACCGGCCCGTTTCTCACTCCATTTCACGCAGGGGACCCTGTCCCCCGTCTCTCCAACACGAGCACTGTAAAATGCCTCTGGCTTCAGGAACGGCCCTGTCAACTAGAGCGCAGTCCTTCTATAGCATTCACCCTTGCTCTTAGCAGCCTGGGAACTAGGCATCCAGGCACACAGGGTGCAGCAGGGCTCAGCTCCTAAAACAAGGCGTGAGTCGACAGCAGCCATCCTGACAGGCCTGCTTCTCACTCCGAGTCACGTTTAGGTTCCATTTCTCCTGCTTTCACAAAAGCACCCCATAGGTGACGTCCCGGCTCAGGAAGGGCCGTCTGTGCTGAGGCCCGCGTTCTCTCCAGGTTTGTTCCTCGGCGTTGGCTGGATGGCACTTAGGAATCCACACACACACGGGAGCGCCGATCGTGTCTCCCGAAACAAGAGTTGAGGCGACAGGGTGCCCTCTGCCCATGCTGATTTCTCCCCCGGAACCCAGCTGGGACTCCCTCCCCAGGCTTGCACTCCAGCAGAGGGGAAAATGGCCGCCAACCTGTGGCGAGGCTGAGGAGCTGAAGCGGGGCTTCTTTAGGGCCTTCAACCTGCCAAACCAGTGTGGAGCACTTAGCATTCCTGTGCACACGCGGAGCAGTAGTGTTAGCTCCAGGTGACAACAGCTGAGTCGAGAGGTGCCTTCCTGGCCCGGGCCGCTTCTCCCTCGGTGGCGGCACGGAAGGAGCCCGTTCCCCAGGCGCTCACCCACGGTAGCCGGGAAACTGCTCCCTCCCCCTCAGAGCGCTGGATGGTAGCGAAAGCTCCGTTTCAGTACACTGTTGTTTCTTGGAGGTAGAGCGCAGGTGATCAGGCTTCCATGCGAAAGCGGGGCCTCGGTGCTAGCTTCATGAAACAAGTGGGAGAGTCGAGGGCTGCCTCGTGCAGCAGCCGGCGGCTCCCTCGGAGTTAGGTTTGGGACTCCCTTGCAGTGCTCTCAGGCACGCACACAACAAAATGCCTCCACCCTCGGGAGCGGCTGTTTTACCTGGGGCACGCATTCTCTTCCGAGTTTTCCCTTCGAGTGGGGTGGCTGTCCTTCAGCCTGCACGCACCCCCCCGGGGTAACGGTACCAGCCCCCGAAGCATGATGTGAGTTGAGAGCTCCCTGCTGTCCGGCCTGTCTCTCCCCCGGTCTTACGGAATGGGTCCCGGCCCCGGGCCCTCACCCACAGGACCCCCTCAACTGCTTCCTCCCACACAGAGGCCGACGGTAGCTAAAGCACGGTGTCTCTTCAGTGTTGCTGCTTCGAGTTAGAACGCTTGTGGTTAGACTTCCATGCAAAAGCGGGGCCGCAGTGCTCGCTTCCTGCAACAAGCGGGGAGTCGTTTGCTGCCTTCTGCGGGGGCCTGCGTCTCACACGGAAAGCGGTTTGGGCCTCCCTTGCCGGGCGCTCCCGCGGGCACACAGCAGAACGCTTCCAGCCTCCGGCATGGGCATGGCTCTTTTAGCCGGAGCGGGAATTCTCTACAGGGTGGTTCCTTTGAGTTAGGGGGTTGGCTTGAGGCCTGCGGGCACGCCCGGGCAAGGGGAGTAGCCTCAGAAAGGAGAGGTGAGTGGAGAGCTGCGTTCCGCACCGGCCCCTTTCTCGCTCCAATTCACGCAGGGGACCCTGTCCCCCGTCTCTCCAACACGAGCACTGTAAAATGCCTCTGGCTTCAGGAACGGCCCCGATAGCCACAGCGCAGTCTTTCTATAGCAATGATTCTTGCTCTTAGCAGCCTGGGAACTAGGCATCCAGGCTCACAGGGTGCAGCAGGGCTCAGCTCCTAAAGCAAGGCGTGAGTCGACAGCAGCCTTCCTGACAGGCCTGCTTCTCTCTCCGAGTCACGTTTAGGTTCCATTTCTCATGCTTTCACAAAAGCACACCAGAGGTGACGGTCCGGCTCAGGAAGCGCCATCTTTGCTGAGGCCCGCGTTCTCTACAGGTTTGTTCCTCGGCGTTGGCTGGATGGCACTTAGGAGTGCACGCACACACGGGAGCGCCGATCGAGTTTCCCGAAACAAGAGTTGAGGCGACAGGGTGCCCTCTGCCCATGCTGATTTCTCCCCCGGAACCCAGCTGGGACTCCCTCCCCAGGCTTGCACTCCAGCAGAGGGGAAAATGGCCGCCACCCTGTGGCGAGGCTGAGGAGCTGAAGCGGGGCTTCTTTAGCGGCTTCTCCCTGCCAAACCAGTGTGGAGCACTTAGCATTCCAGTGCACACAGGAGCAGTAGTGTTAGCTCCAGGTGACAACAGCTGAGTCGAGAGGTGCCTTCCTGGCCCGGGCTGCTTCTCCCTCAGTGGCGGCAGGGAAGGAGCCCGTTCCCCAGGCGCTCACCCACGGTAGCCGGGAAACTGCTCCCTCCCCCTCAGAGCGGTGGATGGTAGCGAAAGCAAGGTTTCCGTACAATGTTGTTTCTTGGAGGTAGAGCGCAGGCGATCAGGCTTCCATGCGAAAGCGGGGCCTCGGTGCTAGCTTCATGAAACAAGTGGGGGAGTCGAGTCCTGCCTTGTGCAGCAGCCGGCGGCTCCCTCGGAATTAGGTTTGGGACTCCCTTGCAGTGCTCTCAGGCATGCACAAAACAAAATGCCTCCACCCTCGGGAGCGGCTGTTTTAGCTGGGGCACGCGTCTTCTACCGAGTTTTCCCTTCGAGTGGGGTGGCTGTACTTGAGCCTGCACGCACCCCCCGGGGCAACGGTTCCAGCCCCAGAGGCCTGGTGTGAGTTGAGAGCTCCCTGCTGTCAGGCCTGTCTCCCCCCCACCCCCCCACACCCCCACCCCGGGCCTTATGGAATGGAGCCCTGCCCCGGGCCCCCTAACCCACAGGACCCCCTCAACTGCTTCCTCCCACACAGAGGTCGATGGTGGCTAAAGCACGGTGTCTCTGCAGTGTTGCTGCTTCGAGTTAGAACGCTTGCGGTTAGACTTCTATGCAAAAGCGGGACCGCAGTGCTCCCTTCCTGTAACGAGCGGGGAGTCGTGTGCTGCCTTCTGCCGGGGCCTGCGTCTCACACGGAAAACGGTTTGGGCCTCCCTTGCCGGGTGCTCATGCGGGCACTCAGCAGAAGGCTTCCAGCCTCCGGCCTGGTTCTTTTAGCCAAAGTGGGAATTCTCTACAGGGCGGTTCCTTTGAGTTAGGGGGTTGGCTTGAGGCCGGCGGGCGCGCCCGGGGCAAGGGGAGTAGCCTCAGAAAGGAGAGGTGAGTGGAGAGCTGCCTTCCGCACCGGCCCCTTTCTCGCTCCATTTCACGCAGGGGACCCTGTCCACAGTCTCTCCAACAGGAGCACTGTAAAATGCCTCTGGCTTCAGGAACGGCCCTGTCAACTAGAGCGCAGCCCTTCTATAGCATTCACTCTTGCTCTTAGCAGCCTGGGAACTAGGCATCCAGGAACACAGGGTGCAGCAGGGCTCAGCTCCTAAAGCAAGGCGTGAGTCGACAGCAGCCTTCCTGACAGGCCTGCTTCTCTCTCCCAGTCACGTTTAGGTTCCATTTCTCATGCTTTCACAAAAGCACACCAGAGGTGACGGTCCGGCTCAGGAAGGGCCATCTTTGCTGAAGCCCGCGTTCTCTACAGGTCTGTGCCTCGGCGTTGGCTGGATGGCACTTAGGACTGCAAGCACACACGGGAGCGCCGATCGAGTTTCGCGAAACAAGAGTTGAGGCGACAGCGTGCCCTCTGCCCATGGTGATTTCTCCCCCGGAACCCAGCTGGGACTCCCTCCCCAGGCTTGCCCTCCAGCAGAGGGGAAAATGGCCGCCACCCTGTGGCGAGGCGGAGGAGCTGAAGCGGGGCTTCTTTAGCGGCTTCTCCCTGCGAAACCAGTGTGGAGCACTTAGCATTCCAGTGCACACGCGGAGCAGTAGTGTTAGCTCCAGGTGACAACAGCTGAGTCGAGAGGTGCCTTCCTGGCCCGGGCTGCTTCTCCCTCGGTGGCGGCACGGAAGGAGCCCGTTCCCCAGGCGCTCACCCACGGTAGCCGGGAAACTGCTCCCTCCCACTCAGAGCGGTGGAAGGTAGCCAAAGCACGGTTTCCGTACACTGTTGTTTCTTGGAGGTAGAGCGCAGGCGATCAGGCTTCCATGCGAAAGCGGGGCCTCGGTGCTAGCTTCATGAAACAAGTGGGGGAGTCGAGGGCTGCCTTGGGCAGCAGCCGGCGGCTCCCTCGGAGTTAGGTTTGGGACTCCCTTGCAGTGCTCTCAGGCACGCACACAACAAAATGCCTCCACCCTCGGGAGCGGCTGTTTTAGCTGGGGCACGCATTCTCTACCGAGTTTTCCCTTCGAGTGGGGTGGCTGTCCTTCAGCCTGCACGCACCCCCCCGGGGCAACGGTACCAGCCCCCGAAGCATGATGTGAGTTGAGAGCTCCCTGCTGTCCGGCCTGTCTCTCCCCCGGTCTTACGGAATGGGGCCCGGCCCAGGGCCCTCACCCACAGGACCCCCTCAACTGCTTCCTCCCACACAGAGGCCGACGGTAGCTAAAGCACGGTGTCTCTGCAGTGTTGCTGCTTCGAGTTAGAAAGCTTGCGGTTAGACTTCCATGCAAAAGCGGGGCCGCAGTGCTCGCTTCCTGCAACGAACGGGGAGTCGTGTGCTGCCTTCTGCGGGGGCCTGCGTCTCACACGGAAAGCGGTTTGGGCCTCCCTTGCCGGGCGCTCACGCGTGCACACAGCAGAACGCTTCCAGCCTCCGGCATGGGCATGGCTCTTTTAGCCGGAGCGGGAATTCTCTACAGGGTGGTTCCTATGACTGAGGGGGTTGGCTTGAGGCCTGCGGGCACGCCCCGGGCAAGGGGAGTAGCCTCAGAAAGGAGAGGTGATTGGAGAGCTGCCTTCGGCACCGGCCCGTTTCTCGCTCCATTTCACGGAGGGGACCCTGTCCCCCGTCTCTCCAACACGAGCACTGTAAAATGCCTCTGGCTTCAGGAACGGCCCCGATAGCCACAGCGCAGTCTTTCTATAGCATTGATTCTTGCTCTTAGCAGCCTGGGAACTAGGCATCCAGGCTCACAGGGTGCAGCAGGGCTCAGCTCCTAAAGCAAGGCGTGAGTCGACAGCAGCCTTCCTGACAGGCCTGCTTCTCTCTCCGTGTCACGTTTAGGTTCCATTTCTCATGCTTTCACAAAAGCACCCCAGAGGTGACGGTCCGGATCAGGAAGGGCATTCTTTTCTGAGGCCCGCGTTCTCTACAGGTATGTTCCTCGGCGTTGGCTGGATGGCACTTAGGACTCCAAGCACACACGGGAGCGCCGATCGAGTGTCCCGAAACAAGAGTTGAGGCGACAGGGTGCCCTCTGCCCATGCTGATTTCTCCCCCGGAACCCAGCTGGGACTCCCTCCCCAGGCTTGCACTCCAGCAGAGGGGAAAATGGCCACCACCCTGTGGCGAGGCGAAGGAGCTGAAGCGGGGCTTCTTTAGCGGCTTCTCCCTGCGAAACCAGTGTGGAGCACTTAGCATTCCAGTGCACACGCGGAGCAGTAGTGTTAGCTCCAGGTGACAACAGCTGAGTCGAGAGGTGCCTTCCTGGCCCGGGCTGCCTCTCCCTCGGTGGCGGCACGGAAGGAGCCCGTTCCCCAGGCGCTCACCCACGGTAGCCGGGAAACTGCTCCCTCCCACTCAGAGCGGTGGAAGGTAGCCAAAGCACGGTTTCCGTACACTGTTGTTTCTTGGAGGTAGAGCGCAGGCGATCAGGCTTCCATGCGAAAGCGGGGCCTCGGTGCTAGCTTCATGAAACAAGTGGGGGAGTCGAGGGCTGCCTTGGGCAGCAGCCGGCGGCTCCCTCGGAGTTAGGTTTGGGACTCCCTTGCAGTGCTCTCAGGCACGCACACAACAAAATGACTCCACCCTCGGGAGCGGCTGTTTTAGCTGGGGCACGCATTCTCTACCGAGTTTTCCCTTCGAGTGGGGTGGCTGTCCTTCAGCCTGCACGCACCCCCCCGGGGCAACGGTACCAGCCCCCGAAGCATGATGTGAGTTGAGAGCTTCCTGCTGTCCGGCCTGTCTCTCCCCCGGTCTTACGGAATGGGGCCCGGCCCAGGGCCCTCACCCACAGGACCCCCTCAACTGCTTCCTCCCACAAAGAGGCCGACGGTAGCTAAAGCACGGTGTCTCTGCAGTGTTGCTGCTTCGAGTTAGAAAGCTTGCGGTTAGACTTCCATGCAAAAGCGGGGCCGCAGTGCTCGCTTCCTGCAACGAACGGGGAGTCGTGTGCTGCCTTCTGCGGGGGCCTGCGTCTCACACGGAAAGCGGTTTGGGCCTCCCTTGCCGGGCGCTCACGCGTGCACACAGCAGAACGCTTCCAGCCTCCGGCATGGGCATGGCTCTTTTAGCCGGGCGGGAATTCTCTACAGGGTGGTTCCTATGAGTTAGGGGGTTGGCTTGAGGCCTGCGGGCACGCCCCGGGCAAGGGGAGTAGCCTCAGAAAGGAGAGGTGATTGGAGAGCTGCCTTCGGCACCGGCCCGTTTCTCGCTCCATGTCACGCAGGGGACCCTGTCCCCCGTCTCTCCAACACGAGCACTGTAAAATGCCTCTGGCTTCAGGAACGGCCCCGATAGCCACAGCGCAGTCTTTCTATAGCATTGATTCTTGCTCTTAGCAGCCTGGGAACTAGGCATCCAGGCTCACAGGGTGCAGCAGGGCTCAGCTCCTAAAGCAAGGCGTGAGTCGACAGCAGCCTTCCTGACAGGCCTGCTTCTCTCTCCATGTCACGTTTAGGTTCCATTTCTCATGCTTTCACAAAAGCACCCCAGAGGTGACGGTCCGGCTCAGGAAGGGCATTCTTTTCTGAGGCCCGCGTTCTCTACAGGTATGTTCCTCGGCGTTGGCTGGATGGCACTTAGGACTCCAAGCACACACGGGAGCGCCGATCGAGTTTCCCGAAACAAGAGTTGAGGCGACAGGGTGCCCTCTGCCCATGCTGATTTCTCCCCCGGAACCCAGCTGGGACTCCCTCCCCAGGCTTGCACTCCAGCAGAGGGGAAAATGGCCGCCACCCTGTGGCGAGGCGGAGGAGCTGAAGCGGGGCTTCTTTAGCGGCTTCTCCCTGCGAAACCAGTGTGGAGCACTTAGCATTCCAGTGCACACGCGGAGCAGTAGTGTTAGCTCCAGGTGACAACAGCTGAGTCGAGAGGTGCCTTCCTGGCCCGGGCTGCTTCTCCCTAGGTGGAGGCATGGAAGGAGCCCGTTCCCCAGGCGCTCACCCACGGTAGCCTGGAAACTGCTCCCTCCCACTCAGAGCGGTGGATGGTAGCGAAAGCACGGTTTCCCTACACTGTTGTTTCTTGGAGGTAGAGCGCAGGCGATCAGGCTTCCAGGCGAAAGCGGGGCCTCGGTGCTAGCTTCATGAAACAAGTGGGGGTGTCGAGGGCTGCCTTGTGCAGCACCCGGCGGCTCCCTCGGAATTAGGTTTGGGACTCCCTTGCAGTGCTCTCAGGCACGCACACAACAAAATGCCTCCACCCTCGAGAGCGGCTGTTTTAGCTGGGGCACGCGTCCTCTACCGAGTTTTCCCTTCGAGTGGGGTGGCTGTCCTTCAGCCTGCACGCACCCCCCGGGGCAACGGTACCAGCCCCGGAGGCCTGGTGTGAGTTGAGAGCTCCCTGCTGTCAGGCCTGTCTCCCCCCCACCCCCCCACCCCCCCACCCCGGGCCTTACGGAATGGAGCCCGACCCCGGGCCCCCTAACCCACAGGACCCCCTCAACTGCTTCCTCCCACACAGAGGCCGACGGTAGCTAAAGCACGGTGTCTATTCAGTGTTGCTGCTTCGAGTTAGAACGCTTGCGGTTAGACTTCCATGCAAAAGCGGGTCCGCAGTGCTCGCATCCTGCAACGAGCGGGGAGTCGTGTGCTGCCTTCTGCGGGGGCCTGCGTCTCACACGGAAAGCGGTTTGGGCCTCCCTTGCCGGGCGCTCCCGCGTGTACACAGCAGAACGCTTCCAGCCTCCGGCATGGGCATGGCTCTTTTAGCCGGAGCGGGAATTCTCTACAGGGTGGTTCCTTTGAGTTAGGGGGTTGGCTTGAGGCCTGCGGGCACGCCCCGGGCAAGGGGAGTAGCCTCAGAAAGGACAGGTGAGTGGAGAGCTGCCTTCCGCACCGGCCCGTTTCTCGGTCCATTTCACGCAGGGGACCCTGTCCCCCGTCTCTCCAACACGAGCAGTGTAAAATGCCTCTGGCTTCAGGAACGGCCCCGATAGCCACAGCGCAGTCATTCTATAGCATTGATTCTTGCTCTTAGCAGCCTGGGAACTAGGCATCCAGGCACACAGGGTGCAGCAGGGCTCAGCTCCTAAAGCAAGGCGTGAGTCGACAGCAGCCTTCCTGACAGGCCTGCTTCTCTCTCCGAGTCACGTTTAGGTTCCATTTCTCATGCTTTCACAAAAGCACACCAGAGGTGACGGTCCGGCTCAGGAAGGGCCTTCTTGCTGAGGCCCGCGTTCTCTACAGGTTTGTTCCTCGGCGTTGGCTGGATGGCACTTAGGACTGCACGCACACACGGGAGCGCCGATCGAGTTTCCCGAAACAAGAGTTGAGGCGACAGGGTGCCCTCTGCCCATGCTGATTTCTCCCCCGGAACCCAGCTGGGACTCCCTCCCCAGGCTTGCCCTCCAGCAGAGGGGAAAATGGCCGCCACCCTGTGGCGAGGCGGAGGAGCTGAAGCCGGGCTTCTTTAGCGGCTTCTCCCTGCGAAACCAGTGTGGAGCACTTAGCATTCCAGTGCACACAAGGAGCAGTAGTGTTAGCTCCAGGTGACAACAGCTGAGTCGAGAGGTGCCTTGCTGGCCCGGGCTGCTTCTCCCTCGGTGGCGGCAGGGAAGGAGCCCGTTCCCCAGGCGCTCACCCACGGTAGCCGGGAAACTGCTCCCTCCCCCTCAGAGCGGTGGATGGTAGCGAAAGCAAGGTTTCCGTACAATGTTGTTTCTTGCAGGTACAGCGCAGGCGATCAGGCTTCCATGCGAAAGAGGGGCCTCGGTGATAGCTTCATGAAACAAGTGGGGGAGTCGAGGGCTGCCTTGTGCAGGAGCCGGCGGCTCCCTCGGAATTAGGTTTGGGACTCCCTTGCAGTGCTCTCACGCACGCACACAACAAAATGCCTCCACCCTCGGGAGCGGCTGTTTTAGCTGGGGCACGCGTCCTCTACCGAGTTTTCCCTTCGAGTGGGGTGGCTATCCTTCAGCCTGCACGCACCCCCCGGGGCAACGGTATCAGCCCCGGAGACCTGGTGTGAGTTGAGAGCTCCCTGCTGTCCGGCCTGTCTCTCCGCCACCCCCCCACCCAGGGCCTTACGGAATGGAGCCCGGCCCCGGGCCCCCTCACCCACAGGACCCCCTCAACTGCTTCCTCCCACACAGAGGTCGACGGTAGCTAACGCACGGTGTCTCTGCAGTGTTGCTGCTTCCAGTTAGAACGCTTGCTGTTAGACTTCCATGCAAAAGGGGAACCGCAGTGCTCCCTTCCTGAAACGAGCGGGGAGTCGTGTGCTGCCTTCTGCCGGGGCCTGCGTCTCACACGGAAAGCGGTTTGGGCCTCCCTTGCCGGGCGCTCACGCGGGCACACAGCAGAACGCTTCCAGCCTCCGGCCTGGCTCTTTTAGCCGAAGCGGGAATTCTCTACAGGGCGGTTCCTTTGAGTTAGGGGGTTGGCTTGAGGCCTGCGGGCACGCCCGGGGCAAGGGGAGTAGCCTCAGAAAGGAGAGGTGAGTGGAGAGCTGCCTTCCGCACCGGCCCCTTTCTCGCTCCATTTCACGCAGGGGACCCTGTCCCCAGTCTCTCCAACACGAGCAGTGTAAAATGCCTCTGGCTTCAGGAACGGCCCTGTCAACTAGAGCGCAGCCCTTCTATAGCATTCACTCTTGCTCATAGCAGCCTGGGAACTAGGCATCCAGGCACACAGGGTGTAGCAGGGCTCAGCTCCTAAAGCAAGGCGTGAGTCGACAGCAGCCTTCCTGACAGGCCTGCTTCTCTCTCCCAGTCACGTTTAGGTTCCATTTCTCATGCTTTCACAAAAGCACCCCATAGGTGACGTCCCGGCTCAGGAAGGTCCGTCTGTGCTGAGGCCCGCGTTCTCTACAGGTCTGTTCCTCGGCGTTGGCTGGATGGCACTTAGGACTCCACGCACACACGGGAGCGCCTATCGAGTTTCCCGAAACAAGAGTTGAGGCGACAGGGTGCCCTCTGCCCATGCTGATTTCTCCCCCGGAACCCAGCTGGGACTCCCTCCCCAGGCTTGCACTCCAACAGAGGGGAAAATGGCCGCCACCCTGTGGCGAGGCAGAGGAGCTGAAGCAGGGCTTCTTTAGCGGCTTCTCCCTGCCAAACCAGTGTGGAGCACTTAGCATTCCAGTGCACACCGGAGCAGTAGTGTTAGCTCCAGGTGACAACAGCTGAGTCGAGAGTTGCCTTCCTGGCCCGGGCTGCTTCTCCCTCGGTGGCGGTGGTGGCACAGAAGGAGCCCGTTCCCCAGGCGCTCACCCACGGTAGCCGGGAAACTGCTCCCTCCCCCTCAGAGCGCTGGATGGTAGCGAAAGCAAGGTTTCCGTACAATGTTGTTTCTTGCAGGTACAGCGCAGGCGATCAGGCTTCCATGCGAAAGCGGGGCCTCGGTGCTAGCTTCATGAAACAAGTGGGGGAGTCGAGGGCTGCCTTGTGCAGCAGCCGGCGGCTCCCTCGGAATTAGGTTTGGGACTCCCTTGCAGTGCTCTCACGCACGCACACAAAAAAATGCCTCCACCCTCGGGAGCGGCTGTTTTAGCTGGGGCACGCATTCTCTACCGAGTTTTCCCTTCGAGTGGGGTGGCTGTCCTTCAGCCTGCACGCACCCCCCCGGGGTAACGGTACCAGCCCCCGAAGCATGATGTGAGTTGAGAGCTCCCTGCTGTCCGGCCTGTCTCTCCCCCGGTCTTACGGAATGGGGCCCGGCCCCGGGCCATCACCCACAGGACCCCCTCAACTGCTTCCTCCCACACAGAGGCCGACGGTAGCTAAAGCACGGTGTCTCTTCAGTGTTGCTGCTTCGAGTTAGAACGCTTGCGGTTAGACTACCATGCAAAAGCGGGGCCGCAGTGCTCGCATCCTGCAACAAGCGGGGAGCCGTGTGCTGCCTTCTGTGGGGGCCTGCGTCTCACACGGAAAGCGGTTTGGGCCTCCCTTGCCGGGCGCTCCTGCGTGCACACAGCAGAACGCTTCCAGCCTCCGGCATGGGCATGGCTCTTTTAGCCGGAGCGGGAATTCTCTACAGGGTGGTTCCTTTGAGTTAGGGGGTTGGCTTGAGGCCTGCGGGCACGCCCCGGGCAAGGGGAGTAGCCTCAGAAAGGAGAGGTGAGTGGATAGTTGCGTTCCGCACCGGCCCCTTTCTCGCTCCAATTCACGCAGGGGACCCTGTCCCCCGTCTCTCCAACACGAGCACTGTAAAATGCCTCTGGCTTCAGGAACGGCCCCGATAGCCACAGCGCAGTCTTTCTATAGCACTGATTCTTGCTCTTAGCAGCCTGGGAACTAGGCATCCAGGCTCACAGGGTGCAGCAGGGCTCAGCTCCTAAAGCAAGGCGTGAGTCGACAGCAGCCTTCCTGACAGGCCTGCTTCTCTCTCCGAGTCACGTTTAGGTTCCATTTCTCATGCTTTCACAAAAGCACACCAGAGGTGACGGTCCGGCTCAGGAAGGGCCATCTTTGCTGAGGCCCGCCTTCTCTACAGGTTTGTTCCTCGGCGTTGGCTGGATGGCACTTAGGACTGCACGCACACACGGGAGCACCGATCGAGTTTCCCGAAACAAGATTTGAGGCGACAGGGTGCCCTCTGCCCATGCTGATTACTCCCCCGGAACCCAGCTGGGACTCCCTCCCCAGGCTTGCACTCCAGCAGAGGGGAAAATGGCCGCCACCCTGTGGCGAGGCGGAGGAGCTGAAGCGGGGCTTCTTTAGGGGCTTCTCCCTGCCAAACCAGTGTGGAGCACTTAGCATTCCAGTGCACACGCGGAGCAGTAGTGTTAGCTCCAGGTGACAACAGCTGAGTCGAGAGGTGCCTTCCTGGCCCGGGCTGCCTCTCCCTAGGTCGCGGCTCGGAAGGAGCCCGTTCCCCAGGCGCTCACCCACGGTAGCCGGGAAACTGCTCCCTCCCCCTCAGAGCGGTGGATGGTAGCGAAAGCAAGGTTTCCATACACTGTTGTTTCTTGGAGGTAGAGCGCAGGCGATCAGGCTTCCATGCGAAAGCGGGGCCTCGGTGCTAGGTTCATGAAACAAGTGGGGGAGTCGAGGGCTGCCTTGGGCAGCAGGCGGCGGCTCCCTCGGAGTTAGGTTTGGGACTCCCTGGCAGTGCTCTCTCGCACGCACACAACAAAATGCCTCCACCCTCGGGAGCGGCTGTTTTACCTGGGGCACGCATTCTCTACCGAGTTTTCCCTTCGAGTGGGGTGGCTGTCCTTCAGCCTGCACGCACCCTCCCGGGGCAACGGTACCAGCCCCCGAAGCATGATGTGAGTTGAGAGCTCCCTGCTGTCCGGCCTGTCTCTCCCCCGGTCTTACGGAATGGGTCCCGGCCCCGGGCCCTCACCCACAGGACCCCCTCAACTGCTTCCTCCCTCACAGAGGCCGACGGTAGGTAAAGCAAGGTGTCTCTGCAGTGTTGCTTCTTCGAGTTAGAAAGCTTGCGGTTAGACTTCCATGCAAAAGCGGGGCCGCAGTGCTCGCTTCCTGCAACGAGCGGGGAGTCGTGTGCTGCCTTCTGCGGGGGCCTGCGTCTCACACGGAAAGCGGTTCGGGCCTCCCTGGCCGGGCGCTCACGCGTGCACACAGCAGAACGCTTCCAGCCTCCGGCATGGGCATGGCTCTTTTAGCCGGAGCGGGAATTCTCTACAGGGTGTTTCCTTTGAGTTAGGGGGTTTGCTTGAGGCCTGCGGGCACGCCCCGGGCAAGGGGAGTAGCCTCAGAAAGGACAGGTGAGTGGAGAGCTGCCTTCCGCACCGGCCCCTTTCTCACTCCATTTCACGCAGGGGACCCTGTCCCCCGTCTCTCCAACACGAGCACTGTAAAATGCCTCTGGCTTCAGGAACGGCCCTGTCAACTAGAGCGCAGCCCTTCTATAGCATTCACTCTTGCTCTTAGCAGCCTGGGAACTAGGCATCCAGGCACACAGGGTGCAGCAGGGCTCAGCTCCTAAAGCAAGGCGTGAGTCGACAGCAGCCTTCCTGACAGGCCTGCTTCTCTCTCCCAGTCACGTTTAGGTTCCATTTCTCATGCTTTCACAAAAGCACACCAGAGGTGACGTTCCGGCTCAGGAAGGGCCTTCTTGCTGAGGCCCGCGTTCTCTACAGGTTTGTTCCTCGGCGTTGGCTGGATGGCACTTAGGACTGCACGCACACACGGGAGCGCCGATCGAGTTTCCCGAAACAAGAGTTGAGGCGACAGGGTGCCCTCTGCCCATGCTGATTTCTCCCCCGGAACCCAGCTGGGACTCCCTCCCCAGGCTTGCCCTCCAGCAGAGGGGAAAATGGCCGCCACCCTGTGGCGAGGCGGAGGAGCTGAAGCGGGGCTTCTTTAGCGGCTTCTCCCTGCGAAACCAGTGTGGAGCACTTAGCATTCCAGTGCACACGCGGAGCAGTAGTGTTAGCTCCAGGTGACAACAGCTGAGTCGAGAGGTGCCTTCCTGGCCCGGGCTGCTTCTCCCTTGGTGGCGGCATGGAAGGAGCCCGTTCCCCAGGCGCTCACCCACGGTAGCCGGGAAACTGCTCCCTCCCCCTCAGAGCGGTGGATGGTAGCGAAAGCAAGGTTTCCGTACAATATTGTTTCTTGCAGGTACAGCGCAGGCGATCAGGCTTTCATGCGAAAGCGGGGCCTCGGTGCTAGCTTCATGAAACAAGTGGGGGAGTCGAGGGCTGCCTTGTGCAGCAGCCGGCGGCTCCCTCGGAATTAGGTTTCGGACTCCCTTGCAGTGCTCTCACGCACGCACACAACAAAATGCCTCCACCCTCGGGAGCGGCTGTTTTAGCTGGGGCACGCGTCCTCTACCGAGTTTTCCCTTCGAGTGGGGTGGCTGTCCTTCAGCCTGCACGCACCCCCCGGGGCAACGGTATCAGCCCCGGAGACCTGGTGTGAGTTGAGACCTCCCTGCTGTCCGGCCTGTCTCTCCCCCACCCCCCCACCCCGGGCCTTACGGAATGGAGCCCGGCCCCGGGCCTCCTCACCCACAGGACCCCCTTAACTGCTTCCTCCCACACAGAGGTCGACGGTAGCTAACGGACGGTGTCTCTGCAGTGTTGCTGCTTCCAGTTAGAACGCTTGCGGTTAGACTTCCATGCAAAAGCGGAACCGCAGTGCTCCCTTCCTGAAACGAGCGGGGAGTCGTGTGCTGCCTTCTGCCGGGGCCTGCGTCTCACACGGAAAGCGGTTTGGGCCTCCCTTGCCGGGCGCTCACGCGGGCACACAGCAGAAGGCTTCCAGCCTCCGGCCTGGCTCTTTTAGCCGAAGCGGGAATTCTCTACAGGGTGGTTCCTTTGAGTTAGGGGGTTGGCTTGAGGCCTGCGGGCGCGCCCGGGGCAAGGGGAGTAGCCTCAGAAAGGAGAGGTGAGTGGAGAGCTGCCTTCCGCACCGGCCCGTTTCTCACTCCATTTCACGCAGGGGACCCTGTCCCCCGTCTCTCCAACACGAGCACTGTAAAATGCCTCTGGCTTCAGGAACGGCCCTGTCAACTAGAGCGCAGTCCTTCTATAGCATTCACCCTTGCTCTTAGCAGCCTGGGAACTAGGCATCCAGGCACACAGGGTGCAGCAGGGCTCAGCTCCTAAAACAAGGCGTGAGTCGACAGCAGCCATCCTGACAGGCCTGCTTCTCACTCCGAGTCACGTTTAGGTTCCATTTCTCCTGCTTTCACAAAAGCACCCCATAGGTGACGTCCCGGCTCAGGAAGGGCCGTCTGTGCTGAGGCCCGCGTTCTCTCCAGGTTTGTTCCTCGGCGTTGGCTGGATGGCACTTAGGAATCCACACACACACGGGAGCGCCGATCGTGTCTCCCGAAACAAGAGTTGAGGCGACAGGGTGCCCTCTGCCCATGCTGATTTCTCCCCCGGAACCCAGCTGGGACTCCCTCCCCAGGCTTGCACTCCAGCAGAGGGGAAAATGGCCGCCAACCTGTGGCGAGGCTGAGGAGCTGAAGCGGGGCTTCTTTAGGGCCTTCAACCTGCCAAACCAGTGTGGAGCACTTAGCATTCCTGTGCACACGCGGAGCAGTAGTGTTAGCTCCAGGTGACAACAGCTGAGTCGAGAGGTGCCTTCCTGGCCCGGGCTGCTTCTCCCTCGGTGGCGGCACGGAAGGAGCCCGTTCCCCAGGCGCTCACCCACGGTAGCCGGGAAACTGCTCCCTCCCCCTCAGAGCGCTGGATGGTAGCGAAAGCTCGGTTTCAGTACACTGTTGTTTCTTGGAGGTAGAGCGCAGGTGATCAGGCTTCCATGCGAAAGCGGGGCCTCGGTGCTAGCTTCATGAAACAAGTGGGAGAGTCGAGGGCTGCCTCGTGCAGCAGCCGGCGGCTCCCTCGGAGTTAGGTTTGGGACTCCCTTGCAGTGCTCTCAGGCACGCACACAACAAAATGCCTCCACCCTCGGGAGCGGCTGTTTTACCTGGGGCACGCATTCTCTTCCGAGTTTTCCCTTCGAGTGGGGTGGCTGTCCTTCAGCCTGCACGCACCCCCCCGGGGTAACGGTACCAGCCCCCGAAGCATGATGTGAGTTGAGAGCTCCCTGCTGTCCGGCCTGTCTCTCCCCCGGTCTTACGGAATGGGTCCCGGCCCCGGGCCCTCACCCACAGGACCCCCTCAACTGCTTCCTCCCACACAGAGGCCGACGGTAGCTAAAGCACGGTGTCTCTTCAGTGTTGCTGCTTCGAGTTAGAACGCTTGTGGTTAGACTTCCATGCAAAAGCGGGGCCGCAGTGCTCGCTTCCTGCAACAAGCGGGGAGTCGTTTGCTGCCTTCTGCGGGGGCCTGCGTCTCACACGGAAAGCGGTTTGGGCCTCCCTTGCCGGGCGCTCCCGCGGGCACACAGCAGAACGCTTCCAGCCTCCGGCATGGGCATGGCTCTTTTAGCCGGAGCGGGAATTCTCTACAGGGTGGTTCCTTTGAGTTAGGGGGTTGGCTTGAGGCCTGCGGGCACGCCCGGGCAAGGGGAGTAGCCTCAGAAAGGAGAGGTGAGTGGAGAGCTGCGTTCCGCACCGGCCCCATTCTCGCTCCAATTCACGCAGGGGACCCTGTCCCCCGTCTCTCCAACACGAGCACTGTAAAATGCCTCTGGCTTCAGGAACGGCCCCGATAGCCACAGCGCAGTCTTTCTATAGCAATGATTCTTGCTCTTAGCAGCCTGGGAACTAGGCATCCAGGCTCACAGGGTGCAGCAGGGCTCAGCTCCTAAAGCAAGGCGTGAGTCGACAGCAGCCTTCCTGACAGGCCTGCTTCTCTCTCCGAGTCACGTTTAGGTTCCATTTCTCATGCTTTCACAAAAGCACACCAGAGGTGACGGTCCGGCCCAGGAAGCGCCATCTTTGCTGAGGCCCGCGTTCTCTACAGGTTTGTTCCTCGGCGTTGGCTGGATGGCACTTAGGAGTGCACGCACACACGGGAGCGCCGATCGAGTTTCCCGAAACAAGAGTTGAGGCGACAGGGTGCCCTCTGCCCATGCTGATTTCTCCCCCGGAACCCAGCTGGGACTCCCTCCCCAGGCTTGCCCTCCAGCAGAGGGGAAAATGGCCGCCACCCTGTGGCCAGGCTGAGGAGCTGAAGCGGGGCTTCTTTAGCGGCTTCTCCCTGCCAAACCAGTGTGGAGCACTTAGCATTCCAGTGCACACAGGAGCAGTAGTGTTAGCTCCAGGTGACAACAGCTGAGTCGAGAGGTGCCTTCCTGGCCCGGGCTGCTTCTCCCTCAGTGGCGGCAGGGAAGGAGCCCGTTCCCCAGGCGCTCACCCACGGTAGCCGGGAAACTGCTCCCTCCCCCTCAGAGCGGTGGATGGTAGCGAAAGCAAGGTTTCCGTACAATGTTGTTTCTTGGAGGTAGAGCGCAGGCGATCAGGCTTCCATGCGAAAGCGGGGCCTCTGTGCTAGCTTCATGAAACAAGTGGGGGAGTCGAGTCCTGCCTTGTGCAGCAGCCGGCGGCTCCCTCGGAATTAGGTTTGGGACTCCCTTGCAGTGCTCTCAGGCATGCACAAAACAAAATGCCTCCACTCTCGGGAGCGGCTGTTTTAGCTGGGGCACGCGTCTTCTACCGAGTTTTCCCTTCGAGTGGGGTGGCTGTACTTGAGCCTGCACGCACCCCACGGGGCAACGGTTCCAGCCCCGGAGGCCTGGTGTGAGTTGAGAGCTCCCTGCTGTCAGGCCTGTCTCCCCCCCACCCCCCCACACCCCCACCCCGGGCCTTATGGAATGGAGCCCTGCCCCGGGCCCCCTAACCCACAGGACCCCCTCAACTGCTTCCTCCCACACAGAGGTCGATGGTGGCTAAAGCACGGTGTCTCTGCAGTGTTGCTGCTTCGAGTTAGAACGCTTGCGGTTAGACTTCTATGCAAAAGCGGGACCGCAGTGCTCCCTTCCTGTAACGAGCGGGGAGTCGTGTGCTGCCTTCTGCCGGGGCCTGCGTCTCACACGGAAAACGGTTTGGGCCTCCCTTGCCGGGTGCTCATGCGGGCACTCAGCAGAAGGCTTCCAGCCTCCGGCCTGGTTCTTTTAGCCAAAGTGGGAATTCTCTTCAGGGCGGTTCCTTTGAGTTAGGGGGTTGGCTTGAGGCCGGCGGGCGAGCCAGGGGCAAGGGGAGTAGCCTCAGAAAGGAGAGGTGAGTGGAGAGCTGCCTTCCGCACCGGCCCCTTTCTCGCTCCATTTCACGCAGGGGACCCTGTCCACAGTCTCTCCAACAGGAGCACTGTAAAATGCCTCTGGCTTCAGGAACGGCCCTGTCAACTAGAGCGCAGCCCTTCTATAGCATTCACTCTTGCTCTTAGCAGCCTGGGAACTAGGCATCCAGGCACACAGGGTGCAGCAGGGCTCAGCTCCTAAAGCAAGGCGTGAGTCGACAGCAGCCTTCCTGACAGGCCTGCTTCTCTCTCCGAGTCACGTTTAGGTTCCATTTCTCATGCTTTCACAAAAGCACACCAGAGGTGACGGTCCGGCTCAGGAAGGGCCATCTTTGCTGAAGCCCGCGTTCTCTACAGGTCTGTGCCTCGGCGTTGGCTGGATGGCACTTAGGACTGCAAGCACACACGGGAGCGCCGATCGAGTTTCGCGAAACAAGAGTTGAGGCGACAGCGTGCCCTCTGCCCATGGTGATTTCTCCCCCGGAACCCAGCTGGGACTCCCTCCCCAGGCTTGCACTCCAGCAGAGGGGAAAATGGCCGCCACCCTGTGGCGAGGCGGAGGAGCTGAAGCGGGGCTTCTTTAGCGGCTTCTCCCTGCGAAACCAGTGTGGAGCACTTAGCATTCCAGTGCACACGCGGAGCAGTAGTGTTAGCTCCAGGTGACAACAGCTGAGTCGAGAGGTGCCTTCCTGGCCCGGGCTGCTTCTCCCTCGGTGGCGGCACGGAAGGAGCCCGTTCCCCAGGCGCTCACCCACGGTAGCCGGGAAACTGCTCCCTCCCACTCAGAGCGGTGGAAGGTAGCGAAAGCACGGTTTCCATACACTGTTGTTTCTTGGAGGTAGAGCGCAGGCGATCAGGCTTCCATGCGAAAGCGGGGCCTCGGTGCTAGCTTCATGAAACAAGTGGGGGAGTCGAGGGCTGCCTTGGGCAGCAGCCGGCGGCTCCCTCGGAGTTAGGTTTGGGACTCCCTTGCAGTGCTCTCAGGCACGCACACAACAAAATGCCTCCACCCTCGTGAGCGGCTGTTTTAGCTGGGGCACGCATTCTCTACCGAGTTTTCCCTTCGAGTGGGGTGGCTGTCCTTCAGCCTGCACGCACCCCCCCGGGGCAACGGTACCAGCCCCCGAAGCATGATGTGAGTTGAGAGCTCCCTGCTGTCCGGCCTGTCTCTCCCCCGGTCTTACGGAATGGGGCCCGGCCCAGGGCCCTCACCCACAGGACCCCCTCAACTGCTTCCTCCCACACAGAGGCCGACGGTAGCTAAAGCACGGTGTCTCTGCAGTGTTGCTGCTTCGAGTTAGAAAGCTTGCGGTTAGACTTCCATGCAAAAGCGGGGCCGCAGTGCTCGCTTCCTGCAACGAACGGGGAGTCGTGTGCTGCCTTCTGCGGGGGCCTGCGTCTCACACGGAAAGCGGTTTGGGCCTCCCTTGCCGGGCGCTCACGCGTGCACACAGCAGAACGCTTCCAGCCTCCGGCATGGGCATGGCTCTTTTAGCCGGAGCGGGAATTCTCTACAGGGTGGTTCCTATGACTTAGGGGGTTGGCTTGAGGCCTGCGGGCACGCCCCGGGCAAGGGGAGTAACCTCAGAAAGGAGAGGTGATTGGAGAGCTGCCTTCGGCACCGGCCCGTTTCTCGCTCCATTTCACGGAGGGGACCCTGTCCCCCGTCTCTCCAACACGAGCACTGTAAAATGCCTCTGGCTTCAGGAACGGCCCCGATAGCCACAGCGCAGTCTTTCTATAGCATTGATTCTTGCTCTTAGCAGCCTGGGAACTAGGCATCCAGGCTCACAGGGTGCAGCAGGGCTCAGCTCCTAAAGCAAGGCGTGAGTCGACAGCAGCCTTCCTGACAGGCCTGCTTCTCTCTCCGTGTCACGTTTAGGTTCCATTTCTCATGCTTTCACAAAAGCACCCCAGAGGTGACGGTCCGGATCAGGAAGGGCATTCTTTTCTGAGGCCCGCGTTCTCTACAGGTATGTTCCTCGGCGTTGGCTGGATGGCACTTAGGACTCCAAGCACACACGGGAGCGCCGATCGAGTGTCCCGAAACAAGAGTTGAGGCGACAGGGTGCCCTCTGCCCATGCTGATTTCTCCCCCGGAACCCAGCTGGGACTCCCTCCCCAGGCTTGCACTCCAGCAGAGGGGAAAATGGCCGCCACCCTGTGGCGAGGCGAAGGAGCTGAAGCGGGGCTTCTTTAGCGGCTTCTCCCTGCGAAACCAGTGTGGAGCACTTAGCATTCCAGTGCACACGCGGAGCAGTAGTGTTAGCTCCAGGTGACAACAGCTGAGTCGAGAGGTGCCTTCCTGGCCCGGGCTGCTTCTCCCTAGGTGGAGGCATGGAAGGAGCCCGTTCCCCAGGCGCTCACCCACGGTAGCCTGGAAACTGCTCCCTCCCCCTCAGAGCGGTGGATGGTAGCGAAAGCAAGGTTTCCGTACACTGTTGTTTCTTGGAGGTAGAGCGCAGGCGATCAGGCTTCCAGGCGAAAGCGGGGCCTCGGTGCTAGCTTCATGAAACAAGTGGGGGTGTCGAGGGCTGCCTTGTGCAGCAGCCGGCGGCTCCCTCGGAATTAGGTTTGGGACTCCCTTGCAGTGCTCTCTGGCACGCACACAACAAAATGCCTCCACCCTCGGGAGCGGCTGTTTTAGCTGGGGCACGCGTCCTCTACCGAGTTTTGCCTTCGAGTGGGGTGGCTGTCCTTCAGCCTGCACGCACCCCCCGGGGCAACGGTACCAGCCCCGGAGGCCTGGTGTGAGTTGAGAGCTCCCTGCTGTCAGGCCTGTCTCCCCCCCACCCCCCCACCCCCCCACCCCGGGCCTTACGGAATGGAGCCCGACCCCGGGCCCCCTAACCCACAGGACCCCCTCAACTGCTTCCTCCCACACAGAGGCCGACGGTAGCTAAAGCACGGTGTCTATTCAGTGTTGCTGCTTCGAGTTAGAACGCTTGCGGTTAGACTTCCATGCAAAAGCCGGTCCGCAGTGCTCGCATCCTGCAACGAGCGGGGAGTCGTGTGCTGCCTTCTGCGGGGGCCTGCGTCTCACACGGAAAGCGGTTTGGGCCTCCCTTGCCGGGCGCTCCCGCGTGTACACAGCAGAACGCTTCCAGCCTCCGGCATGGGCATGGCTCTTTTAGCCGGAGCGGGAATTCTCTACAGGGTGGTTCCTTTGAGTTAGGGGGTTGGCTTGAGGCCTGCGGGCACGCCCCGGGCAAGGGGAGTAGCCTCAGAAAGGACAGGTGAGTGGAGAGCTGCCTTCCGCACCGGCCCGTTTCTCGGTCCATTTCACGCAGGGGACCCTGTCCCCCGTCTCTCCAACACGAGCAGTGTAAAATGCCTCTGGCTTCAGGAACGGCCCCGATAGCCACAGCGCAGTCATTCTATAGCATTGATTCTTGCTCTTAGCAGCCTGGGAACTAGGCATCCAGGCACACAGGGTGCAGCAGGGCTCAGCTCCTAAAGCAAGGCGTGAGTCGACAGCAGCCTTCCTGACAGGCCTGCTTCTCTCTCCGAGTCACGTTTAGGTTCCATTTCTCATGCTTTCACAAAAGCACACCAGAGGTGACGGTCCGGCTCAGGAAGGGCCTTCTTGCTGAGGCCCGCGTTCTCTACAGGTTTGTTCCTCGGCGTTGGCTGGATGGCACTTAGGACTGCACGCACACACGGGAGCGCCGATCGAGTTTCCCGAAACAAGAGTTGAGGCGACAGGGTGCCCTCTGCCCATGCTGATTTCTCCCCCGGAACCCAGCTGGGACTCCCTCCCCAGGCTTGCCCTCCAGCAGAGGGGAAAATGGCCGCCACCCTGTGGCGAGGCGGAGGAGCTGAAGCGGGGCTTCTTTAGGGGCTTCTCCCTGCGAAACCAGTGTGGAGCACTTAGCATTCCAGTGCACACAAGGAGCAGTAGTGTTAGCTCCAGGTGACAACAGCTGAGTCGAGAGGTGCCTTCCTGGCCCGGGCTGCTTCTCCCTCGGTGGCGGCAGGGAAGGAGCCCGTTCCCCAGGCGCTCACCCACGGTAGCCGGGAAACTGCTCCCTCCCCCTCAGAGCGGTGGATGGTAGCGAAAGCAAGGTTTCCGTACAATGTTGTTTCTTGCAGGTACAGCGCAGGCGATCAGGCTTCCATGCGAAAGAGGGGCCTCGGTGATAGCTTCATGAAACAAGTGGGGGAGTCGAGGGCTGCCTTGTGCAGGAGCCGGCGGCTCCCTCGGAATTAGGTTTGGGACTCCCTTGCAGTGCTCTCACGCACGCACACAACAAAATGCCTCCACCCTCGGGAGCGGCTGTTTTAGCTGGGGCACGCGTCCTCTACCGAGTTTTCCCTTCGAGTGGGGTGGCTGTCCTTCAGCCTGCACGCACCCCCCCGGGGTAACGGTACCAGCCCCCGAAGCATGATGTGAGTTGAGAGCTCCCTGCTGTCCGGCCTGTCTCTCCCCCGGTCTTACGGAATGGGGCCCGGCCCCGGGCCATCACCCACAGGACTCACTCAACTGCTTCCTCCCACACAGAGGCCGACGGTAGCTAAAGCACGGTGTCTCTGCACTGTTGCTGCTTCGAGTTAGAACGCTTGTGGTTAGACTTCCATGCAAAAGCGGGGCCGCAGTGCTCGCTTCCTGCAACAAGGGGGGAGTCGTGTGCTGCCTTCTGCGGGGGCCTGCGTCTCACACGGAAAGCGGTTTGGGCCTCCCTTGGCGGGCGCTCCCGCGTGCACACAGCAGAAGGCTTCCAGCCTCCGGCATGGGCATGGCTCTTTTAGCCGGAGCGGGAAATCTCTACAGGGTGGTTCCTTTGAGTTAGGGGGTTGGCTTGAGGCCTGCGGGCACGCCCCGGGCAAGGGGAGTAGCCTCAGAAAGGAGAGGTGAGTGGAGAGCTGCCTTCCGCACCGGCCCCTTTCTCAATCCATTTCACGCAGGGGACCCTGTCCCCCGTCTCTCCAACACGAGCACTGTAAAATGCCTCTGGCTTCAGGAACGGCCCTGTCAACTAGAGCGCAGTCCTTCTATAGCATTCACTCTTGCTCTTAGCAGCCTGGGAACTAGGCATCCAGGCACACAGGGCGCAGCAGGGCTCAGCTCCTAAAACAAGGCGTGAGTCGACAGCAGCCTTCCTGACAGGCCTGCTTCTCACTCTGAGTCACGTTTAGGTTCCATTTCTCATGCTTTCACAAAAGCACCCCATAGGTGACGTCCCGGCTCAGGAAGGGCCGTCTGTGCTGAGGCCCGCCTTCTCTCCAGGTTCGTTCCTCGGCGTTGCCTGGATGGCACTTAGGACTCCACGCACAAACGGGAGCGCCGATCGAGTTTCCCGAAACAAGAGTTGAGGCGACAGGGTGCCCTCTGCCCATGCTGATTTCTCCCCCGGAACCCAGCTGGGACTCCCTCCCCAGGCTTGCTCTCCAGCAGAGGGGAAAATGGCCGCCACCCTGTGGCGAGGCGGAGGAGCTGAAGCGGGGCTTCTTTAGCGGCTTCTCCCTGCGAAACCAGTGTGGAGCACTTACCATTCCAGTGCACACGCGGAGCAGTAGTGTTAGCTCCAGGTGACAACAGCTGAGTCGAGAGGTGCCTTCCTGGCCCAGGCTGCTTCTCCCTCGGTGGCGGCACGGAAGGAGCCCGTTCCCCAGGCGCTCACCCACGGTAGCCGGGAAACTGCTCCCTCCCCCTCAGAGCGGTGGATGGTAGCGAGAGCAAGGTTTCCATACACTGTTGTTTCTTGGAGGTAGAGCGCAGGCGATCAGGCTTCCAGGCGAAAGCGGGGCCTCGGTGCTAGCTTCATGAAACAAGTGGGGGAGTCGAGGGCTGCCTTGTGCACCAGCCGCCGGCTCCCTCGGAGTTAGGTTTGGGACTCCCTTGCAGTGCTCTCAGGCACGCACCCAACAAAATGCCTCCACCCTCGGGAGCGGCTGTTTTAGCTGGGGCACGCGTCTTCTACCGAGTTTTCCCTTCGAGTGGGGTGGCTGTACTTGAGCCTGCACGCACCCCCCTGGGCAACGGTACCAGCCCCGGAGGCCTGGTGTGAGTTGAGAGCTCCCTGCTGTCCGGCCTGTCTCCCCCCCACCCCCCCACCCCCCCACCCCGGGCCTTACGGAATGGAGCCCGGGCCCGGGCCCCCTAACCCACAGGACCCCCTCACCTACTTCCTCCCACACAGAGGTCGATGGTGGCTAAAGCACGGTGTCTCTGCAGTGTTGCTGCTTCGAGTTAGAACGCTTGTGGTTAGACTTCCATGCAAAAGCGGGACCGCAGTGCTCCCTTCCTGAAACGAGCGGGGAGTCTTGTGCTGCCTTCTGCCGGGGCCTGCGTCTCACACGGAAAGCGGTTTGGCCTCCCTTGCCGGGCGCTCACGCGGGCACACAGCAGAACGCTTCCAGCCTCCTGCCTGGTTCTTTTAGCCAAAGCGGGAATTCTCTACAGGGTGGTTCCTTTGAGTTAGGGGGTTGGCTTGAGGCCTGCGGGCGTGCCCGGGGCAAGGGCAGTAGCCTCAGAAAGGGGAGGTGAGTGGAGAGCTGCCTTCCGCACCGGCCCGTTTCTCGCTCCATTTCACGCAGGGGACCCTGTCCCCAGTCTCTCCAACACGAGCACTGTAAAATGCCTCTGGCTTCAGGAACGGTCCTGTCAACTAGAGCGCAGTCATTCTATAGCATTCACTCTTGCTCATAGCAGCCTGGGAACTAGGCATCCAGGCACACAGGGTGCAGCAGGGCTCAGCTCCTAAAACAAGGCGTGAGTCGACAGCAGCCTTCCTGACAGGCCTGCTTCTCACTGCGAGTCACGTTTAGGTTCCATTTCTCATGCTTTCACAAAAGCACCCCATAGGTGACCTCCCGGCTCAGGAAGGGCCGTCTGTGCTGAGGCCCGCGTTCTCTACAGGTCTGTTCCTCGGCGTTGGCTGGATGGCACTTAGGACTGCACGCACACACGGGAGCGCCGATCGAGTTTCGCGAAACAAGAGTTGAGGCGACAGGGTGCCCTATGCCCATGCTGATTTCTCCCCCGGAACCCAGCTGGGACTCCCTCCCCAGGCTTGCACTCCAGCAGAGGGGAAAATGGCCGCCTCCCTGTGGCGAGGCGGAGGAGCTGAAGCGGGGCTTCTTTAGCGGCTTCTCCCTGCCAAACCAGTGTGGAGCACTTAGCATTCCAGTGCACACGCGGGGCAGTAGTGTTAGCTCCACGTGACAACAGCTGAGTCGAGTGGTGCCTTCCTGGCCCGGGCTGCTTCTCCCTCGGTGGCGTCACGGAAGGAGCCCGTTCCCCAGGCGCTCACCCACGGTAGCCGGGAAACTGCTCCCTCCCCCTCAGAGCGGTGGATGGTAGCGAAAGCTCGGTTTCTGTACACTGTTGTTTCTTGGAGGTAGAGCGCAGGCGATCAGGCTTCCATGCGAAAGCGGGGCCTCGGTGCTACCTTCATGAATCAAGTGGGGGAGTCTAGGGCTGCCTTGTGCAGCAGCCGGCGGCTCCCTCGGAGTTAGGTTTGGGACTCCCTTGCAGTGCTCTCACGCACGCACACAACAAAATGCCTCCACCCTCGGGAGCGGCTGTTTTAGCTGGGGCACGCATTCTCTACCGAGTTTTCCCTTCGAGTGGGGTGGCTGTCCTTCAGCCTGCACGCACACCCCCGGGGCAACGGTACCAGCCCCCGAAGCATGATGTGAGTTGAGAGCTCCCTGCTGTCCGGCCTGTCTCTCCCCCGGTCTTACGGAATGGGGCCCGTCCCCGGGCCCTCACCCACAGGACCCCCTCAACTGCTTCCTCCCACACAGAGGCCGACGGTAGGTAAAGCAGGGTGTCTCTGCAGTGTTGCTGCTTCGAGTTAGAACCCTTGCGGTTAGACTTCCATTAAAAGCGGGGCCGCAGTGCTCGCTTCCTGCAACAAGCGGGGAGTCGTGTGCTGCCTCCTGCGGGGGCCTGCGTCTCACACGGAAAGCGTTTTGGGCCTCCCTTGCCGGGCGCTCACGCGTGCACACAGCAGAACGCTTCCAGCCTCCGGCCTGGGCATGGCTCTTTTAGCCGGAGCGGGAATTCACTACAGGGTTGTTCCTTTGAGTTAGGGGGTTGGCTTGAGGCCTGCGGGCACGCCCCGGGCAAGGGGAGTAGCCTCAGAAAGGACAGGTGAGTGGAGAGCTGCCTTCCGCACCGGCCCGTTCCTCGCTCCATTTCACGCAGGGGACCCTGTCCCCCGTCTCTCCAACACGAGCACTGTAAAATGCCTCTGGCTTCAGGAACGGCCCCGATAGCCAGAGCGCAGTCTTTCTATAGCATTGATTCTTGCTCTTAGCAGCCTGGGAACTAGGCATCCAGGCACACAGGGTACAGCAGGGCTCAGCTCCTAAAGCAAGGCGTGAGTCGACAGCAGCCTTCCTGACAGGCCTGCTTCTCTCTCCGAGTCACGATTAGGTTCCATTTCTCATGCTTTCACAAAAGCACACCAGAGGTGACGGTCCGGCTCAGGAAGGGCCATCTTTGCTGAGGCCCGCGTTCTCTACAGGTCTGTTCCTCGGCGTTGGCTGGATGGCACTTAGGACTGCACGCACACACGGGAGCGCCGATCGAGTTTCCCGAAACAAGACTTGAGGCGACAGGGTGCCCTCTGCCCATGCTGATTTCTCCCCCGGAATCCAGCTGGGACTCCCTCCCCAGGCTTGCCCTCCAGCAGAGGGGAAAATGGCCGCCACCCTGTGGCGAGGTGGAGGAGCTGAAGCGGGGCTTCTTTAGCGGCTTCTCCCTGCCAAACCAGTGTGGAGCACTTAGCATTCCTGTGCACACGTGGAGCAGTAGTGTTAGTTCCAGGTGACAACAGCTGAGTCGAGAGGTGCCTTCCTGGCCCGGGCTGCTTCTCCCTCGGTGGCGGCACGGAAGGAGCCCGTTCCCCTGGCGCTCACCCACGGTAGCCGGGAAACTGCTCCCTCCCCCTAAGAGCGGTGGATGGTAGCGAAAGCACGGTTTCCCTACACTGTTGTTTCTTGGAGGTAGAGCGCAGGCGATCAGGCTTCCATGCGAAAGCGTGGCCTCGGTGCTAGCTTCATGAAACAAGTGGGGGAGTCGAGTCCTGCCTTGTGCAGCAGCCGGCGGCTCCCTCGGAATTAGGTTTGGGACTCCCTTGCAGTGCTCTCAGGCACGCACACAACAAAATGCCTCCACCCTCGGGAGCGGCTGTTTTAGCTGGCGCACGCGTCTTCTACCGAGTTTTCCCTTCGAGTGGGGTGGCTGTACTTGTGCCTGCACGCACCCCCCGGGGCCACGGTACCAGCCCCGGAGGCCTGGTGTGAGTTGAGAGATTCCTGCTGTCCTGCCTGTCTCCCCCCCACCCCCCCACCCCCCCACCCCGGACCTTACGGAATGGAGCCCGGCCCCGGGCCCCCTCACTCACAGGAACCCCTCAAGTGCTTCCTCCCACACAGAGGTGGACCGTAGCTAAAGCACGGTGTCTCTGCAGTGTTGCTGCTTCGAGTTAGAACGCTTGAGGTTAGACTTCTATGCAAAAGCGGGACCGCAGTGCTCCCTTCCTGAAACGAGCGGGTAGTCGTGTGCTGCCTTCTGCCGGGGCCTGCGTCTCACACGGAAAGCGGTTTGGGCCTCCCTTGCCGGGCTCACGCGGGCACACAGCAGAAGGCTTCCAGCCTCCGGCCTGGTTCTTTTAGCCAAAGCGGGAATTCTCTACAGGGCGGTTCCTTTGAGTTAGGGGGTTGGCTTGAGGCCGGCGGGCGCGCCCGGGGCAAGGGGAGTAGCCTCAGAAAGGAGAGGTGAGTGGAGAGCTGCCTTCCGCACCGGCCCCTTTCTCGCTCCATTTCACGCAGGGGACCCTGTCCCCAGTCTCTCCAACACGAGCACTGTAAAATGCCTCTGGCTTCAGGAACGGCCCTGTCAACTAGAGCGCAGCCCTTCTATAGCATTCACTCTTGCTCTTAGCAGCCTGGGAACTAGGCATCCAGGCACACAGGGTGCAGCAGGGCTCAGCTCCTAAAGCAAGGCGTGAGTCGACAGCAGCCTTCCTGACAGGCCTGCTTCTCTCTCCCAGTCACGTTTAGGTTCCATTTCTCATGCTTTCACAAAAGCACCCCATAGGTGACGTCCCGGCTCAGGAAAGGCCGTCTGTGCTGAGGCCCGCGTTCTCTGCAGGTCTGTTCCTCGGCGTTGGCTGGATGGCACTTAGGACTCCACGCACACACGGGAGCGCCGATCGAGTTTCCCAAAACAAGAGTTGAGGCTACAGGGTGCCCTCTGCCCATGCTGATTTCTCCCCCGGAACCCAGCTGGGACTCCCTCCCCAGGCTTGCACTCCAACAGAGGGGAAAATGGCCGCCACCCTGTGGCGAGGCGGAGGAGCTGAAGCAGGGCTTCTTTAGCGGCTTCTCCCTGCCAAACCAGTGTGGAGCACTTAGCATTCCAGTGCACACCGGAGCAGTAGTGTTAGCTCCAGGTGACAACAGCTGAGTCGAGAGGTGCCTTCCTGGCCCGGGCTGCTTCTCCCTCGGTGGCGGTGGCGGCACAGAAGGAGCCCATTCCCCAGGCGCTCACCCACGGTAGCCGGGAAACTGCTCCCTCCCCCTCAGAGCGGTGGATGGTAGCGAAAGCAAGGTTTCAGTACAATGTTGTTTCTTGCAGGTACAGCGCAGGCGATCAGGCTTCCATGCGAAAGCCGGGCCTCGGTGCTAGCTTCATGAAACAAGTGGGGGAGTCGAGGGCTGCCTTGTGCAGCAGCCGGCGGCTCCCTCGGAATTAGGTTTGGGACTCCCTTGCAGTGCTCTCAGGCACTCACACAACAAAATGCCTCCACCCTCGGGAGCGGCTGTTTTAGCTGGGGCACGCGTCTTTTACCGAGTTTTCCCTTCGAGTGGGGTGGCTGTACTTGAGCCTGCACGCACCCCCCGGGGCAACGGTACCAGCCCCGGAGGCCTGGTGTGAGTTGAGAGCTCCCTGCTGTGCGGCCTGTCTCCCCCCCACCCCCCCACCCCCCCACCCCGGGCCTTACGGAATGGAGCCCGGCCCCGGGCCCCCTAACCCACAGGACCCCCTCAACTGCTTCCTCCCACACAGAGGTCGATGGTGGCTAAAGCACGGTGTCTCTGCAGTGTTGCTGCTTCGAGTTAGAACGCTTGCGGTTAGACTGCTATGCAAAAGCGGGACCACAGTGCTCCCTTCCTGAAACGAGCGGGGAGCGTGTGCTGCCTTCTGCCGGGGCCTGCGTCTCACACGGAAAGCGGTTTGGGCCTCCCATGCCGGGCGCTCACGCGTGCACACAGCAGAACGCTTCCAGCCTCCGGCATGGGCATGGCTCTTTTAGCCGGAGCGGGAATTCTCTACAGGGTGGTTCCTTTGAGTTAGGGGGTTGGCTTGAGGCCTGCGGGCGCGCCCGGGGCAAGGGGAGTAGCCTCAGAAAGGAGAGGTGAGTGGAGAGCTGCCTTCCGCACCGGCCCCTTTCTCGCTCCATTTCACGCAGGGGACCCTGTCCCCAGTCTCTCCAACACGAGAACTGTAAAATGCCTCTGGCTTCAGGAACGGCCCTGTCAACTAGAGCGCAGCCCTTCTATAGCATTCACTCTTGCTCTTAGCAGCCTGGGAACTAGGCATCCAGGCACACAGGGTGCAGCAGGGCTCAGCTCCTAAAGCAAGGCGTGAGTCGACAGCAGCCTTCCTGACAGGCCTGCTTCTCACTCCGAGTCACGTTTACGTTCCATTTCTCATGCTTTCACAAAAGCACCCCATAGGTGAAGTCCCGGCTCAGGAAGGGCCGTCTGTGCTGAGGCCCGCGTTCTCTCCAGGTTTGTTCCTCGGCGTTGGCTGGATGGCACTTAGGACTCCACGCACACACGGGAGCGCCGATCGAGTCTCCCGAAACAAGAGTTGAGGCGACAGGGTGCCCTCTGCCCATGTTGATTTCTCCCCCGGAACCCAGCTGGGACTCCCTCCCCAGGCTTGCACTCCAGCAGAGGGGAAAATGGCCGCCACCTTGTGGCGAGGCGGAGGAGCTGAAGCGGGGCTTCTTTAGCAGCTTCAACCTGCCAAACCACTGTGGAGCACTTAGCATTCCTGTGCACACGCGGAGCAGTAGTGTTAGCTCCAGGTGACAACAGCTGAGTCGAGAGGTGCCTTCCTGGCCAGGGCTGCTTCTCCCTCGGTGGCGGTGGCGGCACAGAAGGAGCCCGTTCCCCAGGCGCTCACCCACGGTAGCCGGGAAACAGCTCCCTCCCCCTCAGAGCGGTGGATGGTAGGGAAAGCTCGGTTTCCGGACACTGTTGTTTCTTGGAGGTAGAGCGCAGGCGATCAGGCTTCCATGCGAAAGCGGGGCCTCGGTGCTAGCTTCATGAAACAAGTGGGGGAGTCGAGGGCTGCCTTGTGCAGCAGCCGGCGGCTCCCTCGGAATTAGGTTTGGGACTCCCTTGCAGTGCTCTCACGCACGCACACAACAAAATGCCTCCACCCTCGGGAGCGGCTGTTTTAGCTGGGGCACGCATTCTCTACCGAGATTTCCCTTCGAGTCGGGTGGCTGTCCTTCAGCCTGCACGCACCCCCCCGGGGTAACGGTACCAGCCCCCGAAGCATGATGTGAGTTGAGAGCTCCCTGCTGTCCGGCCTGTCTCTCCCCCGGTCTTAGGGAATGGGGCCCGGCCCCGGGCCATCACCCACAGGACCCCCTCAACTGCTTCCTCCCACACAGAGGCCGACGGTAGCTAAAGCACGGTGTCTCTTCAGTGTTGCTGCTTCGAGTTAGAACGCTTGCGGTTAGACTTCCATGCAAAAGCGGGGCCGCAGTGCTCGCACCCTGCAACAAGCGGGGAGTCGTGTGCTCCCTTCTGCGGGGGCCTGCGTCTCACACGGAAAGCGGTTTGGGTCTCCCTTGCCGGGTGCTCCCGCGGGCACACAGCAGAACGCTTCCAGCCTCCGGCATGGGCATGGCTCTTTTAGCCGGGGCGGGAATTCTCTACAGGGTGGTTCCTTTGAGTTAGGGGGTTGGCTTGAGGCCTGCGGGCACGCCCCGGGCAAGGGGAGTAGCCTCAGAAAGGACAGGGGAGTGGAGAGCTGCCTTCCGCACCGGCCCGATCCTCGCTCCATTTCACGCAGGGGACCCTGTCCCCCTTCTCTCCAACACGAGCACTGTAAAATGCCTCTGGCTTCAGGAACGGCCCCGATAGCCAGAGCGCAGTCTTTCTATAGCATTGATTCTTGCTCTTAGCAGCCTGGGAACTAGGCATCCAGGCACACAGGGTACAGCAGGGCTCAGCTCCTAAAGCAAGGCGTGAGTCGACAGCAGCCTTCCTGACAGGCCTGCTTCTCTCTCCGAGTCACGTTTAGGTTCCATTTCTAATGCTTTCACAAAAGCACACCAGAGGTGACGGTCCGGCTCAGGAAGGGCCATCTTTGCTGAGGCCCGCGTTCTCTACAGGTTTGTTCCTCGGCGTTGGCTGGATGGCACTTAGGACTGCACGCACACACGGGAGCGCCGATCGAGTTTCCCGAAACAAGACTTGAGGCGACAGGGTGCCCTCTGCCCATGCTGATTTCTCCCCCGGAATCCAGCTGGGACTCCCTCCCCAGGCTTGCCCTCCAGCAGAGGGGAAAATGACCGCCACCCTGTGGCGAGGTGGAGGAGCTGAAGCGGGGCTTCTTTAGTGGCTTCTCCCTGCCAAACCAGTGTGGAGCACTTAGCATTCCTGTGCACACGCGGAGCAGTAGTGTTAGTTCCAGGTGACAACAGCTGAGTCGAGAGGTGCCTTCCTGGCCCGGGCTGCTTCTCCCTCGGTGGCGGCACAGAAGGAGCCTGTTCCCCAGGCGCTCACCCACGGTAGCCGGGAAACTGCTCCCTCCCCCTCTGAGCGCTGGATGGTAGCGAAAGAAAGGTTTCTGTACAATGTTGTTTCTTGAGGGAAAGCGCAGGCGATCAGGCTTCCATGCGAAAGCGGGGCCTCGGTGCTAGCTTCATGAAACAAGTGGGGTAGTCGAGGGCTGCCTTGTGCAGCAGCCGGCGGCTCCCTCGGAATTAGGTTTGGGACTCCCTTGCCGTGCTCTCACGCACGCACACAACAAAATGCCTCCACCCTCGGGAGCGGCTGTTTTAGCTGGGGCTCGCGTCCTCTACCGAGTTTTCCCTTCGAGTGGGGTGGCTGTCCTTCAGCCTGCACGCACCCCCCGGGGCAACGGTACCAGCCCCGGAGACCTGGTGTGAGTTGAGAGCTCCCTGCTGTCCGGCCTGTCTCTCCCCCACCCCCCCACCCCGGGCCTTACGGAATGGAGCCCGGCCCCGGGCCCCCTCACCCAAAGGACCCCCTCAACTGCTTCCTCCCACGCAGAGGTCGACGGTAGCTAACGCACGGTGTCTCTGCAGTGTTGCTGCTTCGAGTTAGAACGCTTGCGGTTAGACTTCCATGCAAAAGCGGGACCACAGTGCTCCCTTCCTGAAACGAGCGGGGAGTCGTGTGCTGCCTTCTGCCGGGGCCTGCGTCTCACACGGAAAGCGGTTTGGGCCTCCCTTGCCGGGCGCTCCCGCGGGCACACAGCAGAACGCTTCCAGCCTCCGGCCTGGCTCTTTTAGCCGAAGCGGGAATTCTCTACAGGGTGGTTCCTTTGAGTTAGGGGGTTGGCTTGAGGCCTGCGGGCGCGCCCGGGGCAAGGGGAGTATCCTCAGAAAGGAGAGGTGAGTGGAGAGCTGCCTTGCGCACCGGCCCCTTTCTCGCTCCATTTCACGCAGGGGACCCTATCCCCCGTCTCTCCAACACGAGCACTGTAAAATGCCTCTGGCTTCAGGAAAGGCCCTGTCAACTAGAGCGCAGCCCTTCTATAGCATTCACTCTTGCTCTTAGCAGCCTGGGAACTAGGTATCCAGGCACACAGGGTGCAGCAGGGCTCAGCTCCTAAAGCAAGGCGTGAGTCGACAGCAGCCTTCCTGACAGGCCTGCTTCTCTCTCCGAGTCACGTTTAGGTTCCATTTCTCATGCTTTCACAAAAGCACCCCATATGTGACGTCCCGGCTCAGGAAGGGCCGTCTGTGCTGAGGCCGGCGTTCTCTACAGGTCTGTTCCTCGGCGTTGGCTGGATGGCACTTAGGACTCCACGCACAAACGGGAGCGCCGATCGAGTTTCCCGAAACAAGAGTTGAGGCGACAGGGTGCCCTCTGCCCATGCTGATTTCTCCCCCGGAACCCAGCTGGGACTCCCTCCCCAGGCTTGCACTCCAACAGAGGGGAAAATGGCCGCCACCCTGTGGCGAGGCGGAGGAGCTGAAGCAGGGCTTCTTTAGCAGCTTCTCCCTGCCAAACCAGTGTGGAGCACTTAGCATTCCAGTGCACACGTGGAGCAGTAGTGTTAGCTCCAGGTGACAACAGCTGAGTCGAGAGGTGCCTTCCTGGCCCGGGCTGCTTCTCCCTTGGTGGCCGTGGCGGCACAGAAGGAGCCCGTTCCCCAGGCGCTCACCCACGGTAGCCGGGAAACTGCTCCCTCCCCCTCAGAGCGCTGGATGGTAGCGAAAGCAAGGTTTCCGTACAATGTTGTTTCTTGCAGGTACAGCGCAGGCGATCAGGCTTCCATGCGAAAGAGGGGCCTCGGTGCTAGCTTCATGAAACAAGTGGGGGAGTCGAGGGCTGCCTTGTGCAGCAGCCGGCGGCTCCCTCGGAATTAGGTTTGGGACTCCCTTGCAGTGCTCTCACGCACGCACACAACAAAATGCCTCCACCCTCGGGAGCGGCTGTTTTAGCTGGGGCACGCATTCTCTACCGAGATTTCCCTTCGAGTCGGGTGGCTGTCCTTCAGCCTGCACGCACCCCCCCGGGGTAACGGTACCAGCCCCCGAAGCATGATGTGAGTTGAGAGCTCCCTGCTGTCCGGCCTGTCTCTCCCCCGGTCTTAGGGAATGGGGCCCGGCCCCGGGCCATCACCCACAGGACCCCCTCAACTGCTTCCTCCCACACAGAGGCCGACGGTAGCTAAAGCACGGTGTCTCTTCAGTGTTGCTGCTTCGAGTTAGAACGCTTGCGGTTAGACTTCCATGCAAAAGCGGGGCCGCAGTGCTCGCACCCTGCAACAAGCGGGGAGTCGTGTGCTCCCTTCTGCGGGGGCCTGCGTCTCACACGGAAAGCGGTTTGGGTCTCCCTTGCCGGGTGCTCCCGCGGGCACACAGCAGAACGCTTCCAGCCTCCGGCATGGGCATGGCTCTTTTAGCCGGGGCGGGAATTCTCTACAGGGTGGTTCCTTTGAGTTAGGGGGTTGGCTTGAGGCCTGCGGGCACGCCCCGGGCAAGGGGAGTAGCCTCAGAAAGGACAGGGGAGTGGAGAGCTGCCTTCCGCACCGGCCCGATCCTCGCTCCATTTCACGCAGGGGACCCTGTCCTCCTTCTCTCCAACACGAGCACTGTAAAATGCCTCTGGCTTCAGGAACGGCCCCGATAGCCAGAGCGCAGTCTTTCTATAGCATTGATTCTTGCTCTTAGCAGCCTGGGAACTAGGCATCCAGGCACACAGGGTACAGCAGGGCTCAGCTCCTAAAGCAAGGCGTGAGTCGACAGCAGCCTTCCTGACAGGCCTGCTTCTCTCTCCGAGTCACGTTTAGGTTCCATTTCTAATGCTTTCACAAAAGCACACCAGAGGTGACGGTCCGGCTCAGGAAGGGCCATCTTTGCTGAGGCCCGCGTTCTCTACAGGTTTGTTCCTCGGCGTTGGCTGGATGGCACTTAGGACTGCACGCACACACGGGAGCGCCGATCGAGTTTCCCGAAACAAGACTTGAGGCGACAGGGTGCCCTCTGCCCATGCTGATTTCTCCCCCGGAATCCAGCTGGGACTCCCTCCCCAGGCTTGCCCTCCAGCAGAGGGGAAAATGACCGCCACCCTGTGGCGAGGTGGAGGAGCTGAAGCGGGGCTTCTTTAGTGGCTTCTCCCTGCCAAACCAGTGTGGAGCACTTAGCATTCCTGTGCACACGCGGAGCAGTAGTGTTAGTTCCAGGTGACAACAGCTGAGTCGAGAGGTGCCTTCCTGGCCCGGGCTGCTTCTCCCTCGGTGGCGGCACAGAAGGAGCCTGTTCCCCAGGCGCTCACCCACGGTAGCCGGGAAACTGCTCCCTCCCCCTCTGAGCGCTGGATGGTAGCGAAAGAAAGGTTTCTGTACAATGTTGTTTCTTGAGGGAAAGCGCAGGCGATCAGGCTTCCATGCGAAAGCGGGGCCTCGGTGCTAGCTTCATGAAACAAGTGGGGTAGTCGAGGGCTGCCTTGTGCAGCAGCCGGCGGCTCCCTCGGAATTAGGTTTGGGACTCCCTTGCCGTGCTCTCACGCACGCACACAACAAAATGCCTCCACCCTCGGGAGCGGCTGTTTTAGCTGGGGCTCGCGTCCTCTACCGAGTTTTCCCTTCGAGTGGGGTGGCTGTCCTTCAGCCTGCACGCACCCCCCGGGGCAACGGTACCAGCCCCGGAGACCTGGTGTGAGTTGAGAGCTCCCTGCTGTCCGGCCTGTCTCTCCCCCACCCCCCCACCCCGGGCCTTACGGAATGGAGCCCGGCCCCGGGCCCCCTCACCCACAGGACCCCCTCAACTGCTTCCTCCCACGCAGAGGTCGACGGTAGCTAACGCACGGTGTCTCTGCAGTGTTGCTGCTTCGAGTTAGAACGCTTGCGGTTAGACTTCCATGCAAAAGCGGGACCACAGTGCTCCCTTCCTGAAACGAGCGGGGAGTCGTGTGCTGCCTTCTGCCGGGGCCTGCGTCTCACACGGAAAGCGGTTTGGGCCTCCCTTGCCGGGCGCTCCCGCGGGCACACAGCAGAACGCTTCCAGCCTCCGGCCTGGCTCTTTTAGCCGAAGCGGGAATTCTCTACAGGGTGGTTCCTTTGAGTTAGGGGGTTGGCTTGAGGCCTGCGGGCGCGCCCGGGGCAAGGGGAGTATCCTCAGAAAGGAGAGGTGAGTGGAGAGCTGCCTTGCGCACCGGCCCCTTTCTCGCTCCATTTCACGCAGGGGACCCTATCCCCCGTCTCTCCAACACGAGCACTGTAAAATGCCTCTGGCTTCAGGAAAGGCCCTGTCAACTAGAGCGCAGCCCTTCTATAGCATTCACTCTTGCTCTTAGCAGCCTGGGAACTAGGTATCCAGGCACACAGGGTGCAGCAGGGCTCAGCTCCTAAAGCAAGGCGTGAGTCGACAGCAGCCTTCCTGACAGGCCTGCTTCTCTCTCCGAGTCACGTTTAGGTTCCATTTCTCATGCTTTCACAAAAGCACCCCATATGTGACGTCCCGGCTCAGGAAGGGCCGTCTGTGCTGAGGCCGGCGTTCTCTACAGGTCTGTTCCTCGGCGTTGGCTGGATGGCACTTAGGACTCCACGCACAAACGGGAGCGCCGATCGAGTTTCCCGAAACAAGAGTTGAGGCGACAGGGTGCCCTCTGCCCATGCTGATTTCTCCCCCGGAACCCAGCTGGGACTCCCTCCCCAGGCTTGCACTCCAACAGAGGGGAAAATGGCCGCCACCCTGTGGCGAGGCGGAGGAGCTGAAGCAGGGCTTCTTTAGCAGCTTCTCCCTGCCAAACCAGTGTGGAGCACTTAGCATTCCAGTGCACACGTGGAGCAGTAGTGTTAGCTCCAGGTGACAACAGCTGAGTCGAGAGGTGCCTTCCTGGCCCGGGCTGCTTCTCCCTTGGTGGCCGTGGCGGCACAGAAGGAGCCCGTTCCCCAGGCGCTCACCCACGGTAGCCGGGAAACTGCTCCCTCCCCCTCAGAGCGCTGGATGGTAGCGAAAGCAAGGTTTCCGTACAATGTTGTTTCTTGCAGGTACAGCGCAGGCGATCAGGCTTCCATGCGAAAGAGGGGCCTCGGTGCTAGCTTCATGAAACAAGTGGGGGAGTCGAGGGCTGCCTTGTGCAGCAGCCGGCGGCTCCCTCGGAATTAGGTTTGGGACTCCCTTGCAGTGCTCTCACGCACGCACACAACAAAATGCCTCCACCCTCGGGAGCGGCTGTTTTAGCTGGGGCACGCGTCCTCTACCGAGTTTTCCCTTCGAGTGGGGTGGCTATTCTTCAGCCTGCACGCACCCCCCGGGGCAACGGTATCAGCCCCGGAGACCTGGTGTGAGTTGAGAGCTCCCTGCTGTCCGGCCTGTCTCTCCCCCACCCCCCCACCCCGGGCCTTACGGAATGGAGCCCGGCCCCGGGCCCCCTCACCCACAGGACCCCCTCAACTGCTTCCTCCCACACAGAGGTGGACGGTAGCTAACGCACGGTGTCTCTGCAGTGTTGCTGCTTCCAGTTAGAACGCTTGCGGTTAGACTTCCATGCAAAAGCGGAACCGCAGTGCTCCCTTCCTGAAACGAGCGGGGAGCGTGTGCTGCCTTCTGCCGGGGCCTGCGTCTCACACGGAAAGCGGTTTGGGCCTCCCATGCCGGGCGCTCACGCGTGCACACAGCAGAACGCTTCCAGCCTCCGGCATGGGCATGGCTCTTTTAGCCGGAGCGGGAATTCTCTACAGGGTGGTTCCTTTGAGTTAGGGGGTTGGCTTGAGGCCTGCGGGCGCGCCCGGGGCAAGGGGAGTAGCCTCAGAAAGGAGAGGTGAGTGGAGAGCTGCCTTGCGCACCGGCCCCTTTCTCGCTCCATGTCACGCAGGGGACCCTGTCCCCCGTCTCTCCAACACGAGCACTGTAAAATGCCTCTGGCTTCAGGAACGGCCCTGTCAACTAGAGCGCAGTCCTTCTATAGCATTCACCCTTGCTCTTAGCAGCCTGGGAACTAGGCATCCAGGCACACAGGGTGCAGCAGGGCTCAGCTCCTAAAACAAGGCGTGAGTCGACAGCAGCCTTCCTGACAGGCCTGCTTCTCACTCCGAGTCACGTTTAGGTTCCATTTCTCATGCTTTCACAAAAGCACCCCATATGTGACGTCCCGGCTCAGGAAGGGCCGTCTGTGCTGAGGCCCACGTTCTCTCCAGGTTTGTTCCTCGGCGTTGGCTGGATGGCACTTAGGACTCCACGCACACACGGGAGCGCCGATCGAGTTTCCCGAAACAAGAGTTGAGGCGACAGGGTGCCCTCTGCCCATGTTGATTTCTCCCCCGGAACCTAGCTGGGACTCCCTCCCCAGGTTTGCACTCCAGCAGAGGGGAAAATGGCCGCCACCTTGTGGCGAGGCGGAGGAGCTGAAGCTGGGCTTCTTTAGCAGCTTCAACATGCCAAACCACTGTGGAGCACTTAGTATTCCTGTGCACACGCGGAGCAGTAGTGTTAGCTTCAGGTGACAACAGCTGAGTCGAGAGGTGCCTTCCTGGCCCGGGCTGCTTCTCCCTAGGTGGCGGCATGGAAGGAGCCCGTTCCCCAGGCGCTCACCCACGGTAGCCGGGAAACTGCTCCCTCCCCCTCAGAGCGCTGGATGGTAGCGAAAGCAAGGTTTCCGTACAATGTTGTTTCTTGCAGGTACAGCTCAGGCGATCAGGCTTCCATGCGAAAGGGGGGCCTCGGTGCTAGCTTCATGAAACAAGTGGGGGAGTCGAGGGATGCCTTGTGCAGCAGCCGGCGGCTCCCTTGGAGTTAGGTTTGGGACTCCCTTGCAGTGCTCTCAGGCACGCACACAACAAAATGCCTCCACCCTCGGGAGCGGCTGTTTTAGCTGGGGCACGCATTCTCTACCGAGTTTTCCCTTCGAGTGGGGTGGCTGTCCTTCAGCCTGCACGCACCCCCCCGGGGCAACGGTACCAGCCCCCGAAGCATGATGTGAGTTGAGAGCTCCCTGCTGTCCGGCCTGTCTCTCCCCCGGTCTTACGGAATGGGGCCCGGCCCCGGGCCCTCACCCACAGGACCCCCTCAACTGCTTCCTCCCACACAGAGGCCGACGGTAGCTAAAGCACGGTGTCTCTGCAGTGTTGCTGCTTCGAGTTAGAAAGCTTGCGGTTAGACTTCCATGCAAAAGCAGGGCCGCAGAGCTCGCATCCTGCAACGAGCGGGGAGTCGTGTGCTGCCTTCTGCGGGGGCCTGCGTCTCACACGGAAAGCGGTTCGGGCCTCCCTTGCCGGGCGCTCACGCGTGCACACAGCAGAACGCTTCAGCCTCCGGCATGGGCATGGCTGTTTTAGCCGGAGCGGGAATTCTCTACAGGGTGGTTCCTTTGAGTTAGGGGGTTGGCTTGAGGCCTGCGGGCACGGCCCGGGCAAGGGGAGTAGCCTCAGAAAGGACAGGTGAGTGGAGAGCTCCCTTCCGCACCGGCCCGTTTCTCGCTCCATTTCACGCAGGGGACCCTGTCCACCGTCTCTCCAACACGAGCACTGTAAAATGCCTCTGGCTTCAGGAACGGCCCCGATAGCCACAGCGCAGTCATTCTATAGCATTGATTCTTGCTCTTAGCAGCCTGGGAACTAGGCATCCAGGCACACAGGGTGCAGCAGGGCTCAGCTCCTAAAGCAAGGCGTGAGTCGACAGCAGCCTTCCTGACAGGCCTGCTTCTCTCTCCGAGTCACGTTTAGGTTCCTTTTCTCATGCTTTCACAAAAGCACACCAGAGGTGACGGTCCGGCTCAGGAAGGGCCTTCTTGCTGAGGCCCGCGTTCTCTACAGGTTTGTTCCTCGGCGTTGGCTGGATGGCACTTAGGACTGCACGCACACACGGGAGCGCCGATCGAGTTTCGCGAAACAAGAGTTGAGGCGACAGGGTGCCCTCTGCCCATGCTGATTTCTCCCCCGGAACCCAGCTGGGACTCCCTCCCCAGGCTTGCACTCCAGCAGAGGGGAAAATGGCCGCCACCCTGTGGCGAGGCGGAGGAGCTGAAGCAGGGCTTCTTTAGCGGCTTCTCCCTGCGAAACCAGTGTGGAGCACTTAGCATTCCAGTGCACACGCGGAGCAGTAGTGTTAGCTCCAGGTGACAACAGCTGAGTCGAGAGGTGCCTTCCTGGCCCGGGCTGCTTCTCCCTCGGTGGCGGTGGCGGCACAGAAGGAGCCCATTCCCCAGGCGCTCACCCACGGTAGCCGGGAAACTGCTCCCTCCCCCTCAGAGCGGTGGATGGTAGCGAAAGCAAGGTTTCAGTACAATGTTGTTTCTTGCAGGTACAGCGCAGGCGATCAGGCTTCCATGCGAAAGCCGGGCCTCGGTGCTAGCTTCATGAAACAAGTGGGGGAGTCGAGGGCTGCCTTGTGCAGCAGCCGGCGGCTCCCTCGGAATTAGGTTTGGGACTCCCTTGCAGTGCTCTCAGGCACTCACACAACAAAATGCCTCCACCCTCGGGAGCGGCTGTTTTAGCTGGGGCACGCGTCTTTTACCGAGTTTTCCCTTCGAGTGGGGTGGCTGTACTTGAGCCTGCACGCACCCCCCGGGGCAACGGTACCAGCCCCGGAGGCCTGGTGTGAGTTGAGAGCTCCCTGCTGTGCGGCCTGTCTCCCCCCCACCCCCCCACCCCCCCACCCCGGGCCTTACGGAATGGAGCCCGGCCCCGGGCCCCCTAACCCACAGGACCCCCTCAACTGCTTCCTCCCACACAGAGGTCGATGGTGGCTAAAGCACGGTGTCTCTGCAGTGTTGCTGCTTCGAGTTAGAACGCTTGCGGTTAGACTGCTATGCAAAAGCGGGACCACAGTGCTCCCTTCCTGAAACGAGCGGGGAGCGTGTGCTGCCTTCTGCCGGGGCCTGCGTCTCACACGGAAAGCGGTTTGGGCCTCCCATGCCGGGCGCTCACGCGTGCACACAGCAGAACGCTTCCAGCCTCCGGCATGGGCATGGCTCTTTTAGCCGGAACGGGAATTCTCTACAGGGTGGTTCCTTTGAGTTAGGGGGTTGGCTTGAGGCCTGCGGGCGCGCCCGGGGCAAGGGGAGTAGCCTCAGAAAGGAGAGGTGAGTGGAGAGCTGCCTTCCGCACCGGCCCCTTTCTCGCTCCATTTCACGCAGGGGACCCTGTCCCCAGTCTCTCCAACACGAGAACTGTAAAATGCCTCTGGCTTCAGGAACGGCCCTGTCAACTAGAGCGCAGCCCTTCTATAGCATTCACTCTTGCTCTTAGCAGCCTGGGAACTAGGCATCCAGGCACACAGGGTGCAGCAGGGCTCAGCTCCTAAAGCAAGGCGTGAGTCGACAGCAGCCTTCCTGACAGGCCTGCTTCTCACTCCGAGTCACGTTTACGTTCCATTTCTCATGCTTTCACAAAAGCACCCCATAGGTGAAGTCCCGGCTCAGGAAGGGCCGTCTGTGCTGAGGCCCGCGTTCTCTCCAGGTTTGTTCCTCGGCGTTGGCTGGATGGCACTTAGGACTCCACGCACACACGGGAACGCCGATCGAGTCTCCCGAAACAAGAGTTGAGGCGACAGGGTGCCCTCTGCCCATGTTGATTTCTCCCCCGGAACCCAGCTGGGACTCCCTCCCCAGGCTTGCACTCCAGCAGAGGGGAAAATGGCCGCCACCTTGTGGCGAGGCGGAGGAGCTGAAGCGGGGCTTCTTTAGCAGCTTCAACCTGCCAAACCACTGTGGAGCACTTAGCATTCCTGTGCACACGCGGAGCAGTAGTGTTAGCTCCAGGTGACAACAGCTGAGTCGAGAGGTGCCTTCCTGGCCCGGGCTGCTTCTCCCTCGGTGGCGGTGGCGGCACAGAAGGAGCCCGTTCCCCAGGCGCTCACCCACGGTAGCCGGGAAACAGCTCCCTCCCCCTCAGAGCGGTGGATGGTAGGGAAAGCTCGGTTTCCGGACACTGTTGTTTCTTGGAGGTAGAGCGCAGGCGATCAGGCTTCCATGCGAAAGCGGGGCCTCGGTGCTAGCTTCATGAAACAAGTGGGGGAGTCGAGGGCTGCCTTGTGCAGCAGCCGGCGGCTCCCTCGGAGTTAGGTTTGGGACTCCCTTGCAGTGCTCTCAGGCACGCACACAACAAAATGCCTCCACCCTCGGGAGCGTCTGTTTTAGCTGGGGCACGCATTCTCTACCGAGGTTTCCCTTCGAGTCGGGTGGCTGTCCTTCAGCCTGCACGCACCCCCCCGGGGCAACGGTACCAGCCCCCGAAGCATGATGTGAGTTGAGAGCTCCCTGCTGTCCGGCCTGTCTCTCCCCCGGTCTTACGGAATGGGTCCCGGCCCCGGGCCCTCACCCACAGGACCCCCTCAACTGCTTCCTCCCACACAGAGGCCGACGGTAGCCAAAGCACGGTGTCTCTGCAGTGTTGCTGCTTCGAGTTAGAACGCTTGCGGTTAGACTTCCATGCAAAAGCGGGGCCGCAGTGCTCGCTTCCTGCAAGGAGCGGGGAGTCGTGTGCTGCCTTCTGCGGGGGCCTGCGTCTCACACGGAAAGCGGTTTGGGCCTCCCTTGCCGGGCGCTCCTGCGTGCAAACAGCAGAACGCTTCCAGCCTCCGGCATGGGCATGGCTCTTTTAGCCGGAGCGGGAATTCTCTACAGGGTGGTTCCTTTGAGTTAGGGGGTTGTCTTGAGGCCTGCGGGCACGCCCCGGGCAAGGGGAGTAGCCTCAGAAAGGAGAGGTGAGTGGAGAGCTGCGTTCCGCACCGGCCCGTTTCTCGCTCCATTTCACGCAGGGGACCCTGTCCCCCGTCTCTCCAACACGAGCACTGTAAAATGCCTCTGGCTTCAGGAACGGCCCCGATAGCCACAGCGCAGTCTTTCTATAGCATTGATTCTTGCTCTTAGCAGCCTGGGAACTAGGCATCCAGGCACACAGGGTGCAGCAGGGCTCAGCTCCTAAAACAAGGCGTGAGTCGACAGCAGCCTTCCTGACAGGCCTGCTTCACACTCCGAGTCACGTTTAGGTTCCATTTCTCACGCTTTCACAAAAGCACACCAGAGGTGACGGTCCGGCTCAGGAAGGGCCATCTTTGCTGAGGCTCGCGTTCTCTACAGGTTTGTTCCTCGGCGTTGGCTGGATGGCACTTAGGACTGCACGCACACACGGGAGCGCCGATCGAGTTTCCCGAAACAAGAGTTGAGGCGACAGGGTGCCCTCTGCCCATGCTGATTTCTCCCCCGGAACCCAGCTGGGACTCCCTCCCCAGGCTTGCACTCCAACAGAGGGGAAAATGGCCGCCACCCTGTGGCGAGGCGGAGGAGCTGAAGCGGGGGGCTTCTTTAGCGGCTTCTCCCTGCCAAACCAGTGTGGAGCACTTAGCATTCCAGTGCACACGCGGAACAGTAGTGTTAGCTCCAGGTGACAACAGCTGAGTCGAGAGGTGCCTTCCTGGCCCGGGCTGCTTCTCCCTCGGTGGCGGCACGGAAGGAGCCCGTTCCCCAGGCGCTCACCCACGGTAGCCGGGAAAATGCTCCCTCCCCCTCAGAGCGGTGGATGGTAGCGAAAGCTCGGTTTCCGTACACTGTTGTTTCTTGGAGGTAGAGCGCAGGCGATCAGGCTTCCATGCGAAAGCGTGGCCTCGGTGCTAGCTTCATGAAACAAGTGGGGGAGTCGAGTCCTGCCTTGTGCAGCAGCCGGCGGCTCCCTCGGAATTAGGTTTGGGACTCCCTTGCAGTGCTCTCAGGCACGCACACAACAAAATGCCTCCACCCTCGGGAGCGGCTGTTTTAGCTGGCGCACGCGTCTTCTACCGAGTTTTCCCTTCGAGTGGGGTGGCTGTACTTGTGCCTGCACGCACCCCCCGGGGCCACGGTACCAGCCCCGGAGGCCTGGTGTGAGTTGAGAGATTCATGCTGTCCTGCCTGTCTCCCCCCCACCCCCCCACCCCCCCACCCCGGACCTTACGGAATGGAGCCCGGCCCCGGGCCCCCTCACTCACAGGAACCCCTCAAGTGCTTCCTCCCACACAGAGGTGGACCGTAGCTAAAGCACGGTGTCTCTGCAGTGTTGCTGCTTCGAGTTAGAACGCTTGAGGTTAGACTTCTATGCAAAAGCGGGACCGCAGTGCTCCCTTCCTGAAACGAGCGGGGAGTCGTGTGCTGCCTTCTGCCGGGGCCTGCGTCTCACACGGAAAGCGGTTTGGGCCTCCCTTGCCGGGCTCACGCGGGCACACAGCAGAAGGCTTCCAGCCTCCGGCCTGGTTCTTTTAGCCAAAGCGGGAATTCTCTACAGGGCGGTTCCTTTGAGTTAGGGGGTTGGCTTGAGGCCGGCGGGCGCGCCCGGGGCAAGGGGAGTAGCCTCAGAAAGGAGAGGTGAGTGGAGAGCTGCCTTGCGCACCGGCCCCTTTCTCGCTCCATTTCACGCAGGGGACCCTGTCCCCAGTCTCTCCAACACGAGCACTGTAAAATGCCTCTGGCTTCAGAAACGGCCCTGTCAACTAGAGCGCAGCCCTTCTATAGCATTCACTCTTGCTCTTAGCAGCCTGGGAACTAGGCATCCAGGCACACAGGGTGCAGCAGGGCTCAGCTCCTAAAGCAAGGCGTGAGTCGACAGCAGCCTTCCTGACAGGCCTGCTTCTCTCTCCCAGTCACGTTTAGGTTCCATTTCTCATGCTTTCACAAAAGCACCCCATAGGTGACGTCCCGGCTCAGGAAAGGCCGTCTGTGCTGAGGCCCGCGTTCTCTGCAGGTCTGTTCCTCGGCGTTGGCTGGATGGCACTTAGGACTCCACGCACACACGGGAGCGCCGATCGAGTTTCCCAAAACAAGAGTTGAGGCTACAGGGTGCCCTCTGCCCATGCTGATTTCTCCCCCGGAACCCAGCTGGGACTCCCTCCCCAGGCTTGCACTCCAACAGAGGGGAAAATGGCCGCCACCCTGTGGCGAGGCGGAGGAGCTGAAGCAGGGCTTCTTTAGCGGCTTCTCCCTGCCAAACCAGTGTGGAGCACTTAGCATTCCAGTGCACACCGGAGCAGTAGTGTTAGCTCCAGGTGACAACAGCTGAGTCGAGAGGTGCCTTCCTGGCCCGGGCTGCTTCTCCCTCGGTGGCGGTGGCGGCACAGAAGGAGCCCGTTCCCCAGGCGCTCACCCACGGTAGCCGGGAAACTGCTCCCTCCCCCTCAGAGCGCTGGATGGTAGCGAAAGCAAGGTTTCCGTACAATGTTGTTTCTTGCAGGTACAGCGCAGGCGATCAGGCTTCCATGCGAAAGCGGGGCCTCGGTGCTAGCTTCATGAAACAAGTGGGGGAGTCGAGGGCTGCCTTGTGCAGCAGCCGGCGGCTCCCTCGGAATTAGGTTTGGGACTCCCTTGCAGTGCTCTCACGCACGCACACAACAAAATGCCTCCACCCTCGGGAGCGGCTGTTTTAGCTGGGGCACGCATTCTCTACCGAGTTTTCCCTTCGAGTGGGGTGGCTGTCCTTCAGCCTGCACGCACCCCCCCGGGGCAACGGTACCAGCCCCCGAAGCATGATGTGAGTTGAGAGCTCCCTGCTGTCCGGCCTGTCTCTCCCCCGGTCTTACGGAATGGGGCCCGGCCCCGGGCCCTCACCCACAGGACCCCCTCAACTGCTTCCTCCCACACAGAGGCCGACGGTAGCTAAAGCACGGTGTCTCTGCAGTGTTGCTGCTTCGAGTTAGAAAGCTTGCGGTTAGACTTCCATGCAAAAGCAGGGCCGCAGAGCTCGCATCCTGCAACGAGCGGGGAGTCGTGTGCTGCCTTCTGCGGGGGCCTGCGTCTCACACGGAAAGCGGTTCGGGCCTCCCTTGCCGGGCGCTCACGCGTGCACACAGCAGAACGCTTCAGCCTCCGGCATGGGCATGGCTGTTTTAGCCGGAGCGGGAATTCTCTACAGGGTGGTTCCTTTGAGTTAGGGGGTTGGCTTGAGGCCTGCGGGCACGGCCCGGGCAAGGGGAGTAGCCTCAGAAAGGACAGGTGAGTGGAGAGCTCCCTTCCGCACCGGCCCGTTTCTCGCTCCATTTCACGCAGGGGACCCTGTCCACCGTCTCTCCAACACGAGCACTGTAAAATGCCTCTGGCTTCAGGAACGGCCCCGATAGCCACAGCGCAGTCATTCTATAGCATTGATTCTTGCTCTTAGCAGCCTGGGAACTAGGCATCCAGGCACACAGGGTGCAGCAGGGCTCAGCTCCTAAAGCAAGGCGTGAGTCGACAGCAGCCTTCCTGACAGGCCTGCTTCTCTCTCCGAGTCACGTTTAGGTTCCTTTTCTCATGCTTTCACAAAAGCACACCAGAGGTGACGGTCCGGCTCAGGAAGGGCCTTCTTGCTGAGGCCCGCGTTCTCTACAGGTTTGTTCCTCGGCGTTGGCTGGATGGCACTTAGGACTGCACGCACACACGGGAGCGCCGATCGAGTTTCGCGAAACAAGAGTTGAGGCGACAGGGTGCCCTCTGCCCATGCTGATTTCTCCCCCGGAACCCAGCTGGGACTCCCTCCCCAGGCTTGCACTCCAGCAGAGGGGAAAATGGCCGCCACCCTGTGGCGAGGCGGAGGAGCTGAAGCAGGGCTTCTTTAGCGGCTTCTCCCTGCGAAACCAGTGTGGAGCACTTAGCATTCCAGTGCACACGCGGAGCAGTAGTGTTAGCTCCAGGTGACAACAGCTGAGTCGAGAGGTGCCTTCCTGGCCCGGGCTGCTTCTCCCTCGGTGGCGGTGGCGGCACAGAAGGAGCCCATTCCCCAGGCGCTCACCCACGGTAGCCGGGAAACTGCTCCCTCCCCCTCAGAGCGGTGGATGGTAGCGAAAGCAAGGTTTCAGTACAATGTTGTTTCTTGCAGGTACAGCGCAGGCGATCAGGCTTCCATGCGAAAGCCGGGCCTCGGTGCTAGCTTCATGAAACAAGTGGGGGAGTCGAGGGCTGCCTTGTGCAGCAGCCGGCGGCTCCCTCGGAATTAGGTTTGGGACTCCCTTGCAGTGCTCTCAGGCACTCACACAACAAAATGCCTCCACCCTCGGGAGCGGCTGTTTTAGCTGGGGCACGCGTCTTTTACCGAGTTTTCCCTTCGAGTGGGGTGGCTGTACTTGAGCCTGCACGCACCCCCCGGGGCAACGGTACCAGCCCCGGAGGCCTGGTGTGAGTTGAGAGCTCCCTGCTGTGCGGCCTGTCTCCCCCCCACCCCCCCACCCCCCACCCCGGGCCTTACGGAATGGAGCCCGGCCCCGGGCCCCCTAACCCACAGGACCCCCTCAACTGCTTCCTCCCACACAGAGGTCGATGGTGGCTAAAGCACGGTGTCTCTGCAGTGTTGCTGCTTCGAGTTAGAACGCTTGCGGTTAGACTGCTATGCAAAAGCGGGACCACAGTGCTCCCTTCCTGAAACGAGCGGGGAGCGTGTGCTGCCTTCTGCCGGGGCCTGCGTCTCACACGGAAAGCGGTTTGGGCCTCCCATGCCGGGCGCTCACGCGTGCACACAGCAGAACGCTTCCAGCCTCCGGCATGGGCATGGCTCTTTTAGCCGGAGCGGGAATTCTCTACAGGGTGGTTCCTTTGAGTTAGGGGGTTGGCTTGAGGCCTGCGGGCGCGCCCGGGGCAAGGGGAGTAGCCTCAGAAAGGAGAGGTGAGTGGAGAGCTGCCTTCCGCACCGGCCCCTTTCTCGCTCCATTTCACGCAGGGGACCCTGTCCCCAGTCTCTCCAACACGAGAACTGTAAAATGCCTCTGGCTTCAGGAACGGCCCTGTCAACTAGAGCGCAGCCCTTCTATAGCATTCACTCTTGCTCTTAGCAGCCTGGGAACTAGGCATCCAGGCACACAGGGTGCAGCAGGGCTCAGCTCCTAAAGCAAGGCGTGAGTCGACAGCAGCCTTCCTGACAGGCCTGCTTCTCACTCCGAGTCACGTTTACGTTCCATTTCTCATGCTTTCACAAAAGCACCCCATAGGTGAAGTCCCGGCTCAGGAAGGGCCGTCTGTGCTGAGGCCCGCGTTCTCTCCAGGTTTGTTCCTCGGCGTTGGCTGGATGGCACTTAGGACTCCACGCACACACGGGAGCGCCGATCGAGTCTCCCGAAACAAGAGTTGAGGCGACAGGGTGCCCTCTGCCCATGTTGATTTCTCCCCCGGAACCCAGCTGGGACTCCCTCCCCAGGCTTGCACTCCAGCAGAGGGGAAAATGGCCGCCACCTTGTGGCGAGGCGGAGGAGCTGAAGCGGGGCTTCTTTAGCAGCTTCAACCTGCCAAACCACTGTGGAGCACTTAGCATTCCTGTGCACACGCGGAGCAGTAGTGTTAGCTCCAGGTGACAACAGCTGAGTCGAGAGGTGCCTTCCTGGCCCGGGCTGCTTCTCCCTCGGTGGCGGTGGCGGCACAGAAGGAGCCCGTTCCCCAGGCGCTCACCCACGGTAGCCGGGAAACAGCTCCCTCCCCCTCAGAGCGGTGGATGGTAGGGAAAGCTCGGTTTCCGGACACTGTTGTTTCTTGGAGGTAGAGCGCAGGCGATCAGGCTTCCATGCGAAAGCGGGGCCTCGGTGCTAGCTTCATGAAACAAGTGGGGGAGTCGAGGGCTGCCTTGTGCAGCAGCCGGCGGCTCCCTCGGAGTTAGGTTTGGGACTCCCTTGCAGTGCTCTCAGGCACGCACACAACAAAATGCCTCCACCCTCGGGAGCGTCTGTTTTAGCTGGGGCACGCATTCTCTACCGAGTTTTCCCTTCGAGTCGGGTGGCTGTCCTTCAGCCTGCACGCACCCCCCCGGGGCAACGGTACCAGCCCCCGAAGCATGATGTGAGTTGAGAGCTCCCTGCTGTCCGGCCTGTCTCTCCCCCGGTCTTACGGAATGGGTCCCGGCCCCGGGCCCTCACCCACAGGACCCCCTCAACTGCTTCCTCCCACACAGAGGCCGACGGTAGCCAAAGCACGGTGTCTCTGCAGTGTTGCTGCTTCGAGTTAGAACGCTTGCGGTTAGACTTCCATGCAAAAGCGGGGCCGCAGTGCTCGCTTCCTGCAAGGAGCGGGGAGTCGTGTGCTGCCTTCTGCGGGGGCCTGCGTCTCACACGGAAAGCGGTTTGGGCCTCCCTTGCCGGGCGCTCCTGCGTGCAAACAGCAGAACGCTTCCAGCCTCCGGCATGGGCATGGCTCTTTTAGCCGGAGCGGGAATTCTCTACAGGGTGGTTCCTTTGAGTTAGGGGGTTGTCTTGAGGCCTGCGGGCACGCCCCGGGCAAGGGGAGTAGCCTCAGAAAGGAGAGGTGAGTGGAGAGCTGCGTTCCGCACCGGCCCGTTTCTCGCTCCATTTCACGCAGGGGACCCTGTCCCCCGTCTCTCCAACACGAGCACTGTAAAATGCCTCTGGCTTCAGGAACGGCCCCGATAGCCACAGCGCAGTCTTTCTATAGCATTGATTCTTGCTCTTAGCAGCCTGGGAACTAGGCATCCAGGCACACAGGGTGCAGCAGGGCTCAGCTCCTAAAACAAGGCGTGAGTCGACAGCAGCCTTCCTGACAGGCCTGCTTCACACTCCGAGTCACGTTTAGGTTCCATTTCTCACGCTTTCACAAAAGCACACCAGAGGTGACGGTCCGGCTCAGGAAGGGCCATCTTTGCTGAGGCTCGCGTTCTCTACAGGTTTGTTCCTCGGCGTTGGCTGGATGGCACTTAGGACTGCACGCACACACGGGAGCGCCGATCGAGTTTCCCGAAACAAGAGTTGAGGCGACAGGGTGCCCTCTGCCCATGCTGATTTCTCCCCCGGAACCCAGCTGGGACTCCCTCCCCAGGCTTGCACTCCAACAGAGGGGAAAATGGCCGCCACCCTGTGGCGAGGCGGAGGAGCTGAAGCGGGGGGCTTCTTTAGCGGCTTCTCCCTGCCAAACCAGTGTGGAGCACTTAGCATTCCAGTGCACACGCGGAACAGTAGTGTTAGCTCCAGGTGACAACAGCTGAGTCGAGAGGTGCCTTCCTGGCCCGGGCTGCTTCTCCCTCGGTGGCGGCACGGAAGGAGCCCGTTCCCCAGGCGCTCACCCACGGTAGCCGGGAAAATGCTCCCTCCCCCTCAGAGCGGTGGATGGTAGCGAAAGCTCGGTTTCCGTACACTGTTGTTTCTTGGAGGTAGAGCGCAGGCGATCAGGCTTCCATGCGAAAGCGTGGCCTCGGTGCTAGCTTCATGAAACAAGTGGGGGAGTCGAGTCCTGCCTTGTGCAGCAGCCGGCGGCTCCCTCGGAATTAGGTTTGGGACTCCCTTGCAGTGCTCTCAGGCACGCACACAACAAAATGCCTCCACCCTCGGGAGCGGCTGTTTTAGCTGGCGCACGCGTCTTCTACCGAGTTTTCCCTTCGAGTGGGGTGGCTGTACTTGTGCCTGCACGCACCCCCCGGGGCCACGGTACCAGCCCCGGAGGCCTGGTGTGAGTTGAGAGATTCCTGCTGTCCTGCCTGTCTCCCCCCCACCCCCCCCACCCCCCCACCCCGGACCTTACGGAATGGAGCCCGGCCCCGGGCCCCCTCACTCACAGGAACCCCTCAAGTGCTTCCTCCCACACAGAGGTGGACCGTAGCTAAAGCACGGTGTCTCTGCAGTGTTGCTGCTTCGAGTTAGAACGCTTGAGGTTAGACTTCTATGCAAAAGCGGGACCGCAGTGCTCCCTTCCTGAAACGAGCGGGGAGTCGTGTGCTGCCTTCTGCCGGGGCCTGCGTCTCACACGGAAAGCGGTTTGGGCCTCCCTTGCCGGGCTCACGCGGGCACACAGCAGAAGGCTTCCAGCCTCCGGCCTGGTTCTTTTAGCCAAAGCGGGAATTCTCTACAGGGCGGTTCCTTTGAGTTAGGGGGTTGGCTTGAGGCCGGCGGGCGCGCCCGGGGCAAGGGGAGTAGCCTCAGAAAGGACAGGTGAGTGGAGAGCTGCCTTCCGCACCGGCCCCTTTCTCGCTCCATTTCACGCAGGGGACCCTGTCCCCAGTCTCTCCAACACGAGCACTGTAAAATGCCTCTGGCTTCAGGAACGGCCCTGTCAACTAGAGCGCAGCCCTTCTATAGCATTCACTCTTGCTCTTAGCAGCCTGGGAACTAGGCATCCAGGCACACAGGGTGCAGCAGGGCTCAGCTCCTAAAGCAAGGCGTGAGTCGACAGCAGCCTTCCTGACAGGCCTGCTTCTCTCTCCCAGTCACGTTTAGGTTCCATTTCTCATGCTTTCACAAAAGCACCCCATAGGTGACGTCCCGGCTCAGGAAAGGCCGTCTGTGCTGAGGCCCGCGTTCTCTGCAGGTCTGTTCCTCGGCGTTGGCTGGATGGCACTTAGGACTCCACGCACACACGGGAGCGCCGATCGAGTTTCCCAAAACAAGAGTTGAGGCTACAGGGTGCCCTCTGCCCATGCTGATTTCTCCCCCGGAACCCAGCTGGGACTCCCTCCCCAGGCTTGCACTCCAACAGAGGGGAAAATGGCCGCCACCCTGTGGCGAGGCGGAGGAGCTGAAGCAGGGCTTCTTTAGCGGCTTCTCCCTGCCAAACCAGTGTGGAGCACTTAGCATTCCAGTGCACACCGGAGCAGTAGTGTTAGCTCCAGGTGACAACAGCTGAGTCGAGAGGTGCCTTCCTGGCCCGGGCTGCTTCTCCCTCGGTGGCGGTGGCGGCACAGAAGGAGCCCGTTCCCCAGGCGCTCACCCACGGTAGCCGGGAAACTGCTCCCTCCCCCTCAGAGCGCTGGATGGTAGCGAAAGCAAGGTTTCCGTACAATGTTGTTTCTTGCAGGTACAGCGCAGGCGATCAGGCTTCCATGCGAAAGCGGGGCCTCGGTGCTAGCTTCATGAAACAAGTGGGGGAGTCGAGGGCTGCCTTGTGCAGCAGCCGGCGGCTCCCTCGGAATTAGGTTTGGGACTCCCTTGCAGTGCTCTCACGCACGCACACAACAAAATGCCTCCACCCTCGGGAGCGGCTGTTTTAGCTGGGGCACGCATTCTCTACCGAGTTTTCCCTTCGAGTGGGGTGGCTGTCCTTCAGCCTGCACGCACCCCCCCGGGGCAACGGTACCAGCCCCCGAAGCATGATGTGAGTTGAGAGCTCCCTGCTGTCCGGCCTGTCTCTCCCCCGGTCTTACGGAATGGGGCCCGGCCCCGGGCCCTCACCCACAGGACCCCCTCAACTGCTTCCTCCCACACAGAGGCCGACGGTAGCTAAAGCACGGTGTCTCTGCAGTGTTGCTGCTTCGAGTTAGAAAGCTTGCGGTTAGACTTCCATGCAAAAGCAGGGCCGCAGAGCTCGCATCCTGCAACGAGCGGGGAGTCGTGTGCTGCCTTCTGCGGGGGCCTGCGTCTCACACGGAAAGCGGTTCGGGCCTCCCTTGCCGGGCGCTCACGCGTGCACACAGCAGAACGCTTCAGCCTCCGGCATGGGCATGGCTGTTTTAGCCGGAGCGGGAATTCTCTACAGGGTGGTTCCTTTGAGTTAGGGGGTTGGCTTGAGGCCTGCGGGCACGGCCCGGGCAAGGGGAGTAGCCTCAGAAAGGACAGGTGAGTGGAGAGCTCCCTTCCGCACCGGCCCGTTTCTCGCTCCATTTCACGCAGGGGACCCTGTCCACCGTCTCTCCAACACGAGCACTGTAAAATGCCTCTGGCTTCAGGAACGGCCCCGATAGCCACAGCGCAGTCATTCTATAGCATTGATTCTTGCTCTTAGCAGCCTGGGAACTAGGCATCCAGGCACACAGGGTGCAGCAGGGCTCAGCTCCTAAAGCAAGGCGTGAGTCGACAGCAGCCTTCCTGACAGGCCTGCTTCTCTCTCCGAGTCACGTTTAGGTTCCTTTTCTCATGCTTTCACAAAAGCACACCAGAGGTGACGGTCCGGCTCAGGAAGGGCCTTCTTGCTGAGGCCCGCGTTCTCTACAGGTTTGTTCCTCGGCGTTGGCTGGATGGCACTTAGGACTGCACGCACACACGGGAGCGCCGATCGAGTTTCGCGAAACAAGAGTTGAGGCGACAGGGTGCCCTCTGCCCATGCTGATTTCTCCCCCGGAACCCAGCTGGGACTCCCTCCCCAGGCTTGCACTCCAGCAGAGGGGAAAATGGCCGCCACCCTGTGGCGAGGCGGAGGAGCTGAAGCAGGGCTTCTTTAGCGGCTTCTCCCTGCGAAACCAGTGTGGAGCACTTAGCATTCCAGTGCACACGCGGAGCAGTAGTGTTAGCTCCAGGTGACAACAGCTGAGTCGAGAGGTGCCTTCCTGGCCCGGGCTGCTTCTCCCTCGGTGGCGGTGGCAGCACAGAAGGAGCCCATTCCCCAGGCGCTCACCCACGGTAGCCGGGAAACTGCTCCCTCCCCCTCAGAGCGGTGGATGGTAGCGAAAGCAAGGTTTCAGTACAATGTTGTTTCTTGCAGGTACAGCGCAGGCGATCAGGCTTCCATGCGAAAGCCGGGCCTCGGTGCTAGCTTCATGAAACAAGTGGGGGAGTCGAGGGCTGCCTTGTGCAGCAGCCGGCGGCTCCCTCGGAATTAGGTTTGGGACTCCCTTGCAGTGCTCTCAGGCACTCACACAACAAAATGCCTCCACCCTCGGGAGCGGCTGTTTTAGCTGGGGCACGCGTCTTTTACCGAGTTTTCCCTTCGAGTGGGGTGGCTGTACTTGAGCCTGCACGCACCCCCCGGGGCAACGGTACCAGCCCCGGAGGCCTGGTGTGAGTTGAGAGCTCCCTGCTGTGCGGCCTGTCTCCCCCCCACCCCCCCACCCCCCCACCCCGGGCCTTACGGAATGGAGCCCGGCCCCGGGCCCCCTAACCCACAGGACCCCCTCAACTGCTTCCTCCCACACAGAGGTCGATGGTGGCTAAAGCACGGTGTCTCTGCAGTGTTGCTGCTTCGAGTTAGAACGCTTGCGGTTAGACTGCTATGCAAAAGCGGGACCACAGTGCTCCCTTCCTGAAACGAGCGGGGAGCGTGTGCTGCCTTCTGCCGGGGCCTGCGTCTCACACGGAAAGCGGTTTGGGCCTCCCATGCCGGGCGCTCACGCGTGCACACAGCAGAACGCTTCCAGCCTCCGGCATGGGCATGGCTCTTTTAGCCGGAGCGGGAATTCTCTACAGGGTGGTTCCTTTGAGTTAGGGGGTTGGCTTGAGGCCTGCGGGCGCGCCCGGGGCAAGGGGAGTAGCCTCAGAAAGGAGAGGTGAGTGGAGAGCTGCCTTCCGCACCGGCCCCTTTCTCGCTCCATTTCACGCAGGGGACCCTGTCCCCAGTCTCTCCAACACGAGAACTGTAAAATGCCTCTGGCTTCAGGAACGGCCCTGTCAACTAGAGCGCAGCCCTTCTATAGCATTCACTCTTGCTCTTAGCAGCCTGGGAACTAGGCATCCAGGCACACAGGGTGCAGCAGGGCTCAGCTCCTAAAGCAAGGCGTGAGTCGACAGCAGCCTTCCTGACAGGCCTGCTTCTCACTCCGAGTCACGTTTACGTTCCATTTCTCATGCTTTCACAAAAGCACCCCATAGGTGAAGTCCCGGCTCAGGAAGGGCCGTCTGTGCTGAGGCCCGCGTTCTCTCCAGGTTTGTTCCTCGGCGTTGGCTGGATGGCACTTAGGACTCCACGCACACACGGGAGCGCCGATCGAGTCTCCCGAAACAAGAGTTGAGGCGACAGGGTGCCCTCTGCCCATGTTGATTTCTCCCCCGGAACCCAGCTGGGACTCCCTCCCCAGGCTTGCACTCCAGCAGAGGGGAAAATGGCCGCCACCTTGTGGCGAGGCGGAGGAGCTGAAGCGGGGCTTCTTTAGCAGCTTCAACCTGCCAAACCACTGTGGAGCACTTAGCATTCCTGTGCACACGCGGAGCAGTAGTGTTAGCTCCAGGTGACAACAGCTGAGTCGAGAGGTGCCTTCCTGGCCCGGGCTGCTTCTCCCTCGGTGGCGGTGGCGGCACAGAAGGAGCCCGTTCCCCAGGCGCTCACCCACGGTAGCCGGGAAACAGCTCCCTCCCCCTCAGAGCGGTGGATGGTAGGGAAAGCTCGGTTTCCGGACACTGTTGTTTCTTGGAGGTAGAGCGCAGGCGATCAGGCTTCCATGCGAAAGCGGGGCCTCGGTGCTAGCTTCATGAAACAAGTGGGGGAGTCGAGGGCTGCCTTGTGCAGCAGCCGGCGGCTCCCTCGGAGTTAGGTTTGGGACTCCCTTGCAGTGCTCTCAGGCACGCACACAACAAAATGCCTCCACCCTCGGGAGCGTCTGTTTTAGCTGGGGCACGCATTCTCTACCGAGTTTTCCCTTCGAGTCGGGTGGCTGTCCTTCAGCCTGCACGCACCCCCCCGGGGCAACGGTACCAGCCCCCGAAGCATGATGTGAGTTGAGAGCTCCCTGCTGTCCGGCCTGTCTCTCCCCCGGTCTTACGGAATGGGTCCCGGCCCCGGGCCCTCACCCACAGGACCCCCTCAACTGCTTCCTCCCACACAGAGGCCGACGGTAGCCAAAGCACGGTGTCTCTGCAGTGTTGCTGCTTCGAGTTAGAACGCTTGCGGTTAGACTTCCATGCAAAAGCGGGGCCGCAGTGCTCGCTTCCTGCAAGGAGCGGGGAGTCGTGTGCTGCCTTCTGCGGGGGCCTGCGTCTCACACGGAAAGCGGTTTGGGCCTCCCTTGCCGGGCGCTCCTGCGTGCAAACAGCAGAACGCTTCCAGCCTCCGGCATGGGCATGGCTCTTTTAGCCGGAGCGGGAATTCTCTACAGGGTGGTTCCTTTGAGTTAGGGGGTTGTCTTGAGGCCTGCGGGCACGCCCCGGGCAAGGGGAGTAGCCTCAGAAAGGAGAGGTGAGTGGAGAGCTGCGTTCCGCACCGGCCCGTTTCTCGCTCCATTTCACGCAGGGGACCCTGTCCCCCGTCTCTCCAACACGAGCACTGTAAAATGCCTCTGGCTTCAGGAACGGCCCCGATAGCCACAGCGCAGTCTTTCTATAGCATTGATTCTTGCTCTTAGCAGCCTGGGAACTAGGCATCCAGGCACACAGGGTGCAGCAGGGCTCAGCTCCTAAAACAAGGCGTGAGTCGACAGCAGCCTTCCTGACAGGCCTGCTTCACACTCCGAGTCACGTTTAGGTTCCATTTCTCACGCTTTCACAAAAGCACACCAGAGGTGACGGTCCGGCTCAGGAAGGGCCATCTTTGCTGAGGCTCGCGTTCTCTACAGGTTTGTTCCTCGGCGTTGGCTGGATGGCACTTAGGACTGCACGCACACACGGGAGCGCCGATCGAGTTTCCCGAAACAAGAGTTGAGGCGACAGGGTGCCCTCTGCCCATGCTGATTTCTCCCCCGGAACCCAGCTGGGACTCCCTCCCCAGGCTTGCACTCCAACAGAGGGGAAAATGGCCGCCACCCTGTGGCGAGGCGGAGGAGCTGAAGCGGGGGGCTTCTTTAGCGGCTTCTCCCTGCCAAACCAGTGTGGAGCACTTAGCATTCCAGTGCACACGCGGAACAGTAGTGTTAGCTCCAGGTGACAACAGCTGAGTCGAGAGGTGCCTTCCTGGCCCGGGCTGCTTCTCCCTCGGTGGCGGCACGGAAGGAGCCCGTTCCCCAGGCGCTCACCCACGGTAGCCGGGAAAATGCTCCCTCCCCCTCAGAGCGGTGGATGGTAGCGAAAGCTCGGTTTCCGTACACTGTTGTTTCTTGGAGGTAGAGCGCAGGCGATCAGGCTTCCATGCGAAAGCGTGGCCTCGGTGCTAGCTTCATGAAACAAGTGGGGGAGTCGAGTCCTGCCTTGTGCAGCAGCCGGCGGCTCCCTCGGAATTAGGTTTGGGACTCCCTTGCAGTGCTCTCAGGCACGCACACAACAAAATGCCTCCACCCTCGGGAGCGGCTGTTTTAGCTGGCGCACGCGTCTTCTACCGAGTTTTCCCTTCGAGTGGGGTGGCTGTACTTGTGCCTGCACGCACCCCCCGGGGCCACGGTACCAGCCCCGGAGGCCTGGTGTGAGTTGAGAGATTCCTGCTGTCCTGCCTGTCTCCCCCCCACCCCCCCACCCCCCCACCCCGGACCTTACGGAATGGAGCCCGGCCCCGGGCCCCCTCACTCACAGGAACCCCTCAAGTGCTTCCTCCCACACAGAGGTGGACCGTAGCTAAAGCACGGTGTCTCTGCAGTGTTGCTGCTTCGAGTTAGAACGCTTGAGGTTAGACTTCTATGCAAAAGCGGGACCGCAGTGCTCCCTTCCTGAAACGAGCGGGGAGTCGTGTGCTGCCTTCTGCCGGGGCCTGCGTCTCACACGGAAAGCGGTTTGGGCCTCCCTTGCCGGGCTCACGCGGGCACACAGCAGAAGGCTTCCAGCCTCCGGCCTGGTTCTTTTAGCCAAAGCGGGAATTCTCTACAGGGCGGTTCCTTTGAGTTAGGGGGTTGGCTTGAGGCCGGCGGGCGCGCCCGGGGCAAGGGGAGTAGCCTCAGAAAGGAGAGGTGAGTGGAGAGCTGCCTTCCGCACCGGCCCCTTTCTCGCTCCATTTCACGCAGGGGACCCTGTCCCCAGTCTCTCCAACACGAGCACTGTAAAATGCCTCTGGCTTCAGGAACGGCCCTGTCAACTAGAGCGCAGCCCTTCTATAGCATTCACTCTTGCTCTTAGCAGCCTGGGAACTAGGCATCCAGGCACACAGGGTGCAGCAGGGCTCAGCTCCTAAAGCAAGGCGTGAGTCGACAGCAGCCTTCCTGACAGGCCTGCTTCTCTCTCCCAGTCACGTTTAGGTTCCATTTCTCATGCTTTCACAAAAGCACCCCATAGGTGACGTCCCGGCTCAGGAAAGGCCGTCTGTGCTGAGGCCCGCGTTCTCTGCAGGTCTGTTCCTCGGCGTTGGCTGGATGGCACTTAGGACTCCACGCACACACGGGAGCGCCGATCGAGTTTCCCAAAACAAGAGTTGAGGCTACAGGGTGCCCTCTGCCCATGCTGATTTCTCCCCCGGAACCCAGCTGGGACTCCCTCCCCAGGCTTGCACTCCAACAGAGGGGAAAATGGCCGCCACCCTGTGGCGAGGCGGAGGAGCTGAAGCAGGGCTTCTTTAGCGGCTTCTCCCTGCCAAACCAGTGTGGAGCACTTAGCATTCCAGTGCACACCGGAGCAGTAGTGTTAGCTCCAGGTGACAACAGCTGAGTCGAGAGGTGCCTTCCTGGCCCGGGCTGCTTCTCCCTCGGTGGCGGTGGCGGCACAGAAGGAGCCCGTTCCCCAGGCGCTCACCCACGGTAGCCGGGAAACTGCTCCCTCCCCCTCAGAGCGCTGGATGGTAGCGAAAGCAAGGTTTCCGTACAATGTTGTTTCTTGCAGGTACAGCGCAGGCGATCAGGCTTCCATGCGAAAGCGGGGCCTCGGTGCTAGCTTCATGAAACAAGTGGGGGAGTCGAGGGCTGCCTTGTGCAGCAGCCGGCGGCTCCCTCGGAATTAGGTTTGGGACTCCCTTGCAGTGCTCTCACGCACGCACACAACAAAATGCCTCCACCCTCGGGAGCGGCTGTTTTAGCTGGGGCACGCATTCTCTACCGAGTTTTCCCTTCGAGTGGGGTGGCTGTCCTTCAGCCTGCACGCACCCCCCCGGGGTAACGGTACCAGCCCCCGAAGCATGATGTGAGTTGAGAGCTCCCTGCTGTCCGGCCTGTCTCTCCCCCGGTCTTACGGAATGGGGCCCGGCCCCGGGCCATCACCCACAGGACCCCCTCAACTGCTTCCTCCCACACAGAGGCCGACGGTAGCTAAAGCACGGTGTCTCTTCAGTGTTGCTGCTTCGAGTTAGAACGCTTGCGGTTAGACTTCCATGCAAAAGCGGGGCCAGAGTGCTCGCATCCTGCAACAAGCGGGGAGTCGTGTGCTGCCTTCTGCGGGGGCCTGCGTCTCACACGGAAAGCGGTTTGGGCCTCCCTTGCCGGGCGCTCCTGCGTGCACACAGCAGAACGCTTCCAGCCTCCGGCATGGGCATGGCTCTTTTAGCCGGAGCGGGAATTCTCTACAGGGTGGTTCCTTTGAGTTAGGGGGTTGGCTTGAGGCCTGCGGGCACGCCCCGGGAAAGGGGAGTAGCCTCAGAAAGGACAGGTGAGTGGAGAGCTGCCTTCCGCACCGGCCCGTTCCTCGCTCCATTTCACGCAGGGGACGCTGTCCCCCGTCTCTCCAACACGAGCACTGTAAAATGCCTCTGGCTTCAGGAACGGCCCTGTCAACTAGAGCGCAGTCCTTCTATAGCATTCACTCTTGCTCTTAGCAGCCTGGGAACTAGGCATCCAGGCTCACAGGGTGCAGCAGGGCTCAGCTCCTAAAGCAAGGCGTGAGTCGACAGCAGCCTTCCTGACAGGCCTGCTTCTCTCTCCGAGTCACGTTTAGGTTCCATTTCTCATGCTTTCACAAAAGCACACCAGAGGTGACGGTCCGGCTCAGGAAGGGCCATCTTTGCTGAAGCCCGCGTTCTCTACAGGTTTGTTCCTCGGCGTTGGCTGGATGGCACTTAGGACTGCACGCACACACGGGAGCGCCGATCGAGTTTCCCGAAACAAGAGTTGAGGCGACAGGGTGCCCTCTGCCCATGCTGATTTCTCCCCCGGAATCCAGCTGGGACTCCCTCCCCAGGCTTGACTTCCAGAAGAGGGGAAAATGGCCGCCACCCTGTGGCGAGGCGGAGGAGCTGAAGCGGGACTTCTTTAGCGATTTTTCCCTGCCAAACCAGTGTGGAGCACTTAGCATTCCAGTGCACACGCAGAGCAGTAGTGTTAGCTCCAGGTGACAACAGCTGAGTCGAGAGGTGCCTTCCTGGCCCGGGCTGCTTCTCCCTTGGTGGCGGCACAGAAGGAGCCCGTTCCCCAGGTGCTCACCCACGGTAGCTGGGAAACTGCTCCCTCCCCCTCAGAGCGGTGGATGGTAGCAAAAGCTTGGTTTCCGTACACTGTTGTTTCTTGGAGGTAGAGCGCAGGCGATCAGGCTACCATGCGAAAGCGCGGCCTCGGTGCTAGCTTCATGAAACAAGTGGGGGAGTCGAGGCCTGCCTTTGCAGCAGCCGGCGGCTCCCTCGGAATTCGGTTTGGGACTCCCTTGCAGTGCTCTCAGGCACGCACACAACAAAATGCCTCCACCCTCGGGAGCGGCTGTTTTAGCTGGGGCACGCGTCTTCTACCGAGTTTTCCCTTCGAGTGGGGTGGCTGTACTTGAGCCTGCACGCACCCCCCGGGGCAACGGTACCAGCCCCGGAGGCCTGGTGTGAGTTGAGAGCTCCCTGCTGTCCGGCCTGTCTCCTCCCCACCCCCCCACCCCCCCACCCCGGGCCTTACGCAATGGAGCCCGGCCCCGCGCCCCCTAACCCACAGGACCCCCTCAACTGCTTCCTCCCACACAGAGGTCGATGGTGGCTAAAGCACGGTGTCTCTGCAGTGTTGCTGCTTCTCGTTAGAACGCTTGCGGTTAGACTTCTATGCAAAAGCGGGACCGCAGTGCTCCCTTCCTGAAACGAGCGGGGAGTCGTGTGCTGCCTTCTGCCGGGGCCTGCGTCTCACACGGAAAGCGGTTTGGGCCTCCCTTGCCGGGCGCTCACGCGGGCACACAGCAGAACGCTTAGAGCCTCCGGCCTGGTTCTTTTAGCCAAAGCGGGAATTCTCTACAGGGTGGTTCCTTTGAGTTAGGGGGTTGGCTTGAGGCCTGCGGGCGCGCCCGGGGCAAGGGGAGTAGCCTCAGAAAGGAGAGGTGAGTGGAGAGCTGCCTTCCGCACCGGCCCCTTTCTCGCTCCATTTCACGCAGGGGACCCTGTCCCCAGTCTCTCCAACACGAGAACTGTAAAATGCCTCTGGCTTCAGGAACGGCCCTATCAACTAGAGCGCAGCCCTTCTATAGCATTCACTCTTGCTCTTAGCAGCCTGGGAACTAGGCATCCAGGCACACAGGGTGCAGCAGGGCTCAGCTCCTAAAGCAAGGCGTGAGTCGACAGCAGCCTTCCTGACAGGCCTGCTTCTCTCTCCGAGTCACGTTTAGGTTCCATTTCTCATGCTTTCACAAAAGCACCCCATAGGTGACGTCCCGGCTCAGGAAGGGCCGTCTGTGCTGAGGCCCGCGTTCTCTACAGGTCTGTTCCTCGGCGTTAGCTGGATGGCACTTAGGACTCCACGCACACATGGGAGCGCCGATCGAGTTTCCTGAAACAAGAGTTGAGGCGACGGGGTGCCCTCTGCCCATGCTGATTTCTCCCCCGGAACCCAGCTGGGACTCCCTCCCCAGGCTTGCACTCCAGCAGAGGGGAAAATGGCCGCCACCCTGTGGCGAGGCGGAGGAGCTGAAGCGGGGCTTCTTTAGCGGCTTCTCCCTGCGAAACCAGTGTGGAGCACTTAGCATTCCAGTGCACACGCGGAGCAGTAGTGTTAGCTCCAGGTGACAACAGCTGAGTCGAGAGGTGCCTTCCTGGCCCGGGCTGCTTCTCCCTCGGTGGCGGCACGGAAGGAGCCCGTTCCCCAGGCGCTCACCCACGGTAGCCGGGAAACTGCTCCCTCCCACTCAGAGCGGTGGATGGTAGCGAAAGCACGATTTCCGTACACTGTTGTTTCTTGGAGGTAGAGCGCAGGCGATCAGGCTTCCATGCGAAAGCGGGGCCTCGGTGCTAGCTTCATGAAACAAGTGGGGGAGTCGAGGGCTGCCTTGGGCAGCAGCCGATGGCTCCCTCGGAGTTAGGTTTGGGACTCCCTTGCAGTGCTCTCAGGCACGCACACAACAAAATGCCTCCACCCTCGGGAGCGGCTGTTTTAGCGGGGGCACGCATTCTCTCCCGAGTTTTCCGTTCGAGTCGGGTGGCTGTCCTTCAGCCTGCACGCACCCCCCCGGGGTAACGGTACCAGCCCCCGAAGCATGATGTGAGTTGAGAGCTCCCTGCTGTCCGGCCTGTCTCTCCCCCGGTCTTACGGAATGGGGCCCGGCCCCGGGCCCTCACCCACAGGACCCCCTCAACTGCTTCCTCCCACACAGAGGCCGACGGTAGCTAAAGCACAGTGTCTCTGCAGTGTTGCTGCTTCGAGTTAGAACGCTTGCGGTTAGATTTCCATGCAAAAGCGGGGCCGCAGTGCTCGCACCCTGCAACAAGCGGGGAGTCGTGTGCTGCCTTCTGCGGGGGCCTGCGTCTCACACGGAAAGCGGTTTGGGCCTCCCTTGCCGGGTGCTCCCGCGGGCACACAGCAGAACGCTTCCAGCCTCCGGCATGGGCATGGCTCTTTTAGACGGAGCGGGAATTCTCTACAGGGTGGTTCCTTTGAGTTAGGGGGTTGGCTTGAGGCCTGCGGGCACGCCCCGGGCAAGGGGAGTAGCCTCAGAAAGGACAGGTGAGTGGAGAGCTGCCTTCCGCACCGGCCCGTTCCTCGCTCCATTTCACGCAGGGGACCCTGTCCCCCGTATCTCCAACACGAGCACTGTAAAATGCCTTTGGCTTCAGGAACGGCACTGTAAAATGCCTTTGGCTTCAGGAACGGCCCTGTCAACTAGAGCGCAGCCCTTCTATAGCATTCACTCTTGCTCTTAGCAGCCTGGGAACTAGGCATCCAGGCACACAGGGTGCAGCAGGGCTCAGCTCCTAAAGCAAGGCGTGAGTCGACAGCAGCCTTCCTGACAGGCCTGCTTCTCTCTCCTAGTCACGTTTAGGTTCCATTTCTCATGCTTTCACAAAAGCACCCCATAGGTGACGTCCCGGCTCAGGAAAGGCCGTCTGTGCTGAGGCCCGCGTTCTCTACAGGTCTGTTCCTCGGCGTTGGCTGGATGGCACTTAGGACTCCACGCACACACGGGAGCGCCGATCGAGTTTCCCAAAACAAGAGTTGAGGCGACAGGGTGCCCTCTGCCCATGCTGATTTCTCCCCCGGAACCCAGCTGGGACTCCCTCCCCAGGCTTGCACTCCAACAGAGGGGAAAATGGCCGCCACCCTGTGGCGAGGCGGAGGAGCTGAAGCAGGGCTTCTTTAGCGGCTTCTCCCTGCCAAACCAGTGTGGAGCACTTAGCATTCCAGTGCACACCGGAGCAGTAGTGTTAGCTCCAGGTGACAACAGCTGAGTCGAGAGGTGCCTTCCTGGCCCGGGCTGCTTCTCCCTCGGTGGCGGTGGCGGCACAGAAGGAGCCCGTTCCCCAGGCGCTCACCCACGGTAGCCGGGAAACTGCTCCCTCCCCCTCAGAGCGCTGGAGGGTAACGAAAGCAAGGTTTCCGAACAATGTTGTTTCTTGCAGGTACAACGCAGGCGATCAGGCTTCCATGCGAAAGCGGGGCCTCGGTGCTAGCTTCATGAAACAAGTGGGGGAGGCGAGGGCTGCCTTGTGCAGCAGCCGGCGGCTCCCTCGGAATTAGGTTTGGGACTCCCTGGCAGTGCTCTCACGCACGCACACAACAAAATGCCTCCACCCTCGGGAGCGGCTGTTTTAGCTGGGGCACGCATTCTCTACCGAGTTTTCCCTTCGAGTGGGGTGGCTGTCCTTCAGCCTGCACGCACCCCCCCGGGGTAACGGTACCAGCCCCCGAAGCATGATGTGAGTTGAGAGCTCCCTGCTGTCCGGCCTGTCTCTCCCCCGGTCTTACGGAATGGGGCCCGGCCCCGGGCCATCACCCACAGGACCCCCTCAACTGCTTCCTCCCACACAGAGGCCGAAGGTAGCTAAAGCACGGTGTCTCTTCAGTGTTGCTGCTTCGAGTTAGAACGCTTGCGGTTAGACTTCCATGCAAAAGCGGGGCCGCAGTGCTCGCATCCTGCAACAAGCGGGGAGTCGTGTGCTGCCTTCTGCGGGGGCCTGCGTCTCACACGGAAAGCGGTTTGGGCCTCTCTTGCCGGGCGCTCCTGCGTGCACACAGCAGAACGCATCCAGCCTCCGGCATGGGCATGGCTCTTTTAGCCGGAGCGGGAATTCTCTACAGGGTGGTTCCTTTGAGTTAGGGGGTTGGCTTGAGGCCTGCGGGCGCGCCCGGGGCAAGGGGAGTAGCCTCAGAAAGGAGAGGTGAGTGGAGAGCTGCCTTCCGCACCGGCCCCTTTCTCGCTCCATTTCACGCAGGGGACCCTGTCCCCCGTCTCTCCAACAGGAACACTGTAAAATGCCTCTGGCTTCAGGAACGGCCCCGATAGCCACAGCGCAGTCATTCTATAGCATTGATTCTTGCTCTTAGCAGCCTGGGAACTAGGCATCCAGGCACACAGGGTGCAGCAGGGCTCAGCTCCTAAAGCAAGGCGTGAGTCGACAGCAGCCTTCCTGACAGGCCTGCTTCTCTCTCCGAGTCACGTTTAGGTTCCCTTTCTCATGCTTTCACAAAAGCACACCAGAGGTGACGGTCCGGCTCAGGAAGGGCCTTCTTGCTGAGGCCCGCGTTCTCTACAGGTTTGTTCCTCGGCGTTGGCTGGATGGCACTTAGGACTGCACGCACACACGGGAGCGCCGATCGAGTTTCCCGAAACAAGAGTGGAGGCGATAGGGTGCCCTCTGCCCATGCTGATTTCTCCCCCGGAACCCAGCTGCGACTCCCTCCCCAGGCTTGCCCTCCAGCAGAGGGGAAAATGGCCGCCACCCTGTGGCGAGGCGGAGGAGCTGAAGCGGGGCTTCTTTAGCGGCTTCTCCCTGCGAAACCAGTGTGGAGCACTTAGCATTCCAGTGCACACGTGGAGCTGTAGTGTTAGCTCCAGGTGACAACAGCTGAGTCGAGAGGTGCCTTCCTGGCCCGGGCTGCTTCTCCCTCGGTGGCGGCACGGAAGGAGCCCGTTCCCCAGGCGCTCACCCACGGTAGCCGGGAAACTGCTCCCTCCCCCTCAGAGCGGTGGATGGTAGCGAAAGCAAGGTTTCCGTACAATGTTGTTTCTTGCAGGTACAGCGCAGGCGATCAGGCTTCCATGCGAAAGAGGGGCCTCGGTGCTAGCTTCATGAAACAAGTGGGGGAGTCGAGGGCTGCCTTGTGCAGCAGCCGGCGGCTCCCTCGGAATTAGGTTTGGGACTCCCTTGCAGTGCTCTCACGCACGCACACAACAAAATGCCTCCACCCTCGGGAGCGGCTGTTTTAGCTGGGGCACGCGTCCTCTACCGAGTTTTCCCTTCGAGTGGGGTGGCTATTCTTCAGCCTGCACGCACCCCCCGGGGCAACGGTATCAGCCCCGGAGACCTGGTGTGAGTTGAGAGCTCCCTGCTGTCCGGCCTGTCTCTCCCCCACCCCCCCCACCCCGGGCCTTACGGAATGGAGCCCGGCCCCGGGCCCCCTCACCCACAGGACCCCCTCAACTGCTTCCTCCCACACAGAGGTCGACGGTAGCTAACGCACGGTGTCTCTGCAGTGTTGCTGCTTCCAGTTAGAACGCTTGCGGTTAGACTTCCATGCAAAAGCGGAACCGCAGTGCTCCCTTCCTGAAACGAGCGGGGAGTCGTGTGCTGCCTTCTGCCGGGGCCTGCGTCTCACACGGAAAGCGGTTTGGCCTCCCTTGCCGGGCGCTCACGCGGGCACACAGCAGAACGCTTCCAGCCTCCGGCCTGGCTCTTTTAGCGGAAGCGGGAATTCTCTACAGGGTGGTTCCTTTGAGTTAGGGGGTTGGCTTGAGGCCTGCGGGCGCGCCCGGGGCAAGGGGAGTAGCCTCAGAAAGGAGAGGTGAGTGGAGAGCTGCCTTCCGCACCGGCCCGTTTCTCGCTCCATTTCACGCAGGGGACCCTGTCCCCCGTCTCTCCAACACGAGCACTGTAAAATGCCTCTGGCTTCAGGAACGGCCCTGTCAACTAGAGCGCAGTCCTTCTATAGCATTCACTCTTGCTCTTAGCAGCCTGGGAACTAGGCATTCAGGCACACAGGGTGCAGCAGGGCTCTGCTCCTAAAACAAGGCGTGAGTCGACAGCAGCCTTCCTGACAGGCCTGCTTCTCACTCCTAGTCACGTTTAGGTTCCATTTCTCCTGCTTTCACAAAAGCACCCCATAGGTGACGTCCCGGCTCAGGAAGGGCCGTCTGTGCTGAGGCCCTCGTTCTCTCCAGGTTTGTTCCTCGGCGTTGGCTGGATGGCACTTACGAATTCACGCACACACGGGAGCGCCGATCGTGTTTCCCGAAACAAGAGTTGAGGCGACAGGGTGCCCTCTGCCCATGCTGATTTCTCCCCCGGAACCCAGCTGGGACTCCCTCCCCAGGCTTGCACTCCAGCAGAGGGGAAAATGGCCGCCACCCTGTGGCAAGGCTGAGGAGCTGAAGCGGGGCTTCTTTAGGGCCTTCAACCTGCCAAACCAGTGTGGAGCACTTAGCATTCCTGTGCACACGCGGAGCAGTAGTGTTCCTCCAGGTGACAACAGCTGAGTCGAGAGGTGCCTTCCTGGCCCGGGCCGCTTCTCCCTCGGTGGCGGCACGGCACGGAAGGAGCCCGTTTCCCAGGCGCTCACCCACGGTAGCCGGGAAACTGCTCCCTCCCCCTCAGAGCGCTGGATGGTAGGGAAAGCTCGGTTTCCGTACACTGTTGTTTCTTGGAGTTAGAGCGCAGGCGATCAGGCTTCCATGCGAAAGCGGGGCCTCGGTGCTAGCTTCATGAAACAAGTGGGGGAGTCGAGGGCTGCCTTGTGCAGCAGCCGGCGGCTCCCTCGGAGTTAGGTTTGGGACTCCCTTGCAGTGCTCTCAGGCAGGCACACAACAAAATGCCTCCACCCTCGGGAGCGGCTGTTTTAGCTGGGGCACGCATTCTCTACCGAGTTTTCCCTTCGAGTGGGGTGGCTGTCCTTCAGCCTGCACGCACCCCCCCGGAGTAACGGTACCAGCCCCCGAAGCATGATGTGAGTTGAGAGCTCCCTGCTGTCCGGCCTGTCTCTCCCCCGGTCTTACGGAATGGGTCCCGGCCCCGGGCCCTCACCCACAGGACCCCCTCAACTGCTTCCTCCCTCACAGAGGCCGACGGTAGGTAAAGCACGGTGTCTCTGCAGTGTTGCTTCTTCGAGTTAGAAAGCTTGCGGTTAGACTTCCATGCAAAAGCGGGGCCGCAGTGCTCGCACCCTGCAACAAGCGGGGAGTCGTGTGCTCCCTTCTGCGGGGGCCTGCGTCTCACACGGAAAGCGGTTTGGGTTTCCCTTGCCGGGTGCTCCCGCGGGCACACAGCAGAACGCTTCCAGCCTCCGGCATGGGCATGGCTCTTTTAGCCGGGGCGGGAATTCTCTACAGGGTGGTTCCTTTGAGTTAGGGGGTTGGCTTGAGGCCTGCGGGCACGCCCCGGGCAAGGGGAGTAGCCTCAGAAAGGACAGGGGAGTGGACAGCTGCCTTCCGCACCGGCCCGATCCTCGCTCCATTTCACGCAGGGGACCCTGTCCCCCTTCTCTCCAACACGAGCACTGTAAAATGCCTCTGGCTTCAGGAACGGCCCCGATAGCCAGAGCGCAGTCTTTCTATAGCATTGATTCTTGCTCTTAGCAGCCTGGGAACTAGGCATCCAGGCACACAGGGTACAGCAGGGCTCAGCTCCTAAAGCAAGGCGTGAGTCGACAGCAGCCTTCCTGACAGGCCTGCTTCTCTCTCCGAGTCACGTTTAGGTTCCATTTCTAATGCTTTCACAAAAGCACACCAGAGGTGACGGTCCGGCTCAGGAAGGGCCATCTTTGCTGAGGCCCGCGTTCTCTACAGGTTTGTTCCTCGGCGTTGGCTGGATGGCACTTAGGACTGCACGCACACACGGGAGCGCCGATCGAGTTTCCCGAAACAAGACTTGAGGCGACAGGGTGCCCTCTGCCCATGCTGATTTCTCCCCCGGAATCCAGCTGGGACTCCCTCCCCAGGCTTGCCCTCCAGCAGAGGGGAAAATGACCGCCACCCTGTGGCGAGGTGGAGGAGCTGAAGCGGGGCTTCTTTAGGGGCTTCTCCCTGCCAAACCAGTGTGGAGCACTTAGCATTCCTGTGCACACGCGGAGCAGTAGTGTTAGTTCCAGGTGACAACAGCTGAGTCGAGAGGTGCCTTCCTGGCCCGGGCTGCTTCTCCCTCGGTGGCGGCACGGAAGGAGCCCTTTCCCCAGGCGCTCACCCACGGTAGCCGGGAAACTGCTCCCTCCCCCTCTGAGCGCTGGATGGTAGCGAAAGAAAGGTTTCTGTACAATGTTGTTTCTTGAGGGAAAGCGCAGGCGATCAGGCTTCCATGCGAAAGCGGGGCCTCGGTGCTAGCTTCATGAAACAAGTGGGGTAGTCGAGGGCTGCCTTGTGCAGCAGCCGGCGGCTCCCTCGGAATTAGGTTTGGGACTCCCTTGCCATGCTCTCACGCACGCACACAACAAAATGCCTCCACCCTCGGGAGCGGCTGTTTTAGCTGGGGCTCGCGTCCTCTACCGAGTTTTCCCTTCGAGTGGGGTGGCTGTCCTTCAGCCTGCACGCACCCCCCGGGGCAACGGTACCAGCCCCGGAGACCTGGTGTGAGTTGAGAGCTCCCTGCTGTCCGGCCTGTCTCTCCCCCACCCCCCCACCCCGGGCCTTACGGAATGGAGCCCGGCCCCGGGCCCCCTCACCCACAGGACCCCCTCAACTGCTTCCTCCCACGCAGAGGTCGACGGTAGCTAACGCACGGTGTCTCTGCAGTGTTGCTGCTTCGAGTTAGAACGCTTGCGGTTAGACTTCCATGCAAAAGCGGAACCGCAGTGCTCCCTTCCTGAAACGAGCGGGGAGTCGTGTGCTGCCTTCTGCCGGGGCCTGCGTCTCACACGGAAAGCGGTTTGGGCCTCCCTTGCCGGGCGCTCCCGCGGGCACACAGCAGAACGCTTCCAGCCTCCGGCCTGGCTCTTTTAGCCGAAGCGGGAATTCTCTACAGGGTGGTTCCTTTGAGTTAGGGGGTTGGCTTGAGGCCTGCGGGCGCGCCCGGGGCAAGGGGAGTATCCTCAGAAAGGAGAGGTGAGTGGAGAGCTGCCTTGCGTTCCGGCCCCTTTCTCGCTCCATTTCACGCAGGGGACCCTATCCCCCGTCTCTCCAACACGAGCACTGTAAAATGCCTCTTGCTTCAGGAACGGCCCTGTCAACTAGAGCGCAGCCCTTCTATAGCATTCACTCTTGCTCTTAGCAGCCTGGGAACTAGGTATCCAGGCACACAGGGTGCAGCAGGGCTCAGCTCCTAAAGCAAGGCGTGAGTCGACAGCAGCCTTCCTGACAGGCCTGCTTCTCTCTCCGAGTCACGTTTAGGTTCCATTTCTCATGCTTTCACAAAAGCACCCCATATGTGACGTCCCGGCTCAGGAAGGGCCGTCTGTGCTGAGGCCGGCGTTCTCTACAGGTCTGTTCCTCGGCGTTGGCTGGATGGCACTTAGGACTCCACGCACACACGGGAGCGCCGATCGAGTTTCCCGAAACAAGAGTTGAGGCGACAGGGTGCCCTCTGCCCATGTTGATTTCTCCCCCGGAACCCAGCTGGGACTCCCTCCCCAGGCTTGCACTCCAGCAGAGGGGAAAATGGCCGCCACCCTGTGGCGAGGCGGAGGAGCTGAAGCTGGGCTTCTTTAGCAGCTTCAACATGCCAAACCACTGTGGAGCACTTAGTATTCCTGTGCACACGCGGAGCAGTAGTGTTAGCTTCAGGTGACAACAGCTGAGTCGAGAGGTGCCTTCCTGGCCCGGGCTGCTTCTCCCTAGGTGGCGGCATGGAAGGAGCCCGTTCCCCAGGCGCTCACCCACGGTAGCCGGGAAACTGCTCCCTCCCCCTCAGAGCGGTGGATGGTAGCGAAAGCACGGTTTCCGTACACTGTTGTTTCTTGGAGGTAGAGCGCAGGCGATCAGGCTTCCATGCGAAAGCGGGGCCTCGGTGCTAGCTTCATGAAACAAGTGGGGGAGTCGGGGGCTGCCTTGTGCAGCAGCCGGCGGCTCCCTCGGCGTTAGGTTTGGGACTCCCTTGCAGTGCTCCAACGCACGCACCCAACCAAATGCCTCCACCCTCGGGAGCGGCTGTTTTAGCTGGGGCACGCGTCCTCTACCGAGGTTTCCCTTCGAGTGGGGTGGCTGTCCTTCAGCCTGCACGCACCCCCCGGGGCAACGGTACCAGCCCCAGAGGCCTGGTGTGAGGGGAGAGCTCCCTGCTCTCCGGCCTGTCTCCCCCGCACCCCCCCACCCCCCCACCCCCCCACCCCCGGCCTTACGGAATGGAGCCCGGCCCCGGGCCCCCTCACCCACAGGACCCCCTCAACTGCTTCCTCCCACACAGAGGTCGACGGTAGCTAAAGCACGGTGTCTCTGCAGTGTTGCTGCTTGGAGTTAGAACGCTTGCGGTTAGACTTCCATGCAAAAGCGGGGCCGCAGTGCTCGCTTCCTGCAACAAGCGGGGAGTCGCGTGCTGCCTTCTGCCGGGGCCTGCGTCTCACACGGAACGCGGTTTGGGCCTCCCTGGCCGGGCGCTCACGCGTGCACCCAGCACAACGCTTCCAGCCTCCGGCCTGGCTCTTGTAGCCGAAGCGGGAATTCTCTACAGGGTGGTTCCTTTGAGTTAGGGGGTTGGCTTGAGGCCTGCGGGCGCGCCCGGGGCCAGGGGAGTAGCCTCAGAAAGGAGAGGTGAGTGGAGAGCTGCCTTGCGCACCGGCCCCTTTCTCGCTCCATTTCACGCAGGGGACCCTGTCCCCCGTCTCTCCAACACGAGCACTGTAAAATGCCTCTGGCTTCAGGAACGGCCCTGTCAACTAGAGCGCAGTCCTTCTATAGCATTCACCCTTGCTCTTAGCAGCCTGGGAACTAGGCATCCAGGCACACAGGGTGCAGCAGGGCTCAGCTCCTAAAACAAGGCGTGAGTCGACAGCAGCCTTCCTGACAGGCCTGCTTCTCACTCCGAGTCACGTTTAGGTTCCATTCCTCATGCTTTCACAAAAGCACCCCATAGGTGACGTCCCGGCTCAGGAAGGGCCGTCTGTGCTGAGGCCCGCGTTCTCTCCAGGTTCGTTCCTCGGCGTTGGCTGGATGGCACTTAGCACTCCACGCACACACGGGAGAGCCGATCGAGTTTCCCGAAACAAGAGTGGAGGCGACAGGGTGCCCTCTGCCCATGCTGATTTCTCCCCCGGAACCCAGCTGGGACTCCCTCCCCAGGCTTGCACTCCAGCAGAGGGGAAAATGGCCGCCACCCTGTGGCGAGGCGAAGGAGCTGAAGCTGGGCTTCTTTAGCGGCTTCTCCCTGCCAAACCAGTGTGGAGCACTTAGCATTCCTGTGCACACCTGGAGCGGTAGTGTTAGCTCCAGGTGACAGCAGCTGAGTGGAGAGGTGCCTTCCCGGCCCGGGCTGCTTCTCCCTCGGTGGCGGCACGGGAGGAGCCCGTTCCCCAGGCGCTCACCCACGGTAGCCGGGAAACTGCTCCCTCCCCCTCAGAGCGGTGGATGGTAGCGAAAGCACGGTTTCCGTACACTGTTGTTTCTTGGAGGTAGAGCGCAGGCGATCAGGCTTCCATGCGAAAGCGGGGCCTCGGTGCTAGCTTCATGAAACAAGTGGGGGAGTCGGGGGCTGCCTTGTGCAGCAGCCGGCGGCTCCCTCGGCGTTAGGTTTGGGACTCCCTTGCAGTGCTCCAACGCACGCACCCAACCAAATGCCTCCACCCTCGGGAGCGGCTGTTTTAGCTGGGGCACGCGTCCTCTACCGAGGTTTCCCTTCGAGTGGGGTGGCTGTCCTTCAGCCTGCACGCACCCCCCGGGGCAACGGTACCAGCCCCAGAGGCCTGGTGTGAGGGGAGAGCTCCCTGCTCTCCGGCCTGTCTCCCCCGCACCCCCCCACCCCCCCCACCCCCCCACCCCCGGCCTTACGGAATGGAGCCCGGCCCCGGGCCCCCTCACCCACAGGACCCCCTCAACTGCTTCCTCCCACACAGAGGTCGACGGTAGCTAAAGCACGGTGTCTCTGCAGTGTTGCTGCTTGGAGTTAGAACGCTTGCGGTTAGACTTCCATGCAAAAGCGGGGCCGCAGTGCTCGCTTCCTGCAACAAGCGGGGAGTCGCGTGCTGCCTTCTGCCGGGGCCTGCGTCTCACACGGAACGCGGTTTGGGCCTCCCTGGCCGGGCGCTCACGCGTGCACCCAGCACAACGCTTCCAGCCTCCGGCCTGGCTCTTGTAGCCGAAGCGGGAATTCTCTACAGGGTGGTTCCTTTGAGTTAGGGGGTTGGCTTGAGGCCTGCGGGCGCGCCCGGGGCCAGGGGAGTAGCCTCAGAAAGGAGAGGTGAGTGGAGAGCTGCCTTGCGCACCGGCCCCTTTCTCGCTCCATTTCACGCAGGGGACCCTGTCCCCCGTCTCTCCAACACGAGCACTGTAAAATGCCTCTGGCTTCAGGAACGGCCCTGTCAACTAGAGCGCAGTCCTTCTATAGCATTCACCCTTGCTCTTAGCAGCCTGGGAACTAGGCATCCAGGCACACAGGGTGCAGCAGGGCTCAGCTCCTAAAACAAGGCGTGAGTCGACAGCAGCCTTCCTGACAGGCCTGCTTCTCACTCCGAGTCACGTTTAGGTTCCATTCCTCATGCTTTCACAAAAGCACCCCATAGGTGACGTCCCGGCTCAGGAAGGGCCGTCTGTGCTGAGGCCCGCGTTCTCTCCAGGTTCGTTCCTCGGCGTTGGCTGGATGGCACTTAGCACTCCACGCACACACGGGAGAGCCGATCGAGTTTCCCGAAACAAGAGTGGAGGCGACAGGGTGCCCTCTGCCCATGCTGATTTCTCCCCCGGAACCCAGCTGGGACTCCCTCCCCAGGCTTGCACTCCAGCAGAGGGGAAAATGGCCGCCACCCTGTGGCGAGGCGAAGGAGCTGAAGCTGGGCTTCTTTAGCGGCTTCTCCCTGCCAAACCAGTGTGGAGCACTTAGCATTCCTGTGCACACCTGGAGCGGTAGTGTTAGCTCCAGGTGACAGCAGCTGAGTGGAGAGGTGCCTTCCCGGCCCGGGCTGCTTCTCCCTCGGTGGCGGCACGGGAGGAGCCCGTTCCCCAGGCGCTCACCCACGGTAGCCGGGAAACTGCTCCGTCCCCCTCAGAGCGGTGGATGGTAGCGAAAGCACGGTTTCCGTACACTGTTGTTTCTTGGAGGTAGAGCGCAGGCGATCAGGCTTCCATGCGAAAGCGGGGCCTCGGTGCTAGCTTCATGAAACAAGTGGGGGAGTCGGGGGCTGCCTTGTGCAGCAGCCGGCGGCTCCCTCGGCGTTAGGTTTGGGACTCCCTTGCAGTGCTCCAACGCACGCACCCAACCAAATGCCTCCACCCTCGGGAGCGGCTGTTTTAGCTGGGGCACGCGTCCTCTACCGAGGTTTCCCTTCGAGTGGGGTGGCTGTCCTTCAGCCTGCACGCACCCCCCGGGGCAACGGTACCAGCCCCAGAGGCCTGGTGTGAGGGGAGAGCTCCCTGCTCTCCGGCCTGTCTCCCCCGCACCCCCCCACCCCCCCACCCCCCCACCCCCGGCCTTACGGAATGGAGCCCGGCCCCGGGCCCCCTCACCCACAGGACCCCCTCAACTGCTTCCTCCCACACAGAGGTCGATGGTAGCTAAAGCACGGTGTCTCTGCAGTGTTGCTGCTTGGAGTTAGAACGCTTGCGGTTAGACTTCCATGCAAAAGCGGGGCCGCAGTGCTCGCTTCCTGCAACAAGCGGGGAGTCGCGTGCTGCCTTCTGCCGGGGCCTGCGTCTCACACGGAACGCGGTTTGGGCCTCCCTGGCCGGGCGCTCACGCGTGCACCCAGCACAACGCTTCCAGCCTCCGGCCTGGCTCTTGTAGCCGAAGCGGGAATTCTCTACAGGGTGGTTCCTTTGAGTTAGGGGGTTGGCTTGAGGCCTGCGGGCGCGCCCGGGGCCAGGGGAGTAGCCTCAGAAAGGAGAGGTGAGTGGAGAGCTGCCTTGCGCACCGGCCCCTTTCTCGCTCCATTTCACGCAGGGGACCCTGTCCCCCGTCTCTCCAACACGAGCACTGTAAAATGCCTCTGGCTTCAGGAACGGCCCTGTCAACTAGAGCGCAGTCCTTCTATAGCATTCACCCTTGCTCTTAGCAGCCTGGGAACTAGGCATCCAGGCACACAGGGTGCAGCAGGGCTCAGCTCCTAAAACAAGGCGTGAGTCGACAGCAGCCTTCCTGACAGGCCTGCTTCTCACTCCGAGTCACGTTTAGGTTCCATTTCTCATGCTTTCACAAAAGCACCCCATAGGTGACGTCCCGGCTCAGGAAGGGCCGTCTGTGCTGAGGCCCGCGTTCTCTCCAGGTTCGTTCCTCGGCGTTGGCTGGATGGCACTTAGCACTCCACGCACACACGGGAGAGCCGATCGAGTTTCCCGAAACAAGAGTGGAGGCGACAGGGTGCCCTCTGCCCATGCTGATTTCTCCCCCGGAACCCAGCTGGGACTCCCTCCCCAGGCTTGCACTCCAGCAGAGGGGAAAATGGCCGCCACCCTGTGGCGAGGCGAAGGAGCTGAAGCTGGGCTTCTTTAGCCGCTTCTCCCTGCCAAACCAGTGTGGAGCACTTAGCATTCCTGTGCACACCTGGAGCGGTAGTGTTAGCTCCAGGTGACAGCAGCTGAGTGGAGAGGTGCCTTCCCGGCCCGGGCTGCTTCTCCCTCGGTGGCGGCACGGGAGGAGCCCGTTCCCCAGGCGCTCACCCACGGTAGCCGGGAAACTGCTCCGTCCCCCTCAGAGCGGTGGATGGTAGCGAAAGCACGGTTTCCGTACACTGTTGTTTCTTGGAGGTAGAGCGCAGGCGATCAGGCTTCCATGCGAAAGCGGGGCCTCGGTGCTAGCTTCATGAAACAAGTGGGGGAGTCGGGGGCTGCCTTGTGCAGCAGCCGGCGGCTCCCTCGGCGTTAGGTTTGGGACTCCCTTGCAGTGCTCCAACGCACGCACCCAACCAAATGCCTCCACCCTCGGGAGCGGCTGTTTTAGCTGGGGCACGCGTCCTCTACCGAGGTTTCCCTTCGAGTGGGGTGGCTGTCCTTCAGCCTGCACGCACCCCCCGGGGCAACGGTACCAGCCCCAGAGGCCTGGTGTGAGGGGAGAGCTCCCTGCTCTCCGGCCTGTCTCCCCCGCACCCCCCCACCCCCCCCACCCCCCCACCCCCGGCCTTACGGAATGGAGCCCGGCCCCGGGCCCCCTCACCCACAGGACCCCCTCAACTGCTTCCTCCCACACAGAGGTCGACGGTAGCTAAAGCACGGTGTCTCTGCAGTGTTGCTGCTTGGAGTTAGAACGCTTGCGGTTAGACTTCCATGCAAAAGCGGGGCCGCAGTGCTCGCTTCCTGCAACAAGCGGGCAGTCGCGTGCTGCCTTCTGCCGGGGCCTGCGTCTCACACGGAACGCGGTTTGGGCCTCCCTTGCCGGGCGCTCACGCGTGCACCCAGCACAACGCTTCCAGCCTCCGGCCTGGCTCTTGTAGCCGAAGCGGGAATTCTCTACAGGGTGGTTCCTTTGAGTTAGGGGGTTGGCTTGAGGCCTGCGGGCGCGCCCGGGGCCAGGGGAGTAGCCTCAGAAAGGAGAGGTGAGTGGAGAGCTGCCTTGCGCACCGGCCCCTTTCTCGCTCCATTTCACGCAGGGGACCCTGTCCCCCGTCTCTCCAACACGAGCACTGTAAAATGCCTCTGGCTTCAGGAACGGCCCTGTCAACTAGAGCGCAGTCCTTCTATAGCATTCACCCTTGCTCTTAGCAGCCTGGGAACTAGGCATCCAGGCACACAGGGTGCAGCAGGGCTCAGCTCCTAAAACAAGGCGTGAGTCGACAGCAGCCTTCCTGACAGGCCTGCTTCTCACTCCGAGTCACGTTTAGGTTCCATTTCTCATGCTTTCACAAAAGCACCCCATAGGTGACGTCCCGGCTCAGGAAGGGCCGTCTGTGCTGAGGCCCGCGTTCTCTCCAGGTTCGTTCCTCGGCGTTGGCTGGATGGCACTTAGCACTCCACGCACACACGGGAGAGCCGATCGAGTTTCCCGAAACAAGAGTGGAGGCGACAGGGTGCCCTCTGCCCATGCTGATTTCTCCCCCGGAACCCAGCTGGGACTCCCTCCCCAGGCTTGCACTCCAGCAGAGGGGAAAATGGCCGCCACCCTGTGGCGAGGCGAAGAAGCTGAAGCTGGGCTTCTTTAGCGGCTTCTCCCTGCCAAACCAGTGTGGAGCACTTAGCATTCCTGTGCACACCTGGAGCGGTAGTGTTAGCTCCAGGTGACAGCAGCTGAGTGGAGAGGTGCCTTCCCGGCCCGGGCTGCTTCTCCCTCGGTGGCGGCACGGGAGGAGCCCGTTCCCCAGGCGCTCACCCACGGTAGCCGGGAAACTGCTCCGTCCCCCTCAGAGCGGTGGATGGTAGCGAAAGCACGGTTTCCGTACACTGTTGTTTCTTGGAGGTAGAGCGCAGGCGATCAGGCTTCCATGCGAAAGCGGGGCCTCGGTGCTAGCTTCATGAAACAAGTGGGGGAGTCGGGGGCTGCCTTGTGCAGCAGCCGGCGGCTCCCTCGGCGTTAGGTTTGGGACTCCCTTGCAGTGCTCCAACGCACGCACCCAACCAAATGCCTCCACCCTCGGGAGCGGCTGTTTTAGCTGGGGCACGCGTCCTCTACCGAGGTTTCCCTTCGAGTGGGGTGGCTGTCCTTCAGCCTGCACGCACCCCCCGGGGCAACGGTACCAGCCCCAGAGGCCTGGTGTGAGGGGAGAGCTCCCTGCTCTCCGGCCTGTCTCCCCCGCACCCCCCCCACCCCCCCACCCCCCCACCCCCGGCCTTACGGAATGGAGCCCGGCCCCGGGCCCCCTCACCCACAGGACCCCCTCAACTGCTTCCTCCCACACAGAGGTCGACGGTAGCTAAAGCACGGTGTCTCTGCAGTGTTGCTGCTTGGAGTTAGAACGCTTGCGGTTAGACTTCCATGCAAAAGCGGGGCCGCAGTGCTCGCTTCCTGCAACAAGCGGGGAGTCGCGTGCTGCCTTCTGCCGGGGCCTGCGTCTCACACGGAACGCGGTTTGGGCCTCCCTGGCCGGGCGCTCACGCGTGCACCCAGCACAACGCTTCCAGCCTCCGGCCTGGCTCTTGTAGCCGAAGCGGGAATTCTCTACAGGGTGGTTCCTTTGAGTTAGGGGGTTGGCTTGAGGCCTGCGGGCGCGCCCGGGGCCAGGGGAGTAGCCTCAGAAAGGAGAGGTGAGTGGAGAGCTGCCTTGCGCACCGGCCCCTTTCTCGCTCCATTTCACGCAGGGGACCCTGTCCCCCGTCTCTCCAACACGAGCACTGTAAAATGCCTCTGGCTTCAGGAACGGCCCTGTCAACTAGAGCGCAGTCCTTCTATAGCATTCACCCTTGCTCTTAGCAGCCTGGGAACTAGGCATCCAGGCACACAGGGTGCAGCAGGGCTCAGCTCCTAAAACAAGGCGTGAGTCGACAGCAGCCTTCCTGACAGGCCTGCTTCTCACTCCGAGTCACGTTTAGGTTCCATTCCTCATGCTTTCACAAAAGCACCCCATAGGTGACGTCCCGGCTCAGGAAGGGCCGTCTGTGCTGAGGCCCGCGTTCTCTCCAGGTTCGTTCCTCGGCGTTGGCTGGATGGCACTTAGCACTCCACGCACACACGGGAGAGCCGATCGAGTTTCCCGAAACAAGAGTGGAGGCGACAGGGTGCCCTCTGCCCATGCTGATTTCTCCCCCGGAACCCAGCTGGGACTCCCTCCCCAGGCTTGCACTCCAGCAGAGGGGAAAATGGCCGCCACCCTGTGGCGAGGCGAAGGAGCTGAAGCTGGGCTTCTTTAGCGGCTTCTCCCTGCCAAACCAGTGTGGAGCACTTAGCATTCCTGTGCACACCTGGAGCGGTAGTGTTAGCTCCAGGTGACAGCAGCTGAGTGGAGAGGTGCCTTCCCGGCCCGGGCTGCTTCTCCCTCGGTGGCGGCACGGGAGGAGCCCGTTCCCCAGGCGCTCACCCACGGTAGCCGGGAAACTGCTCCGTCCCCCTCAGAGCGGTGGATGGTAGCGAAAGCACGGTTTCCGTACACTGTTGTTTCTTGGAGGTAGAGCGCAGGCGATCAGGCTTCCATGCGAAAGCGGGGCCTCGGTGCTAGCTTCATGAAACAAGTGGGGGAGTCGGGGGCTGCCTTGTGCAGCAGCCGGCGGCTCCCTCGGCGTTAGGTTTGGGACTCCCTTGCAGTGCTCCAACGCACGCACCCAACCAAATGCCTCCACCCTCGGGAGCGGCTGTTTTAGCTGGGGCACGCGTCCTCTACCGAGGTTTCCCTTCGAGTGGGGTGGCTGTCCTTCAGCCTGCACGCACCCCCCGGGGCAACGGTACCAGCCCCAGAGGCCTGGTGTGAGGGGAGAGCTCCCTGCTCTCCGGCCTGTCTCCCCCGCACCCCCCCACCCCCCCACCCCCCCACCCCCGGCCTTACGGAATGGAGCCCGGCCCCGGGCCCCCTCACCCACAGGACCCCCTCAACTGCTTCCTCCCACACAGAGGTCGACGGTAGCTAAAGCACGGTGTCTCTGCAGTGTTGCTGCTTGGAGTTAGAACGCTTGCGGTTAGACTTCCATGCAAAAGCGGGGCCGCAGTGCTCGCTTCCTGCAACAAGCGGGCAGTCGCGTGCTGCCTTCTGCCGGGGCCTGCGTCTCACACGGAACGCGGTTTGGGCCTCCCTTGCCGGGCGCTCACGCGTGCACCCAGCACAACGCTTCCAGCCTCCGGCCTGGCTCTTGTAGCCGAAGCGGGAATTCTCTACAGGGTGGTTCCTTTGAGTTAGGGGGTTGGCTTGAGGCCTGCGGGCGCGCCCGGGGCCAGGGGAGTAGCCTCAGAAAGGAGAGGTGAGTGGAGAGCTGCCTTGCGCACCGGCCCCTTTCTCGCTCCATTTCACGCAGGGGACCCTGTCCCCCGTCTCTCCAACACGAGCACTGTAAAATGCCTCTGGCTTCAGGAACGGCCCTGTCAACTAGAGCGCAGTCCTTCTATAGCATTCACCCTTGCTCTTAGCAGCCTGGGAACTAGGCATCCAGGCACACAGGGTGCAGCAGGGCTCAGCTCCTAAAACAAGGCGTGAGTCGACAGCAGCCTTCCTGACAGGCCTGCTTCTCACTCCGAGTCACGTTTAGGTTCCATTTCTCATGCTTTCACAAAAGCACCCCATAGGTGACGTCCCGGCTCAGGAAGGGCCGTCTGTGCTGAGGCCCGCGTTCTCTCCAGGTTCGTTCCTCGGCGTTGGCTGGATGGCACTTAGCACTCCACGCACACACGGGAGAGCCGATCGAGTTTCCCGAAACAAGAGTGGAGGCGACAGGGTGCCCTCTGCCCATGCTGATTTCTCCCCCGGAACCCAGCTGGGACTCCCTCCCCAGGCTTGCACTCCAGCAGAGGGGAAAATGGCCGCCACCCTGTGGCGAGGCGAAGGAGCTGAAGCTGGGCTTCTTTAGCGGCTTCTCCCTGCCAAACCAGTGTGGAGCACTTAGCATTCCTGTGCACACCTGGAGCGGTAGTGTTAGCTCCAGGTGACAGCAGCTGAGTGGAGAGGTGCCTTCCCGGCCCGGGCTGCTTCTCCCTCGGTGGCGGCACGGGAGGAGCCCGTTCCCCAGGCGCTCACCCACGGTAGCCGGGAAACTGCTCCGTCCCCCTCAGAGCGGTGGATGGTAGCGAAAGCACGGTTTCCGTACACTGTTGTTTCTTGGAGGTAGAGCGCAGGCGATCAGGCTTCCATGCGAAAGCGGGGCCTCGGTGCTAGCTTCATGAAACAAGTGGGGGAGTCGGGGGCTGCCTTGTGCAGCAGCCGGCGGCTCCCTCGGCGTTAGGTTTGGGACTCCCTTGCAGTGCTCCAACGCACGCACCCAACCAAATGCCTCCACCCTCGGGAGCGGCTGTTTTAGCTGGGGCACGCGTCCTCTACCGAGGTTTCCCTTCGAGTGGGGTGGCTGTCCTTCAGCCTGCACGCACCCCCCGGGGCAACGGTACCAGCCCCAGAGGCCTGGTGTGAGGGGAGAGCTCCCTGCTCTCCGGCCTGTCTCCCCCGCACCCCCCCACCCCCCCACCCCCCCACCCCCGGCCTTACGGAATGGAGCCCGGCCCCGGGCCCCCTCACCCACAGGACCCCCTCAACTGCTTCCTCCCACACAGAGGTCGACGGTAGCTAAAGCACGGTGTCTCTGCAGTGTTGCTGCTTGGAGTTAGAACGCTTGCGGTTAGACTTCCATGCAAAAGCGGGGCCGCAGTGCTCGCTTCCTGCAACAAGCGGGGAGTCGCGTGCTGCCTTCTGCCGGGGCCTGCGTCTCACACGGAACGCGGTTTGGGCCTCCCTGGCCGGGCGCTCACGCGTGCACCCAGCACAACGCTTCCAGCCTCCGGCCTGGCTCTTGTAGCCGAAGCGGGAATTCTCTACAGGGTGGTTCCTTTGAGTTAGGGGGTTGGCTTGAGGCCTGCGGGCGCGCCCGGGGCCAGGGGAGTAGCCTCAGAAAGGAGAGGTGAGTGGAGAGCTGCCTTGCGCACCGGCCCCTTTCTCGCTCCATTTCACGCAGGGGACCCTGTCCCCCGTCTCTCCAACACGAGCACTGTAAAATGCCTCTGGCTTCAGGAACGGCCCTGTCAACTAGAGCGCAGTCCTTCTATAGCATTCACCCTTGCTCTTAGCAGCCTGGGAACTAGGCATCCAGGCACACAGGGTGCAGCAGGGCTCAGCTCCTAAAACAAGGCGTGAGTCGACAGCAGCCTTCCTGACAGGCCTGCTTCTCACTCCGAGTCACGTTTAGGTTCCATTCCTCATGCTTTCACAAAAGCACCCCATAGGTGACGTCCCGGCTCAGGAAGGGCCGTCTGTGCTGAGGCCCGCGTTCTCTCCAGGTTCGTTCCTCGGCGTTGGCTGGATGGCACTTAGCACTCCACGCACACACGGGAGAGCCGATCGAGTTTCCCGAAACAAGAGTGGAGGCGACAGGGTGCCCTCTGCCCATGCTGATTTCTCCCCCGGAACCCAGCTGGGACTCCCTCCCCAGGCTTGCACTCCAGCAGAGGGGAAAATGGCCGCCACCCTGTGGCGAGGCGAAGGAGCTGAAGCTGGGCTTCTTTAGCGGCTTCTCCCTGCCAAACCAGTGTGGAGCACTTAGCATTCCTGTGCACACCTGGAGCGGTAGTGTTAGCTCCAGGTGACAGCAGCTGAGTGGAGAGGTGCCTTCCCGGCCCGGGCTGCTTCTCCCTCGGTGGCGGCACGGGAGGAGCCCGTTCCCCAGGCGCTCACCCACGGTAGCCGGGAAACTGCTCCGTCCCCCTCAGAGCGGTGGATGGTAGCGAAAGCACGGTTTCCGTACACTGTTGTTTCTTGGAGGTAGAGCGCAGGCGATCAGGCTTCCATGCGAAAGCGGGGCCTCGGTGCTAGCTTCATGAAACAAGTGGGGGAGTCGGGGGCTGCCTTGTGCAGCAGCCGGCGGCTCCCTCGGCGTTAGGTTTGGGACTCCCTTGCAGTGCTCCAACGCACGCACCCAACCAAATGCCTCCACCCTCGGGAGCGGCTGTTTTAGCTGGGGCACGCGTCCTCTACCGAGGTTTCCCTTCGAGTGGGGTGGCTGTCCTTCAGCCTGCACGCACCCCCCGGGGCAACGGTACCAGCCCCAGAGGCCTGGTGTGAGGGGAGAGCTCCCTGCTCTCCGGCCTGTCTCCCCCGCACCCCCCCACCCCCCCACCCCCCCCACCCCCGGCCTTACGGAATGGAGCCCGGCCCCGGGCCCCCTCACCCACAGGACCCCCTCAACTGCTTCCTCCCACACAGAGGTCGACGGTAGCTAAAGCACGGTGTCTCTGCAGTGTTGCTGCTTGGAGTTAGAACGCTTGCGGTTAGACTTCCATGCAAAAGCGGGGCCGCAGTGCTCGCTTCCTGCAACAAGCGGGGAGTCGCGTGCTGCCTTCTGCCGGGGCCTGCGTCTCACACGGAACGCGGTTTGGGCCTCCCTGGCCGGGCGCTCACGCGTGCACCCAGCACAACGCTTCCAGCCTCCGGCCTGGCTCTTGTAGCCGAAGCGGGAATTCTCTACAGGGTGGTTCCTTTGAGTTAGGGGGTTGGCTTGAGGCCTGCGGGCGCGCCCGGGGCCAGGGGAGTAGCCTCAGAAAGGAGAGGTGAGTGGAGAGCTGCCTTGCGCACCGGCCCCTTTCTCGCTCCATTTCACGCAGGGGACCCTGTCCCCCGTCTCTCCAACACGAGCACTGTAAAATGCCTCTGGCTTCAGGAACGGCCCTGTCAACTAGAGCGCAGTCCTTCTATAGCATTCACCCTTGCTCTTAGCAGCCTGGGAACTAGGCATCCAGGCACACAGGGTGCAGCAGGGCTCAGCTCCTAAAACAAGGCGTGAGTCGACAGCAGCCTTCCTGACAGGCCTGCTTCTCACTCCGAGTCACGTTTAGGTTCCATTCCTCATGCTTTCACAAAAGCACCCCATAGGTGACGTCCCGGCTCAGGAAGGGCCGTCTGTGCTGAGGCCCGCGTTCTCTCCAGGTTCGTTCCTCGGCGTTGGCTGGATGGCACTTAGCACTCCACGCACACACGGGAGAGCCGATCGAGTTTCCCGAAACAAGAGTGGAGGCGACAGGGTGCCCTCTGCCCATGCTGATTTCTCCCCCGGAACCCAGCTGGGACTCCCTCCCCAGGCTTGCACTCCAGCAGAGGGGAAAATGGCCGCCACCCTGTGGCGAGGCGAAGGAGCTGAAGCTGGGCTTCTTTAGCGGCTTCTCCCTGCCAAACCAGTGTGGAGCACTTAGCATTCCTGTGCACACCTGGAGCGGTAGTGTTAGCTCCAGGTGACAGCAGCTGAGTGGAGAGGTGCCTTCCCGGCCCGGGCTGCTTCTCCCTCGGTGGCGGCACGGGAGGAGCCCGTTCCCCAGGCGCTCACCCACGGTAGCCGGGAAACTGCTCCGTCCCCCTCAGAGCGGTGGATGGTAGCGAAAGCACGGTTTCCGTACACTGTTGTTTCTTGGAGGTAGAGCGCAGGCGATCAGGCTTCCATGCGAAAGCGGGGCCTCGGTGCTAGCTTCATGAAACAAGTGGGGGAGTCGGGGGCTGCCTTGTGCAGCAGCCGGCGGCTCCCTCGGCGTTAGGTTTGGGACTCCCTTGCAGTGCTCCAACGCACGCACCCAACCAAATGCCTCCACCCTCGGGAGCGGCTGTTTTAGCTGGGGCACGCGTCCTCTACCGAGGTTTCCCTTCGAGTGGGGTGGCTGTCCTTCAGCCTGCACGCACCCCCCGGGGCAACGGTACCAGCCCCAGAGGCCTGGTGTGAGGGGAGAGCTCCCTGCTCTCCGGCCTGTCTCCCCCGCACCCCCCCACCCCCCCACCCCCCCACCCCCGGCCTTACGGAATGGAGCCCGGCCCCGGGCCCCCTCACCCACAGGACCCCCTCAACTGCTTCCTCCCACACAGAGGTCGACGGTAGCTAAAGCACGGTGTCTCTGCAGTGTTGCTGCTTGGAGTTAGAACGCTTGCGGTTAGACTTCCATGCAAAAGCGGGGCCGCAGTGCTCGCTTCCTGCAACAAGCGGGGAGTCGCGTGCTGCCTTCTGCCGGGGCCTGCGTCTCACACGGAACGCGGTTTGGGCCTCCCTGGCCGGGCGCTCACGCGTGCACCCAGCACAACGCTTCCAGCCTCCGGCCTGGCTCTTGTAGCCGAAGCGGGAATTCTCTACAGGGTGGTTCCTTTGAGTTAGGGGGTTGGCTTGAGGCCTGCGGGCGCGCCCGGGGCCAGGGGAGTAGCCTCAGAAAGGAGAGGTGAGTGGAGAGCTGCCTTGCGCACCGGCCCCTTTCTCGCTCCATTTCACGCAGGGGACCCTGTCCCCCGTCTCTCCAACACGAGCACTGTAAAATGCCTCTGGCTTCAGGAACGGCCCTGTCAACTAGAGCGCAGTCCTTCTATAGCATTCACCCTTGCTCTTAGCAGCCTGGGAACTAGGCATCCAGGCACACAGGGTGCAGCAGGGCTCAGCTCCTAAAACAAGGCGTGAGTCGACAGCAGCCTTCCTGACAGGCCTGCTTCTCACTCCGAGTCACGTTTAGGTTCCATTCCTCATGCTTTCACAAAAGCACCCCATAGGTGACGTCCCGGCTCAGGAAGGGCCGTCTGTGCTGAGGCCCGCGTTCTCTCCAGGTTCGTTCCTCGGCGTTGGCTGGATGGCACTTAGCACTCCACGCACACACGGGAGAGCCGATCGAGTTTCCCGAAACAAGAGTGGAGGCGACAGGGTGCCCTCTGCCCATGCTGATTTCTCCCCCGGAACCCAGCTGGGACTCCCTCCCCAGGCTTGCACTCCAGCAGAGGGGAAAATGGCCGCCACCCTGTGGCGAGGCGAAGGAGCTGAAGCTGGGCTTCTTTAGCGGCTTCTCCCTGCCAAACCAGTGTGGAGCACTTAGCATTCCTGTGCACACCTGGAGCGGTAGTGTTAGCTCCAGGTGACAGCAGCTGAGTGGAGAGGTGCCTTCCCGGCCCGGGCTGCTTCTCCCTCGGTGGCGGCACGGGAGGAGCCCGTTCCCCAGGCGCTCACCCACGGTAGCCGGGAAACTGCTCCGTCCCCCTCAGAGCGGTGGATGGTAGCGAAAGCACGGTTTCCGTACACTGTTGTTTCTTGGAGGTAGAGCGCAGGCGATCAGGCTTCCATGCGAAAGCGGGGCCTCGGTGCTAGCTTCATGAAACAAGTGGGGGAGTCGGGGGCTGCCTTGTGCAGCAGCCGGCGGCTCCCTCGGCGTTAGGTTTGGGACTCCCTTGCAGTGCTCCAACGCACGCACCCAACCAAATGCCTCCACCCTCGGGAGCGGCTGTTTTAGCTGGGGCACGCGTCCTCTACCGAGGTTTCCCTTCGAGTGGGGTGGCTGTCCTTCAGCCTGCACGCACCCCCCGGGGCAACGGTACCAGCCCCAGAGGCCTGGTGTGAGGGGAGAGCTCCCTGCTCTCCGGCCTGTCTCCCCCGCACCCCCCCACCCCCCCACCCCCCCACCCCCCCACCCCCGGCCTTACGGAATGGAGCCCGGCCCCGGGCCCCCTCACCCACAGGACCCCCTCAACTGCTTCCTCCCACACAGAGGTCGACGGTAGCTAAAGCACGGTGTCTCTGCAGTGTTGCTGCTTGGAGTTAGAACGCTTGCGGTTAGACTTCCATGCAAAAGCGGGGCCGCAGTGCTCGCTTCCTGCAACAAGCGGGGAGTCGCGTGCTGCCTTCTGCCGGGGCCTGCGTCTCACACGGAACGCGGTTTGGGCCTCCCTGGCCGGGCGCTCACGCGTGCACCCAGCACAACGCTTCCAGCCTCCGGCCTGGCTCTTGTAGCCGAAGCGGGAATTCTCTACAGGGTGGTTCCTTTGAGTTAGGGGGTTGGCTTGAGGCCTGCGGGCGCGCCCGGGGCCAGGGGAGTAGCCTCAGAAAGGAGAGGTGAGTGGAGAGCTGCCTTGCGCACCGGCCCCTTTCTCGCTCCATTTCACGCAGGGGACCCTGTCCCCCGTCTCTCCAACACGAGCACTGTAAAATGCCTCTGGCTTCAGGAACGGCCCTGTCAACTAGAGCGCAGTCCTTCTATAGCATTCACCCTTGCTCTTAGCAGCCTGGGAACTAGGCATCCAGGCACACAGGGTGCAGCAGGGCTCAGCTCCTAAAACAAGGCGTGAGTCGACAGCAGCCTTCCTGACAGGCCTGCTTCTCACTCCGAGTCACGTTTAGGTTCCATTCCTCATGCTTTCACAAAAGCACCCCATAGGTGACGTCCCGGCTCAGGAAGGGCCGTCTGTGCTGAGGCCCGCGTTCTCTCCAGGTTCGTTCCTCGGCGTTGGCTGGATGGCACTTAGCACTCCACGCACACACGGGAGAGCCGATCGAGTTTCCCGAAACAAGAGTGGAGGCGACAGGGTGCCCTCTGCCCATGCTGATTTCTCCCCCGGAACCCAGCTGGGACTCCCTCCCCAGGCTTGCACTCCAGCAGAGGGGAAAATGGCCGCCACCCTGTGGCGAGGCGAAGGAGCTGAAGCTGGGCTTCTTTAGCGGCTTCTCCCTGCCAAACCAGTGTGGAGCACTTAGCATTCCTGTGCACACCTGGAGCGGTAGTGTTAGCTCCAGGTGACAGCAGCTGAGTGGAGAGGTGCCTTCCCGGCCCGGGCTGCTTCTCCCTCGGTGGCGGCACGGGAGGAGCCCGTTCCCCAGGCGCTCACCCACGGTAGCCGGGAAACTGCTCCGTCCCCCTCAGAGCGGTGGATGGTAGCGAAAGCACGGTTTCCGTACACTGTTGTTTCTTGGAGGTAGAGCGCAGGCGATCAGGCTTCCATGCGAAAGCGGGGCCTCGGTGCTAGCTTCATGAAACAAGTGGGGGAGTCGGGGGCTGCCTTGTGCAGCAGCCGGCGGCTCCCTCGGCGTTAGGTTTGGGACTCCCTTGCAGTGCTCCAACGCACGCACCCAACCAAATGCCTCCACCCTCGGGAGCGGCTGTTTTAGCTGGGGCACGCGTCCTCTACCGAGGTTTCCCTTCGAGTGGGGTGGCTGTCCTTCAGCCTGCACGCACCCCCCGGGGCAACGGTACCAGCCCCAGAGGCCTGGTGTGAGGGGAGAGCTCCCTGCTCTCCGGCCTGTCTCCCCCGCACCCCCCCACCCCCCCCACCCCCCCACCCCCGGCCTTACGGAATGGAGCCCGGCCCCGGGCCCCCTCACCCACAGGACCCCCTCAACTGCTTCCTCCCACACAGAGGTCGACGGTAGCTAAAGCACGGTGTCTCTGCAGTGTTGCTGCTTGGAGTTAGAACGCTTGCGGTTAGACTTCCATGCAAAAGCGGGGCCGCAGTGCTCGCTTCCTGCAACAAGCGGGGAGTCGCGTGCTGCCTTCTGCCGGGGCCTGCGTCTCACACGGAACGCGGTTTGGGCCTCCCTGGCCGGGCGCTCACGCGTGCACCCAGCACAACGCTTCCAGCCTCCGGCCTGGCTCTTGTAGCCGAAGCGGGAATTCTCTACAGGGTGGTTCCTTTGAGTTAGGGGGTTGGCTTGAGGCCTGCGGGCGCGCCCGGGGCCAGGGGAGTAGCCTCAGAAAGGAGAGGTGAGTGGAGAGCTGCCTTGCGCACCGGCCCCTTTCTCGCTCCATTTCACGCAGGGGACCCTGTCCCCCGTCTCTCCAACACGAGCACTGTAAAATGCCTCTGGCTTCAGGAACGGCCCTGTCAACTAGAGCGCAGTCCTTCTATAGCATTCACCCTTGCTCTTAGCAGCCTGGGAACTAGGCATCCAGGCACACAGGGTGCAGCAGGGCTCAGCTCCTAAAACAAGGCGTGAGTCGACAGCAGCCTTCCTGACAGGCCTGCTTCTCACTCCGAGTCACGTTTAGGTTCCATTCCTCATGCTTTCACAAAAGCACCCCATAGGTGACGTCCCGGCTCAGGAAGGGCCGTCTGTGCTGAGGCCCGCGTTCTCTCCAGGTTCGTTCCTCGGCGTTGGCTGGATGGCACTTAGCACTCCACGCACACACGGGAGAGCCGATCGAGTTTCCCGAAACAAGAGTGGAGGCGACAGGGTGCCCTCTGCCCATGCTGATTTCTCCCCCGGAACCCAGCTGGGACTCCCTCCCCAGGCTTGCACTCCAGCAGAGGGGAAAATGGCCGCCACCCTGTGGCGAGGCGAAGGAGCTGAAGCTGGGCTTCTTTAGCGGCTTCTCCCTGCCAAACCAGTGTGGAGCACTTAGCATTCCTGTGCACACCTGGAGCGGTAGTGTTAGCTCCAGGTGACAGCAGCTGAGTGGAGAGGTGCCTTCCCGGCCCGGGCTGCTTCTCCCTCGGTGGCGGCACGGGAGGAGCCCGTTCCCCAGGCGCTCACCCACGGTAGCCGGGAAACTGCTCCCTCCCCCTCAGAGCGGTGGATGGTAGCGAAAGCACGGTTTCCGTACACTGTTGTTTCTTGGAGGTAGAGCGCAGGCGATCAGGCTTCCATGCGAAAGCGGGGCCTCGGTGCTAGCTTCATGAAACAAGTGGGGGAGTCGGGGGCTGCCTTGTGCAGCAGCCGGCGGCTCCCTCGGCGTTAGGTTTGGGACTCCCTTGCAGTGCTCCAACGCACGCACCCAACCAAATGCCTCCACCCTCGGGAGCGGCTGTTTTAGCTGGGGCACGCGTCCTCTACCGAGGTTTCCCTTCGAGTGGGGTGGCTGTCCTTCAGCCTGCACGCACCCCCCGGGGCAACGGTACCAGCCCCAGAGGCCTGGTGTGAGGGGAGAGCTCCCTGCTCTCCGGCCTGTCTCCCCCGCACCCCCCCACCCCCCCACCCCCCCACCCCCCCACCCCCGGCCTTACGGAATGGAGCCCGGCCCCGGGCCCCCTCACCCACAGGACCCCCTCAACTGCTTCCTCCCACACAGAGGTCGACGGTAGCTAAAGCACGGTGTCTCTGCAGTGTTGCTGCTTGGAGTTAGAACGCTTGCGGTTAGACTTCCATGCAAAAGCGGGGCCGCAGTGCTCGCTTCCTGCAACAAGCGGGGAGTCGCGTGCTGCCTTCTGCCGGGGCCTGCGTCTCACACGGAACGCGGTTTGGGCCTCCCTGGCCGGGCGCTCACGCGTGCACCCAGCACAACGCTTCCAGCCTCCGGCCTGGCTCTTGTAGCCGAAGCGGGAATTCTCTACAGGGTGGTTCCTTTGAGTTAGGGGGTTGGCTTGAGGCCTGCGGGCGCGCCCGGGGCCAGGGGAGTAGCCTCAGAAAGGAGAGGTGAGTGGAGAGCTGCCTTGCGCACCGGCCCCTTTCTCGCTCCATTTCACGCAGGGGACCCTGTCCCCCGTCTCTCCAACACGAGCACTGTAAAATGCCTCTGGCTTCAGGAACGGCCCTGTCAACTAGAGCGCAGTCCTTCTATAGCATTCACCCTTGCTCTTAGCAGCCTGGGAACTAGGCATCCAGGCACACAGGGTGCAGCAGGGCTCAGCTCCTAAAACAAGGCGTGAGTCGACAGCAGCCTTCCTGACAGGCCTGCTTCTCACTCCGAGTCACGTTTAGGTTCCATTCCTCATGCTTTCACAAAAGCACCCCATAGGTGACGTCCCGGCTCAGGAAGGGCCGTCTGTGCTGAGGCCCGCGTTCTCTCCAGGTTCGTTCCTCGGCGTTGGCTGGATGGCACTTAGCACTCCACGCACACACGGGAGAGCCGATCGAGTTTCCCGAAACAAGAGTGGAGGCGACAGGGTGCCCTCTGCCCATGCTGATTTCTCCCCCGGAACCCAGCTGGGACTCCCTCCCCAGGCTTGCACTCCAGCAGAGGGGAAAATGGCCGCCACCCTGTGGCGAGGCGAAGGAGCTGAAGCTGGGCTTCTTTAGCGGCTTCTCCCTGCCAAACCAGTGTGGAGCACTTAGCATTCCTGTGCACACCTGGAGCGGTAGTGTTAGCTCCAGGTGACAGCAGCTGAGTGGAGAGGTGCCTTCCCGGCCCGGGCTGCTTCTCCCTCGGTGGCGGCACGGGAGGAGCCCGTTCCCCAGGCGCTCACCCACGGTAGCCGGGAAACTGCTCCGTCCCCCTCAGAGCGGTGGATGGTAGCGAAAGCACGGTTTCCGTACACTGTTGTTTCTTGGAGGTAGAGCGCAGGCGATCAGGCTTCCATGCGAAAGCGGGGCCTCGGTGCTAGCTTCATGAAACAAGTGGGGGAGTCGGGGGCTGCCTTGTGCAGCAGCCGGCGGCTCCCTCGGCGTTAGGTTTGGGACTCCCTTGCAGTGCTCCAACGCACGCACCCAACCAAATGCCTCCACCCTCGGGAGCGGCTGTTTTAGCTGGGGCACGCGTCCTCTACCGAGGTTTCCCTTCGAGTGGGGTGGCTGTCCTTCAGCCTGCACGCACCCCCCGGGGCAACGGTACCAGCCCCAGAGGCCTGGTGTGAGGGGAGAGCTCCCTGCTCTCCGGCCTGTCTCCCCCGCACCCCCCCACCCCCCCACCCCCCCACCCCCGGCCTTACGGAATGGAGCCCGGCCCCGGGCCCCCTCACCCACAGGACCCCCTCAACTGCTTCCTCCCACACAGAGGTCGACGGTAGCTAAAGCACGGTGTCTCTGCAGTGTTGCTGCTTGGAGTTAGAACGCTTGCGGTTAGACTTCCATGCAAAAGCGGGGCCGCAGTGCTCGCTTCCTGCAACAAGCGGGGAGTCGCGTGCTGCCTTCTGCCGGGGCCTGCGTCTCACACGGAACGCGGTTTGGGCCTCCCTGGCCGGGCGCTCACGCGTGCACCCAGCACAACGCTTCCAGCCTCCGGCCTGGCTCTTGTAGCCGAAGCGGGAATTCTCTACAGGGTGGTTCCTTTGAGTTAGGGGGTTGGCTTGAGGCCTGCGGGCGCGCCCGGGGCCAGGGGAGTAGCCTCAGAAAGGAGAGGTGAGTGGAGAGCTGCCTTGCGCACCGGCCCCTTTCTCGCTCCATTTCACGCAGGGGACCCTGTCCCCCGTCTCTCCAACACGAGCACTGTAAAATGCCTCTGGCTTCAGGAACGGCCCTGTCAACTAGAGCGCAGTCCTTCTATAGCATTCACCCTTGCTCTTAGCAGCCTGGGAACTAGGCATCCAGGCACACAGGGTGCAGCAGGGCTCAGCTCCTAAAACAAGGCGTGAGTCGACAGCAGCCTTCCTGACAGGCCTGCTTCTCACTCCGAGTCACGTTTAGGTTCCATTCCTCATGCTTTCACAAAAGCACCCCATAGGTGACGTCCCGGCTCAGGAAGGGCCGTCTGTGCTGAGGCCCGCGTTCTCTCCAGGTTCGTTCCTCGGCGTTGGCTGGATGGCACTTAGCACTCCACGCACACACGGGAGAGCCGATCGAGTTTCCCGAAACAAGAGTGGAGGCGACAGGGTGCCCTCTGCCCATGCTGATTTCTCCCCCGGAACCCAGCTGGGACTCCCTCCCCAGGCTTGCACTCCAGCAGAGGGGAAAATGGCCGCCACCCTGTGGCGAGGCGAAGGAGCTGAAGCTGGGCTTCTTTAGCGGCTTCTCCCTGCCAAACCAGTGTGGAGCACTTAGCATTCCTGTGCACACCTGGAGCGGTAGTGTTAGCTCCAGGTGACAGCAGCTGAGTGGAGAGGTGCCTTCCCGGCCCGGGCTGCTTCTCCCTCGGTGGCGGCACGGGAGGAGCCCGTTCCCCAGGCGCTCACCCACGGTAGCCGGGAAACTGCTCCCTCCCCCTCAGAGCGGTGGATGGTAGCGAAAGCACGGTTTCCGTACACTGTTGTTTCTTGGAGGTAGAGCGCAGGCGATCAGGCTTCCATGCGAAAGCGGGGCCTCGGTGCTAGCTTCATGAAACAAGTGGGGGAGTCGGGGGCTGCCTTGTGCAGCAGCCGGCGGCTCCCTCGGCGTTAGGTTTGGGACTCCCTTGCAGTGCTCCAACGCACGCACCCAACCAAATGCCTCCACCCTCGGGAGCGGCTGTTTTAGCTGGGGCACGCGTCCTCTACCGAGGTTTCCCTTCGAGTGGGGTGGCTGTCCTTCAGCCTGCACGCACCCCCCGGGGCAACGGTACCAGCCCCAGAGGCCTGGTGTGAGGGGAGAGCTCCCTGCTCTCCGGCCTGTCTCCCCCGCACCCCCCCACCCCCCCACCCCCCCCACCCCCCCACCCCCGGCCTTACGGAATGGAGCCCGGCCCCGGGCCCCCTCACCCACAGGACCCCCTCAACTGCTTCCTCCCACACAGAGGTCGACGGTAGCTAAAGCACGGTGTCTCTGCAGTGTTGCTGCTTGGAGTTAGAACGCTTGCGGTTAGACTTCCATGCAAAAGCGGGGCCGCAGTGCTCGCTTCCTGCAACAAGCGGGGAGTCGCGTGCTGCCTTCTGCCGGGGCCTGCGTCTCACACGGAACGCGGTTTGGGCCTCCCTGGCCGGGCGCTCACGCGTGCACCCAGCACAACGCTTCCAGCCTCCGGCCTGGCTCTTGTAGCCGAAGCGGGAATTCTCTACAGGGTGGTTCCTTTGAGTTAGGGGGTTGGCTTGAGGCCTGCGGGCGCGCCCGGGGCCAGGGGAGTAGCCTCAGAAAGGAGAGGTGAGTGGAGAGCTGCCTTGCGCACCGGCCCCTTTCTCGCTCCATTTCACGCAGGGGACCCTGTCCCCCGTCTCTCCAACACGAGCACTGTAAAATGCCTCTGGCTTCAGGAACGGCCCTGTCAACTAGAGCGCAGTCCTTCTATAGCATTCACCCTTGCTCTTAGCAGCCTGGGAACTAGGCATCCAGGCACACAGGGTGCAGCAGGGCTCAGCTCCTAAAACAAGGCGTGAGTCGACAGCAGCCTTCCTGACAGGCCTGCTTCTCACTCCGAGTCACGTTTAGGTTCCATTCCTCATGCTTTCACAAAAGCACCCCATAGGTGACGTCCCGGCTCAGGAAGGGCCGTCTGTGCTGAGGCCCGCGTTCTCTCCAGGTTCGTTCCTCGGCGTTGGCTGGATGGCACTTAGCACTCCACGCACACACGGGAGAGCCGATCGAGTTTCCCGAAACAAGAGTGGAGGCGACAGGGTGCCCTCTGCCCATGCTGATTTCTCCCCCGGAACCCAGCTGGGACTCCCTCCCCAGGCTTGCACTCCAGCAGAGGGGAAAATGGCCGCCACCCTGTGGCGAGGCGAAGGAGCTGAAGCTGGGCTTCTTTAGCGGCTTCTCCCTGCCAAACCAGTGTGGAGCACTTAGCATTCCTGTGCACACCTGGAGCGGTAGTGTTAGCTCCAGGTGACAGCAGCTGAGTGGAGAGGTGCCTTCCCGGCCCGGGCTGCTTCTCCCTCGGTGGCGGCACGGGAGGAGCCCGTTCCCCAGGCGCTCACCCACGGTAGCCGGGAAACTGCTCCGTCCCCCTCAGAGCGGTGGATGGGAGCGAAAGCACGGTTTCCGTACACTGTTGTTTCTTGGAGGTAGAGCGCAGGCGATCAGGCTTCCATGCGAAAGCGGGGCCTCGGTGCTAGCTTCATGAAACAAGTGGGGGAGTCGGGGGCTGCCTTGTGCAGCAGCCGGCGGCTCCCTCGGCGTTAGGTTTGGGACTCCCTTGCAGTGCTCCAACGCACGCACCCAACCAAATGCCTCCACCCTCGGGAGCGGCTGTTTTAGCTGGGGCACGCGTCCTCTACCGAGGTTTCCCTTCGAGTGGGGTGGCTGTCCTTCAGCCTGCACGCACCCCCCGGGGCAACGGTACCAGCCCCAGAGGCCTGGTGTGAGGGGAGAGCTCCCTGCTCTCCGGCCTGTCTCCCCCGCACCCCCCCACCCCCCCACCCCCCCACCCCCGGCCTTACGGAATGGAGCCCGGCCCCGGGCCCCCTCACCCACAGGACCCCCTCAACTGCTTCCTCCCACACAGAGGTCGACGGTAGCTAAAGCACGGTGTCTCTGCAGTGTTGCTGCTTGGAGTTAGAACGCTTGCGGTTAGACTTCCATGCAAAAGCGGGGCCGCAGTGCTCGCTTCCTGCAACAAGCGGGGAGTCGCGTGCTGCCTTCTGCCGGGGCCTGCGTCTCACACGGAACGCGGTTTGGGCCTCCCTGGCCGGGCGCTCACGCGTGCACCCAGCACAACGCTTCCAGCCTCCGGCCTGGCTCTTGTAGCCGAAGCGGGAATTCTCTACAGGGTGGTTCCTTTGAGTTAGGGGGTTGGCTTGAGGCCTGCGGGCGCGCCCGGGGCCAGGGGAGTAGCCTCAGAAAGGAGAGGTGAGTGGAGAGCTGCCTTGCGCACCGGCCCCTTTCTCGCTCCATTTCACGCAGGGGACCCTGTCCCCCGTCTCTCCAACACGAGCACTGTAAAATGCCTCTGGCTTCAGGAACGGCCCTGTCAACTAGAGCGCAGTCCTTCTATAGCATTCACCCTTGCTCTTAGCAGCCTGGGAACTAGGCATCCAGGCACACAGGGTGCAGCAGGGCTCAGCTCCTAAAACAAGGCGTGAGTCGACAGCAGCCTTCCTGACAGGCCTGCTTCTCACTCCGAGTCACGTTTAGGTTCCATTCCTCATGCTTTCACAAAAGCACCCCATAGGTGACGTCCCGGCTCAGGAAGGGCCGTCTGTGCTGAGGCCCGCGTTCTCTCCAGGTTCGTTCCTCGGCGTTGGCTGGATGGCACTTAGCACTCCACGCACACACGGGAGAGCCGATCGAGTTTCCCGAAACAAGAGTGGAGGCGACAGGGTGCCCTCTGCCCATGCTGATTTCTCCCCCGGAACCCAGCTGGGACTCCCTCCCCAGGCTTGCACTCCAGCAGAGGGGAAAATGGCCGCCACCCTGTGGCGAGGCGAAGGAGCTGAAGCTGGGCTTCTTTAGCGGCTTCTCCCTGCCAAACCAGTGTGGAGCACTTAGCATTCCTGTGCACACCTGGAGCGGTAGTGTTAGCTCCAGGTGACAGCAGCTGAGTGGAGAGGTGCCTTCCCGGCCCGGGCTGCTTCTCCCTCGGTGGCGGCACGGGAGGAGCCCGTTCCCCAGGCGCTCACCCACGGTAGCCGGGAAACTGCTCCGTCCCCCTCAGAGCGGTGGATGGTAGCGAAAGCACGGTTTCCGTACACTGTTGTTTCTTGGAGGTAGAGCGCAGGCGATCAGGCTTCCATGCGAAAGCGGGGCCTCGGTGCTAGCTTCATGAAACAAGTGGGGGAGTCGGGGGCTGCCTTGTGCAGCAGCCGGCGGCTCCCTCGGCGTTAGGTTTGGGACTCCCTTGCAGTGCTCCAACGCACGCACCCAACCAAATGCCTCCACCCTCGGGAGCGGCTGTTTTAGCTGGGGCACGCGTCCTCTACCGAGGTTTCCCTTCGAGTGGGGTGGCTGTCCTTCAGCCTGCACGCACCCCCCGGGGCAACGGTACCAGCCCCAGAGGCCTGGTGTGAGGGGAGAGCTCCCTGCTCTCCGGCCTGTCTCCCCCGCACCCCCCCACCCCCCCACCCCCCCACCCCCCCACCCCCGGCCTTACGGAATGGAGCCCGGCCCCGGGCCCCCTCACCCACAGGACCCCCTCAACTGCTTCCTCCCACACAGAGGTCGACGGTAGCTAAAGCACGGTGTCTCTGCAGTGTTGCTGCTTGGAGTTAGAACGCTTGCGGTTAGACTTCCATGCAAAAGCGGGGCCGCAGTGCTCGCTTCCTGCAACAAGCGGGGAGTCGCGTGCTGCCTTCTGCCGGGGCCTGCGTCTCACACGGAACGCGGTTTGGGCCTCCCTGGCCGGGCGCTCACGCGTGCACCCAGCACAACGCTTCCAGCCTCCGGCCTGGCTCTTGTAGCCGAAGCGGGAATTCTCTACAGGGTGGTTCCTTTGAGTTAGGGGGTTGGCTTGAGGCCTGCGGGCGCGCCCGGGGCCAGGGGAGTAGCCTCAGAAAGGAGAGGTGAGTGGAGAGCTGCCTTGCGCACCGGCCCCTTTCTCGCTCCATTTCACGCAGGGGACCCTGTCCCCCGTCTCTCCAACACGAGCACTGTAAAATGCCTCTGGCTTCAGGAACGGCCCTGTCAACTAGAGCGCAGTCCTTCTATAGCATTCACCCTTGCTCTTAGCAGCCTGGGAACTAGGCATCCAGGCACACAGGGTGCAGCAGGGCTCAGCTCCTAAAACAAGGCGTGAGTCGACAGCAGCCTTCCTGACAGGCCTGCTTCTCACTCCGAGTCACGTTTAGGTTCCATTCCTCATGCTTTCACAAAAGCACCCCATAGGTGACGTCCCGGCTCAGGAAGGGCCGTCTGTGCTGAGGCCCGCGTTCTCTCCAGGTTCGTTCCTCGGCGTTGGCTGGATGGCACTTAGCACTCCACGCACACACGGGAGAGCCGATCGAGTTTCCCGAAACAAGAGTGGAGGCGACAGGGTGCCCTCTGCCCATGCTGATTTCTCCCCCGGAACCCAGCTGGGACTCCCTCCCCAGGCTTGCACTCCAGCAGAGGGGAAAATGGCCGCCACCCTGTGGCGAGGCGAAGGAGCTGAAGCTGGGCTTCTTTAGCGGCTTCTCCCTGCCAAACCAGTGTGGAGCACTTAGCATTCCTGTGCACACCTGGAGCGGTAGTGTTAGCTCCAGGTGACAGCAGCTGAGTGGAGAGGTGCCTTCCCGGCCCGGGCTGCTTCTCCCTCGGTGGCGGCACGGGAGGAGCCCGTTCCCCAGGCGCTCACCCACGGTAGCCGGGAAACTGCTCCCTCCCCCTCAGAGCGGTGGATGGGAGCGAAAGCACGGTTTCCGTACACTGTTGTTTCTTGGAGGTAGAGCGCAGGCGATCAGGCTTCCATGCGAAAGCGGGGCCTCGGTGCTAGCTTCATGAAACAAGTGGGGGAGTCGGGGGCTGCCTTGTGCAGCAGCCGGCGGCTCCCTCGGCGTTAGGTTTGGGACTCCCTTGCAGTGCTCCAACGCACGCACCCAACCAAATGCCTCCACCCTCGGGAGCGGCTGTTTTAGCTGGGGCACGCGTCCTCTACCGAGGTTTCCCTTCGAGTGGGGTGGCTGTCCTTCAGCCTGCACGCACCCCCCGGGGCAACGGTACCAGCCCCAGAGGCCTGGTGTGAGGGGAGAGCTCCCTGCTCTCCGGCCTGTCTCCCCCGCACCCCCCCACCCCCCCACCCCCCCACCCCCCCACCCCCGGCCTTACGGAATGGAGCCCGGCCCCGGGCCCCCTCACCCACAGGACCCCCTCAACTGCTTCCTCCCACACAGAGGTCGACGGTAGCTAAAGCACGGTGTCTCTGCAGTGTTGCTGCTTGGAGTTAGAACGCTTGCGGTTAGACTTCCATGCAAAAGCGGGGCCGCAGTGCTCGCTTCCTGCAACAAGCGGGGAGTCGCGTGCTGCCTTCTGCCGGGGCCTGCGTCTCACACGGAACGCGGTTTGGGCCTCCCTGGCCGGGCGCTCACGCGTGCACCCAGCACAACGCTTCCAGCCTCCGGCCTGGCTCTTGTAGCCGAAGCGGGAATTCTCTACAGGGTGGTTCCTTTGAGTTAGGGGGTTGGCTTGAGGCCTGCGGGCGCGCCCGGGGCCAGGGGAGTAGCCTCAGAAAGGAGAGGTGAGTGGAGAGCTGCCTTGCGCACCGGCCCCTTTCTCGCTCCATTTCACGCAGGGGACCCTGTCCCCCGTCTCTCCAACACGAGCACTGTAAAATGCCTCTGGCTTCAGGAACGGCCCTGTCAACTAGAGCGCAGTCCTTCTATAGCATTCACCCTTGCTCTTAGCAGCCTGGGAACTAGGCATCCAGGCACACAGGGTGCAGCAGGGCTCAGCTCCTAAAACAAGGCGTGAGTCGACAGCAGCCTTCCTGACAGGCCTGCTTCTCACTCCGAGTCACGTTTAGGTTCCATTCCTCATGCTTTCACAAAAGCACCCCATAGGTGACGTCCCGGCTCAGGAAGGGCCGTCTGTGCTGAGGCCCGCGTTCTCTCCAGGTTCGTTCCTCGGCGTTGGCTGGATGGCACTTAGCACTCCACGCACACACGGGAGAGCCGATCGAGTTTCCCGAAACAAGAGTGGAGGCGACAGGGTGCCCTCTGCCCATGCTGATTTCTCCCCCGGAACCCAGCTGGGACTCCCTCCCCAGGCTTGCACTCCAGCAGAGGGGAAAATGGCCGCCACCCTGTGGCGAGGCGAAGGAGCTGAAGCTGGGCTTCTTTAGCGGCTTCTCCCTGCCAAACCAGTGTGGAGCACTTAGCATTCCTGTGCACACCTGGAGCGGTAGTGTTAGCTCCAGGTGACAGCAGCTGAGTGGAGAGGTGCCTTCCCGGCCCGGGCTGCTTCTCCCTCGGTGGCGGCACGGGAGGAGCCCGTTCCCCAGGCGCTCACCCACGGTAGCCGGGAAACTGCTCCGTCCCCCTCAGAGCGGTGGATGGGAGCGAAAGCACGGTTTCCGTACACTGTTGTTTCTTGGAGGTAGAGCGCAGGCGATCAGGCTTCCATGCGAAAGCGGGGCCTCGGTGCTAGCTTCATGAAACAAGTGGGGGAGTCGGGGGCTGCCTTGTGCAGCAGCCGGCGGCTCCCTCGGCGTTAGGTTTGGGACTCCCTTGCAGTGCTCCAACGCACGCACCCAACCAAATGCCTCCACCCTCGGGAGCGGCTGTTTTAGCTGGGGCACGCGTCCTCTACCGAGGTTTCCCTTCGAGTGGGGTGGCTGTCCTTCAGCCTGCACGCACCCCCCGGGGCAACGGTACCAGCCCCAGAGGCCTGGTGTGAGGGGAGAGCTCCCTGCTCTCCGGCCTGTCTCCCCCGCACCCCCCCACCCCCCCACCCCCCCACCCCCGGCCTTACGGAATGGAGCCCGGCCCCGGGCCCCCTCACCCACAGGACCCCCTCAACTGCTTCCTCCCACACAGAGGTCGACGGTAGCTAAAGCACGGTGTCTCTGCAGTGTTGCTGCTTGGAGTTAGAACGCTTGCGGTTAGACTTCCATGCAAAAGCGGGGCCGCAGTGCTCGCTTCCTGCAACAAGCGGGGAGTCGCGTGCTGCCTTCTGCCGGGGCCTGCGTCTCACACGGAACGCGGTTTGGGCCTCCCTGGCCGGGCGCTCACGCGTGCACCCAGCACAACGCTTCCAGCCTCCGGCCTGGCTCTTGTAGCCGAAGCGGGAATTCTCTACAGGGTGGTTCCTTTGAGTTAGGGGGTTGGCTTGAGGCCTGCGGGCGCGCCCGGGGCCAGGGGAGTAGCCTCAGAAAGGAGAGGTGAGTGGAGAGCTGCCTTGCGCACCGGCCCCTTTCTCGCTCCATTTCACGCAGGGGACCCTGTCCCCCGTCTCTCCAACACGAGCACTGTAAAATGCCTCTGGCTTCAGGAACGGCCCTGTCAACTAGAGCGCAGTCCTTCTATAGCATTCACCCTTGCTCTTAGCAGCCTGGGAACTAGGCATCCAGGCACACAGGGTGCAGCAGGGCTCAGCTCCTAAAACAAGGCGTGAGTCGACAGCAGCCTTCCTGACAGGCCTGCTTCTCACTCCGAGTCACGTTTAGGTTCCATTCCTCATGCTTTCACAAAAGCACCCCATAGGTGACGTCCCGGCTCAGGAAGGGCCGTCTGTGCTGAGGCCCGCGTTCTCTCCAGGTTCGTTCCTCGGCGTTGGCTGGATGGCACTTAGCACTCCACGCACACACGGGAGAGCCGATCGAGTTTCCCGAAACAAGAGTGGAGGCGACAGGGTGCCCTCTGCCCATGCTGATTTCTCCCCCGGAACCCAGCTGGGACTCCCTCCCCAGGCTTGCACTCCAGCAGAGGGGAAAATGGCCGCCACCCTGTGGCGAGGCGAAGGAGCTGAAGCTGGGCTTCTTTAGCGGCTTCTCCCTGCCAAACCAGTGTGGAGCACTTAGCATTCCTGTGCACACCTGGAGCGGTAGTGTTAGCTCCAGGTGACAGCAGCTGAGTGGAGAGGTGCCTTCCCGGCCCGGGCTGCTTCTCCCTCGGTGGCGGCACGGGAGGAGCCCGTTCCCCAGGCGCTCACCCACGGTAGCCGGGAAACTGCTCCGTCCCCCTCAGAGCGGTGGATGGTAGCGAAAGCACGGTTTCCGTACACTGTTGTTTCTTGGAGGTAGAGCGCAGGCGATCAGGCTTCCATGCGAAAGCGGGGCCTCGGTGCTAGCTTCATGAAACAAGTGGGGGAGTCGGGGGCTGCCTTGTGCAGCAGCCGGCGGCTCCCTCGGCGTTAGGTTTGGGACTCCCTTGCAGTGCTCCAACGCACGCACCCAACCAAATGCCTCCACCCTCGGGAGCGGCTGTTTTAGCTGGGGCACGCGTCCTCTACCGAGGTTTCCCTTCGAGTGGGGTGGCTGTCCTTCAGCCTGCACGCACCCCCCGGGGCAACGGTACCAGCCCCAGAGGCCTGGTGTGAGGGGAGAGCTCCCTGCTCTCCGGCCTGTCTCCCCCGCACCCCCCCACCCCCCCACCCCCCCACCCCCCCACCCCCGGCCTTACGGAATGGAGCCCGGCCCCGGGCCCCCTCACCCACAGGACCCCCTCAACTGCTTCCTCCCACACAGAGGTCGACGGTAGCTAAAGCACGGTGTCTCTGCAGTGTTGCTGCTTGGAGTTAGAACGCTTGCGGTTAGACTTCCATGCAAAAGCGGGGCCGCAGTGCTCGCTTCCTGCAACAAGCGGGGAGTCGCGTGCTGCCTTCTGCCGGGGCCTGCGTCTCACACGGAACGCGGTTTGGGCCTCCCTGGCCGGGCGCTCACGCGTGCACCCAGCACAACGCTTCCAGCCTCCGGCCTGGCTCTTGTAGCCGAAGCGGGAATTCTCTACAGGGTGGTTCCTTTGAGTTAGGGGGTTGGCTTGAGGCCTGCGGGCGCGCCCGGGGCCAGGGGAGTAGCCTCAGAAAGGAGAGGTGAGTGGAGAGCTGCCTTGCGCACCGGCCCCTTTCTCGCTCCATTTCACGCAGGGGACCCTGTCCCCCGTCTCTCCAACACGAGCACTGTAAAATGCCTCTGGCTTCAGGAACGGCCCTGTCAACTAGAGCGCAGTCCTTCTATAGCATTCACCCTTGCTCTTAGCAGCCTGGGAACTAGGCATCCAGGCACACAGGGTGCAGCAGGGCTCAGCTCCTAAAACAAGGCGTGAGTCGACAGCAGCCTTCCTGACAGGCCTGCTTCTCACTCCGAGTCACGTTTAGGTTCCATTCCTCATGCTTTCACAAAAGCACCCCATAGGTGACGTCCCGGCTCAGGAAGGGCCGTCTGTGCTGAGGCCCGCGTTCTCTCCAGGTTCGTTCCTCGGCGTTGGCTGGATGGCACTTAGCACTCCACGCACACACGGGAGAGCCGATCGAGTTTCCCGAAACAAGAGTGGAGGCGACAGGGTGCCCTCTGCCCATGCTGATTTCTCCCCCGGAACCCAGCTGGGACTCCCTCCCCAGGCTTGCACTCCAGCAGAGGGGAAAATGGCCGCCACCCTGTGGCGAGGCGAAGGAGCTGAAGCTGGGCTTCTTTAGCGGCTTCTCCCTGCCAAACCAGTGTGGAGCACTTAGCATTCCTGTGCACACCTGGAGCGGTAGTGTTAGCTCCAGGTGACAGCAGCTGAGTGGAGAGGTGCCTTCCCGGCCCGGGCTGCTTCTCCCTCGGTGGCGGCACGGGAGGAGCCCGTTCCCCAGGCGCTCACCCACGGTAGCCGGGAAACTGCTCCGTCCCCCTCAGAGCGGTGGATGGGAGCGAAAGCACGGTTTCCGTACACTGTTGTTTCTTGGAGGTAGAGCGCAGGCGATCAGGCTTCCATGCGAAAGCGGGGCCTCGGTGCTAGCTTCATGAAACAAGTGGGGGAGTCGGGGGCTGCCTTGTGCAGCAGCCGGCGGCTCCCTCGGCGTTAGGTTTGGGACTCCCTTGCAGTGCTCCAACGCACGCACCCAACCAAATGCCTCCACCCTCGGGAGCGGCTGTTTTAGCTGGGGCACGCGTCCTCTACCGAGGTTTCCCTTCGAGTGGGGTGGCTGTCCTTCAGCCTGCACGCACCCCCCGGGGCAACGGTACCAGCCCCAGAGGCCTGGTGTGAGGGGAGAGCTCCCTGCTCTCCGGCCTGTCTCCCCCGCACCCCCCCACCCCCCCACCCCCCCACCCCCGGCCTTACGGAATGGAGCCCGGCCCCGGGCCCCCTCACCCACAGGACCCCCTCAACTGCTTCCTCCCACACAGAGGTCGACGGTAGCTAAAGCACGGTGTCTCTGCAGTGTTGCTGCTTGGAGTTAGAACGCTTGCGGTTAGACTTCCATGCAAAAGCGGGGCCGCAGTGCTCGCTTCCTGCAACAAGCGGGGAGTCGCGTGCTGCCTTCTGCCGGGGCCTGCGTCTCACACGGAACGCGGTTTGGGCCTCCCTGGCCGGGCGCTCACGCGTGCACCCAGCACAACGCTTCCAGCCTCCGGCCTGGCTCTTGTAGCCGAAGCGGGAATTCTCTACAGGGTGGTTCCTTTGAGTTAGGGGGTTGGCTTGAGGCCTGCGGGCGCGCCCGGGGCCAGGGGAGTAGCCTCAGAAAGGAGAGGTGAGTGGAGAGCTGCCTTGCGCACCGGCCCCTTTCTCGCTCCATTTCACGCAGGGGACCCTGTCCCCCGTCTCTCCAACACGAGCACTGTAAAATGCCTCTGGCTTCAGGAACGGCCCTGTCAACTAGAGCGCAGTCCTTCTATAGCATTCACCCTTGCTCTTAGCAGCCTGGGAACTAGGCATCCAGGCACACAGGGTGCAGCAGGGCTCAGCTCCTAAAACAAGGCGTGAGTCGACAGCAGCCTTCCTGACAGGCCTGCTTCTCACTCCGAGTCACGTTTAGGTTCCATTCCTCATGCTTTCACAAAAGCACCCCATAGGTGACGTCCCGGCTCAGGAAGGGCCGTCTGTGCTGAGGCCCGCGTTCTCTCCAGGTTCGTTCCTCGGCGTTGGCTGGATGGCACTTAGCACTCCACGCACACACGGGAGAGCCGATCGAGTTTCCCGAAACAAGAGTGGAGGCGACAGGGTGCCCTCTGCCCATGCTGATTTCTCCCCCGGAACCCAGCTGGGACTCCCTCCCCAGGCTTGCACTCCAGCAGAGGGGAAAATGGCCGCCACCCTGTGGCGAGGCGAAGGAGCTGAAGCTGGGCTTCTTTAGCGGCTTCTCCCTGCCAAACCAGTGTGGAGCACTTAGCATTCCTGTGCACACCTGGAGCGGTAGTGTTAGCTCCAGGTGACAGCAGCTGAGTGGAGAGGTGCCTTCCCGGCCCGGGCTGCTTCTCCCTCGGTGGCGGCACGGGAGGAGCCCGTTCCCCAGGCGCTCACCCACGGTAGCCGGGAAACTGCTCCCTCCCCCTCAGAGCGGTGGATGGTAGCGAAAGCACGGTTTCCGTACACTGTTGTTTCTTGGAGGTAGAGCGCAGGCGATCAGGCTTCCATGCGAAAGCGGGGCCTCGGTGCTAGCTTCATGAAACAAGTGGGGGAGTCGGGGGCTGCCTTGTGCAGCAGCCGGCGGCTCCCTCGGCGTTAGGTTTGGGACTCCCTTGCAGTGCTCCAACGCACGCACCCAACCAAATGCCTCCACCCTCGGGAGCGGCTGTTTTAGCTGGGGCACGCGTCCTCTACCGAGGTTTCCCTTCGAGTGGGGTGGCTGTCCTTCAGCCTGCACGCACCCCCCGGGGCAACGGTACCAGCCCCAGAGGCCTGGTGTGAGGGGAGAGCTCCCTGCTCTCCGGCCTGTCTCCCCCGCACCCCCCCACCCCCCCACCCCCCCACCCCCCCACCCCCGGCCTTACGGAATGGAGCCCGGCCCCGGGCCCCCTCACCCACAGGACCCCCTCAACTGCTTCCTCCCACACAGAGGTCGACGGTAGCTAAAGCACGGTGTCTCTGCAGTGTTGCTGCTTGGAGTTAGAACGCTTGCGGTTAGACTTCCATGCAAAAGCGGGGCCGCAGTGCTCGCTTCCTGCAACAAGCGGGGAGTCGCGTGCTGCCTTCTGCCGGGGCCTGCGTCTCACACGGAACGCGGTTTGGGCCTCCCTGGCCGGGCGCTCACGCGTGCACCCAGCACAACGCTTCCAGCCTCCGGCCTGGCTCTTGTAGCCGAAGCGGGAATTCTCTACAGGGTGGTTCCTTTGAGTTAGGGGGTTGGCTTGAGGCCTGCGGGCGCGCCCGGGGCCAGGGGAGTAGCCTCAGAAAGGAGAGGTGAGTGGAGAGCTGCCTTGCGCACCGGCCCCTTTCTCGCTCCATTTCACGCAGGGGACCCTGTCCCCCGTCTCTCCAACACGAGCACTGTAAAATGCCTCTGGCTTCAGGAACGGCCCTGTCAACTAGAGCGCAGTCCTTCTATAGCATTCACCCTTGCTCTTAGCAGCCTGGGAACTAGGCATCCAGGCACACAGGGTGCAGCAGGGCTCAGCTCCTAAAACAAGGCGTGAGTCGACAGCAGCCTTCCTGACAGGCCTGCTTCTCACTCCGAGTCACGTTTAGGTTCCATTCCTCATGCTTTCACAAAAGCACCCCATAGGTGACGTCCCGGCTCAGGAAGGGCCGTCTGTGCTGAGGCCCGCGTTCTCTCCAGGTTCGTTCCTCGGCGTTGGCTGGATGGCACTTAGCACTCCACGCACACACGGGAGAGCCGATCGAGTTTCCCGAAACAAGAGTGGAGGCGACAGGGTGCCCTCTGCCCATGCTGATTTCTCCCCCGGAACCCAGCTGGGACTCCCTCCCCAGGCTTGCACTCCAGCAGAGGGGAAAATGGCCGCCACCCTGTGGCGAGGCGAAGGAGCTGAAGCTGGGCTTCTTTAGCGGCTTCTCCCTGCCAAACCAGTGTGGAGCACTTAGCATTCCTGTGCACACCTGGAGCGGTAGTGTTAGCTCCAGGTGACAGCAGCTGAGTGGAGAGGTGCCTTCCCGGCCCGGGCTGCTTCTCCCTCGGTGGCGGCACGGGAGGAGCCCGTTCCCCAGGCGCTCACCCACGGTAGCCGGGAAACTGCTCCCTCCCCCTCAGAGCGGTGGATGGTAGCGAAAGCACGGTTTCCGTACACTGTTGTTTCTTGGAGGTAGAGCGCAGGCGATCAGGCTTCCATGCGAAAGCGGGGCCTCGGTGCTAGCTTCATGAAACAAGTGGGGGAGTCGGGGGCTGCCTTGTGCAGCAGCCGGCGGCTCCCTCGGCGTTAGGTTTGGGACTCCCTTGCAGTGCTCCAACGCACGCACCCAACCAAATGCCTCCACCCTCGGGAGCGGCTGTTTTAGCTGGGGCACGCGTCCTCTACCGAGGTTTCCCTTCGAGTGGGGTGGCTGTCCTTCAGCCTGCACGCACCCCCCGGGGCAACGGTACCAGCCCCAGAGGCCTGGTGTGAGGGGAGAGCTCCCTGCTCTCCGGCCTGTCTCCCCCGCACCCCCCCACCCCCCCACCCCCCCACCCCCGGCCTTACGGAATGGAGCCCGGCCCCGGGCCCCCTCACCCACAGGACCCCCTCAACTGCTTCCTCCCACACAGAGGTCGACGGTAGCTAAAGCACGGTGTCTCTGCAGTGTTGCTGCTTGGAGTTAGAACGCTTGCGGTTAGACTTCCATGCAAAAGCGGGGCCGCAGTGCTCGCTTCCTGCAACAAGCGGGGAGTCGCGTGCTGCCTTCTGCCGGGGCCTGCGTCTCACACGGAACGCGGTTTGGGCCTCCCTGGCCGGGCGCTCACGCGTGCACCCAGCACAACGCTTCCAGCCTCCGGCCTGGCTCTTGTAGCCGAAGCGGGAATTCTCTACAGGGTGGTTCCTTTGAGTTAGGGGGTTGGCTTGAGGCCTGCGGGCGCGCCCGGGGCCAGGGGAGTAGCCTCAGAAAGGAGAGGTGAGTGGAGAGCTGCCTTGCGCACCGGCCCCTTTCTCGCTCCATTTCACGCAGGGGACCCTGTCCCCCGTCTCTCCAACACGAGCACTGTAAAATGCCTCTGGCTTCAGGAACGGCCCTGTCAACTAGAGCGCAGTCCTTCTATAGCATTCACCCTTGCTCTTAGCAGCCTGGGAACTAGGCATCCAGGCACACAGGGTGCAGCAGGGCTCAGCTCCTAAAACAAGGCGTGAGTCGACAGCAGCCTTCCTGACAGGCCTGCTTCTCACTCCGAGTCACGTTTAGGTTCCATTCCTCATGCTTTCACAAAAGCACCCCATAGGTGACGTCCCGGCTCAGGAAGGGCCGTCTGTGCTGAGGCCCGCGTTCTCTCCAGGTTCGTTCCTCGGCGTTGGCTGGATGGCACTTAGCACTCCACGCACACACGGGAGAGCCGATCGAGTTTCCCGAAACAAGAGTGGAGGCGACAGGGTGCCCTCTGCCCATGCTGATTTCTCCCCCGGAACCCAGCTGGGACTCCCTCCCCAGGCTTGCACTCCAGCAGAGGGGAAAATGGCCGCCACCCTGTGGCGAGGCGAAGGAGCTGAAGCTGGGCTTCTTTAGCCGCTTCTCCCTGCCAAACCAGTGTGGAGCACTTAGCATTCCTGTGCACACCTGGAGCGGTAGTGTTAGCTCCAGGTGACAGCAGCTGAGTGGAGAGGTGCCTTCCCGGCCCGGGCTGCTTCTCCCTCGGTGGCGGCACGGGAGGAGCCCGTTCCCCAGGCGCTCACCCACGGTAGCCGGGAAACTGCTCCGTCCCCCTCAGAGCGGTGGATGGTAGCGAAAGCACGGTTTCCGTACACTGTTGTTTCTTGGAGGTAGAGCGCAGGCGATCAGGCTTCCATGCGAAAGCGGGGCCTCGGTGCTAGCTTCATGAAACAAGTGGGGGAGTCGGGGGCTGCCTTGTGCAGCAGCCGGCGGCTCCCTCGGCGTTAGGTTTGGGACTCCCTTGCAGTGCTCCAACGCACGCACCCAACCAAATGCCTCCACCCTCGGGAGCGGCTGTTTTAGCTGGGGCACGCGTCCTCTACCGAGGTTTCCCTTCGAGTGGGGTGGCTGTCCTTCAGCCTGCACGCACCCCCCGGGGCAACGGTACCAGCCCCAGAGGCCTGGTGTGAGGGGAGAGCTCCCTGCTCTCCGGCCTGTCTCCCCCGCACCCCCCCACCCCCCCACCCCCCCACCCCCGGCCTTACGGAATGGAGCCCGGCCCCGGGCCCCCTCACCCACAGGACCCCCTCAACTGCTTCCTCCCACACAGAGGTCGACGGTAGCTAAAGCACGGTGTCTCTGCAGTGTTGCTGCTTGGAGTTAGAACGCTTGCGGTTAGACTTCCATGCAAAAGCGGGGCCGCAGTGCTCGCTTCCTGCAACAAGCGGGCAGTCGCGTGCTGCCTTCTGCCGGGGCCTGCGTCTCACACGGAACGCGGTTTGGGCCTCCCTTGCCGGGCGCTCACGCGTGCACCCAGCACAACGCTTCCAGCCTCCGGCCTGGCTCTTGTAGCCGAAGCGGGAATTCTCTACAGGGTGGTTCCTTTGAGTTAGGGGGTTGGCTTGAGGCCTGCGGGCGCGCCCGGGGCCAGGGGAGTAGCCTCAGAAAGGAGAGGTGAGTGGAGAGCTGCCTTGCGCACCGGCCCCTTTCTCGCTCCATTTCACGCAGGGGACCCTGTCCCCCGTCTCTCCAACACGAGCACTGTAAAATGCCTCTGGCTTCAGGAACGGCCCTGTCAACTAGAGCGCAGTCCTTCTATAGCATTCACCCTTGCTCTTAGCAGCCTGGGAACTAGGCATCCAGGCACACAGGGTGCAGCAGGGCTCAGCTCCTAAAACAAGGCGTGAGTCGACAGCAGCCTTCCTGACAGGCCTGCTTCTCACTCCGAGTCACGTTTAGGTTCCATTTCTCATGCTTTCACAAAAGCACCCCATAGGTGACGTCCCGGCTCAGGAAGGGCCGTCTGTGCTGAGGCCCGCGTTCTCTCCAGGTTCGTTCCTCGGCGTTGGCTGGATGGCACTTAGCACTCCACGCACACACGGGAGAGCCGATCGAGTTTCCCGAAACAAGAGTGGAGGCGACAGGGTGCCCTCTGCCCATGCTGATTTCTCCCCCGGAACCCAGCTGGGACTCCCTCCCCAGGCTTGCACTCCAGCAGAGGGGAAAATGGCCGCCACCCTGTGGCGAGGCGAAGGAGCTGAAGCTGGGCTTCTTTAGCGGCTTCTCCCTGCCAAACCAGTGTGGAGCACTTAGCATTCCTGTGCACACCTGGAGCGGTAGTGTTAGCTCCAGGTGACAGCAGCTGAGTGGAGAGGTGCCTTCCCGGCCCGGGCTGCTTCTCCCTCGGTGGCGGCACGGGAGGAGCCCGTTCCCCAGGCGCTCACCCACGGTAGCCGGGAAACTGCTCCGTCCCCCTCAGAGCGGTGGATGGTAGCGAAAGCACGGTTTCCGTACACTGTTGTTTCTTGGAGGTAGAGCGCAGGCGATCAGGCTTCCATGCGAAAGCGGGGCCTCGGTGCTAGCTTCATGAAACAAGTGGGGGAGTCGGGGGCTGCCTTGTGCAGCAGCCGGCGGCTCCCTCGGCGTTAGGTTTGGGACTCCCTTGCAGTGCTCCAACGCACGCACCCAACCAAATGCCTCCACCCTCGGGAGCGGCTGTTTTAGCTGGGGCACGCGTCCTCTACCGAGGTTTCCCTTCGAGTGGGGTGGCTGTCCTTCAGCCTGCACGCACCCCCCGGGGCAACGGTACCAGCCCCAGAGGCCTGGTGTGAGGGGAGAGCTCCCTGCTCTCCGGCCTGTCTCCCCCGCACCCCCCCACCCCCCCACCCCCCCACCCCCGGCCTTACGGAATGGAGCCCGGCCCCGGGCCCCCTCACCCACAGGACCCCCTCAACTGCTTCCTCCCACACAGAGGTCGACGGTAGCTAAAGCACGGTGTCTCTGCAGTGTTGCTGCTTGGAGTTAGAACGCTTGCGGTTAGACTTCCATGCAAAAGCGGGGCCGCAGTGCTCGCTTCCTGCAACAAGCGGGGAGTCGCGTGCTGCCTTCTGCCGGGGCCTGCGTCTCACACGGAACGCGGTTTGGGCCTCCCTGGCCGGGCGCTCACGCGTGCACCCAGCACAACGCTTCCAGCCTCCGGCCTGGCTCTTGTAGCCGAAGCGGGAATTCTCTACAGGGTGGTTCCTTTGAGTTAGGGGGTTGGCTTGAGGCCTGCGGGCGCGCCCGGGGCCAGGGGAGTAGCCTCAGAAAGGAGAGGTGAGTGGAGAGCTGCCTTGCGCACCGGCCCCTTTCTCGCTCCATTTCACGCAGGGGACCCTGTCCCCCGTCTCTCCAACACGAGCACTGTAAAATGCCTCTGGCTTCAGGAACGGCCCTGTCAACTAGAGCGCAGTCCTTCTATAGCATTCACCCTTGCTCTTAGCAGCCTGGGAACTAGGCATCCAGGCACACAGGGTGCAGCAGGGCTCAGCTCCTAAAACAAGGCGTGAGTCGACAGCAGCCTTCCTGACAGGCCTGCTTCTCACTCCGAGTCACGTTTAGGTTCCATTCCTCATGCTTTCACAAAAGCACCCCATAGGTGACGTCCCGGCTCAGGAAGGGCCGTCTGTGCTGAGGCCCGCGTTCTCTCCAGGTTCGTTCCTCGGCGTTGGCTGGATGGCACTTAGCACTCCACGCACACACGGGAGAGCCGATCGAGTTTCCCGAAACAAGAGTGGAGGCGACAGGGTGCCCTCTGCCCATGCTGATTTCTCCCCCGGAACCCAGCTGGGACTCCCTCCCCAGGCTTGCACTCCAGCAGAGGGGAAAATGGCCGCCACCCTGTGGCGAGGCGAAGGAGCTGAAGCTGGGCTTCTTTAGCGGCTTCTCCCTGCCAAACCAGTGTGGAGCACTTAGCATTCCTGTGCACACCTGGAGCGGTAGTGTTAGCTCCAGGTGACAGCAGCTGAGTGGAGAGGTGCCTTCCCGGCCCGGGCTGCTTCTCCCTCGGTGGCGGCACGGGAGGAGCCCGTTCCCCAGGCGCTCACCCACGGTAGCCGGGAAACTGCTCCGTCCCCCTCAGAGCGGTGGATGGGAGCGAAAGCACGGTTTCCGTACACTGTTGTTTCTTGGAGGTAGAGCGCAGGCGATCAGGCTTCCATGCGAAAGCGGGGCCTCGGTGCTAGCTTCATGAAACAAGTGGGGGAGTCGGGGGCTGCCTTGTGCAGCAGCCGGCGGCTCCCTCGGCGTTAGGTTTGGGACTCCCTTGCAGTGCTCCAACGCACGCACCCAACCAAATGCCTCCACCCTCGGGAGCGGCTGTTTTAGCTGGGGCACGCGTCCTCTACCGAGGTTTCCCTTCGAGTGGGGTGGCTGTCCTTCAGCCTGCACGCACCCCCCGGGGCAACGGTACCAGCCCCAGAGGCCTGGTGTGAGGGGAGAGCTCCCTGCTCTCCGGCCTGTCTCCCCCGCACCCCCCCACCCCCCCACCCCCCCACCCCCGGCCTTACGGAATGGAGCCCGGCCCCGGGCCCCCTCACCCACAGGACCCCCTCAACTGCTTCCTCCCACACAGAGGTCGACGGTAGCTAAAGCACGGTGTCTCTGCAGTGTTGCTGCTTGGAGTTAGAACGCTTGCGGTTAGACTTCCATGCAAAAGCGGGGCCGCAGTGCTCGCTTCCTGCAACAAGCGGGGAGTCGCGTGCTGCCTTCTGCCGGGGCCTGCGTCTCACACGGAACGCGGTTTGGGCCTCCCTGGCCGGGCGCTCACGCGTGCACCCAGCACAACGCTTCCAGCCTCCGGCCTGGCTCTTGTAGCCGAAGCGGGAATTCTCTACAGGGTGGTTCCTTTGAGTTAGGGGGTTGGCTTGAGGCCTGCGGGCGCGCCCGGGGCCAGGGGAGTAGCCTCAGAAAGGAGAGGTGAGTGGAGAGCTGCCTTGCGCACCGGCCCCTTTCTCGCTCCATTTCACGCAGGGGACCCTGTCCCCCGTCTCTCCAACACGAGCACTGTAAAATGCCTCTGGCTTCAGGAACGGCCCTGTCAACTAGAGCGCAGTCCTTCTATAGCATTCACCCTTGCTCTTAGCAGCCTGGGAACTAGGCATCCAGGCACACAGGGTGCAGCAGGGCTCAGCTCCTAAAACAAGGCGTGAGTCGACAGCAGCCTTCCTGACAGGCCTGCTTCTCACTCCGAGTCACGTTTAGGTTCCATTCCTCATGCTTTCACAAAAGCACCCCATAGGTGACGTCCCGGCTCAGGAAGGGCCGTCTGTGCTGAGGCCCGCGTTCTCTCCAGGTTCGTTCCTCGGCGTTGGCTGGATGGCACTTAGCACTCCACGCACACACGGGAGAGCCGATCGAGTTTCCCGAAACAAGAGTGGAGGCGACAGGGTGCCCTCTGCCCATGCTGATTTCTCCCCCGGAACCCAGCTGGGACTCCCTCCCCAGGCTTGCACTCCAGCAGAGGGGAAAATGGCCGCCACCCTGTGGCGAGGCGAAGGAGCTGAAGCTGGGCTTCTTTAGCGGCTTCTCCCTGCCAAACCAGTGTGGAGCACTTAGCATTCCTGTGCACACCTGGAGCGGTAGTGTTAGCTCCAGGTGACAGCAGCTGAGTGGAGAGGTGCCTTCCCGGCCCGGGCTGCTTCTCCCTCGGTGGCGGCACGGGAGGAGCCCGTTCCCCAGGCGCTCACCCACGGTAGCCGGGAAACTGCTCCGTCCCCCTCAGAGCGGTGGATGGTAGCGAAAGCACGGTTTCCGTACACTGTTGTTTCTTGGAGGTAGAGCGCAGGCGATCAGGCTTCCATGCGAAAGCGGGGCCTCGGTGCTAGCTTCATGAAACAAGTGGGGGAGTCGGGGGCTGCCTTGTGCAGCAGCCGGCGGCTCCCTCGGCGTTAGGTTTGGGACTCCCTTGCAGTGCTCCAACGCACGCACCCAACCAAATGCCTCCACCCTCGGGAGCGGCTGTTTTAGCTGGGGCACGCGTCCTCTACCGAGGTTTCCCTTCGAGTGGGGTGGCTGTCCTTCAGCCTGCACGCACCCCCCGGGGCAACGGTACCAGCCCCAGAGGCCTGGTGTGAGGGGAGAGCTCCCTGCTCTCCGGCCTGTCTCCCCCGCACCCCCCCACCCCCCCACCCCCCCACCCCCGGCCTTACGGAATGGAGCCCGGCCCCGGGCCCCCTCACCCACAGGACCCCCTCAACTGCTTCCTCCCACACAGAGGTCGACGGTAGCTAAAGCACGGTGTCTCTGCAGTGTTGCTGCTTGGAGTTAGAACGCTTGCGGTTAGACTTCCATGCAAAAGCGGGGCCGCAGTGCTCGCTTCCTGCAACAAGCGGGGAGTCGCGTGCTGCCTTCTGCCGGGGCCTGCGTCTCACACGGAACGCGGTTTGGGCCTCCCTGGCCGGGCGCTCACGCGTGCACCCAGCACAACGCTTCCAGCCTCCGGCCTGGCTCTTGTAGCCGAAGCGGGAATTCTCTACAGGGTGGTTCCTTTGAGTTAGGGGGTTGGCTTGAGGCCTGCGGGCGCGCCCGGGGCCAGGGGAGTAGCCTCAGAAAGGAGAGGTGAGTGGAGAGCTGCCTTGCGCACCGGCCCCTTTCTCGCTCCATTTCACGCAGGGGACCCTGTCCCCCGTCTCTCCAACACGAGCACTGTAAAATGCCTCTGGCTTCAGGAACGGCCCTGTCAACTAGAGCGCAGTCCTTCTATAGCATTCACCCTTGCTCTTAGCAGCCTGGGAACTAGGCATCCAGGCACACAGGGTGCAGCAGGGCTCAGCTCCTAAAACAAGGCGTGAGTCGACAGCAGCCTTCCTGACAGGCCTGCTTCTCACTCCGAGTCACGTTTAGGTTCCATTCCTCATGCTTTCACAAAAGCACCCCATAGGTGACGTCCCGGCTCAGGAAGGGCCGTCTGTGCTGAGGCCCGCGTTCTCTCCAGGTTCGTTCCTCGGCGTTGGCTGGATGGCACTTAGCACTCCACGCACACACGGGAGAGCCGATCGAGTTTCCCGAAACAAGAGTGGAGGCGACAGGGTGCCCTCTGCCCATGCTGATTTCTCCCCCGGAACCCAGCTGGGACTCCCTCCCCAGGCTTGCACTCCAGCAGAGGGGAAAATGGCCGCCACCCTGTGGCGAGGCGAAGGAGCTGAAGCTGGGCTTCTTTAGCGGCTTCTCCCTGCCAAACCAGTGTGGAGCACTTAGCATTCCTGTGCACACCTGGAGCGGTAGTGTTAGCTCCAGGTGACAGCAGCTGAGTGGAGAGGTGCCTTCCCGGCCCGGGCTGCTTCTCCCTCGGTGGCGGCACGGGAGGAGCCCGTTCCCCAGGCGCTCACCCACGGTAGCCGGGAAACTGCTCCCTCCCCCTCAGAGCGGTGGATGGTAGCGAAAGCACGGTTTCCGTACACTGTTGTTTCTTGGAGGTAGAGCGCAGGCGATCAGGCTTCCATGCGAAAGCGGGGCCTCGGTGCTAGCTTCATGAAACAAGTGGGGGAGTCGGGGGCTGCCTTGTGCAGCAGCCGGCGGCTCCCTCGGCGTTAGGTTTGGGACTCCCTTGCAGTGCTCCAACGCACGCACCCAACCAAATGCCTCCACCCTCGGGAGCGGCTGTTTTAGCTGGGGCACGCGTCCTCTACCGAGGTTTCCCTTCGAGTGGGGTGGCTGTCCTTCAGCCTGCACGCACCCCCCGGGGCAACGGTACCAGCCCCAGAGGCCTGGTGTGAGGGGAGAGCTCCCTGCTCTCCGGCCTGTCTCCCCCGCACCCCCCCACCCCCCCACCCCCCCACCCCCGGCCTTACGGAATGGAGCCCGGCCCCGGGCCCCCTCACCCACAGGACCCCCTCAACTGCTTCCTCCCACACAGAGGTCGACGGTAGCTAAAGCACGGTGTCTCTGCAGTGTTGCTGCTTGGAGTTAGAACGCTTGCGGTTAGACTTCCATGCAAAAGCGGGGCCGCAGTGCTCGCTTCCTGCAACAAGCGGGGAGTCGCGTGCTGCCTTCTGCCGGGGCCTGCGTCTCACACGGAACGCGGTTTGGGCCTCCCTGGCCGGGCGCTCACGCGTGCACCCAGCACAACGCTTCCAGCCTCCGGCCTGGCTCTTGTAGCCGAAGCGGGAATTCTCTACAGGGTGGTTCCTTTGAGTTAGGGGGTTGGCTTGAGGCCTGCGGGCGCGCCCGGGGCCAGGGGAGTAGCCTCAGAAAGGAGAGGTGAGTGGAGAGCTGCCTTGCGCACCGGCCCCTTTCTCGCTCCATTTCACGCAGGGGACCCTGTCCCCCGTCTCTCCAACACGAGCACTGTAAAATGCCTCTGGCTTCAGGAACGGCCCTGTCAACTAGAGCGCAGTCCTTCTATAGCATTCACCCTTGCTCTTAGCAGCCTGGGAACTAGGCATCCAGGCACACAGGGTGCAGCAGGGCTCAGCTCCTAAAACAAGGCGTGAGTCGACAGCAGCCTTCCTGACAGGCCTGCTTCTCACTCCGAGTCACGTTTAGGTTCCATTCCTCATGCTTTCACAAAAGCACCCCATAGGTGACGTCCCGGCTCAGGAAGGGCCGTCTGTGCTGAGGCCCGCGTTCTCTCCAGGTTCGTTCCTCGGCGTTGGCTGGATGGCACTTAGCACTCCACGCACACACGGGAGAGCCGATCGAGTTTCCCGAAACAAGAGTGGAGGCGACAGGGTGCCCTCTGCCCATGCTGATTTCTCCCCCGGAACCCAGCTGGGACTCCCTCCCCAGGCTTGCACTCCAGCAGAGGGGAAAATGGCCGCCACCCTGTGGCGAGGCGAAGGAGCTGAAGCTGGGCTTCTTTAGCGGCTTCTCCCTGCCAAACCAGTGTGGAGCACTTAGCATTCCTGTGCACACCTGGAGCGGTAGTGTTAGCTCCAGGTGACAGCAGCTGAGTGGAGAGGTGCCTTCCCGGCCCGGGCTGCTTCTCCCTCGGTGGCGGCACGGGAGGAGCCCGTTCCCCAGGCGCTCACCCACGGTAGCCGGGAAACTGCTCCGTCCCCCTCAGAGCGGTGGATGGTAGCGAAAGCACGGTTTCCGTACACTGTTGTTTCTTGGAGGTAGAGCGCAGGCGATCAGGCTTCCATGCGAAAGCGGGGCCTCGGTGCTAGCTTCATGAAACAAGTGGGGGAGTCGGGGGCTGCCTTGTGCAGCAGCCGGCGGCTCCCTCGGCGTTAGGTTTGGGACTCCCTTGCAGTGCTCCAACGCACGCACCCAACCAAATGCCTCCACCCTCGGGAGCGGCTGTTTTAGCTGGGGCACGCGTCCTCTACCGAGGTTTCCCTTCGAGTGGGGTGGCTGTCCTTCAGCCTGCACGCACCCCCCGGGGCAACGGTACCAGCCCCAGAGGCCTGGTGTGAGGGGAGAGCTCCCTGCTCTCCGGCCTGTCTCCCCCGCACCCCCCCACCCCCCCACCCCCCCACCCCCGGCCTTACGGAATGGAGCCCGGCCCCGGGCCCCCTCACCCACAGGACCCCCTCAACTGCTTCCTCCCACACAGAGGTCGACGGTAGCTAAAGCACGGTGTCTCTGCAGTGTTGCTGCTTGGAGTTAGAACGCTTGCGGTTAGACTTCCATGCAAAAGCGGGGCCGCAGTGCTCGCTTCCTGCAACAAGCGGGGAGTCGCGTGCTGCCTTCTGCCGGGGCCTGCGTCTCACACGGAACGCGGTTTGGGCCTCCCTGGCCGGGCGCTCACGCGTGCACCCAGCACAACGCTTCCAGCCTCCGGCCTGGCTCTTGTAGCCGAAGCGGGAATTCTCTACAGGGTGGTTCCTTTGAGTTAGGGGGTTGGCTTGAGGCCTGCGGGCGCGCCCGGGGCCAGGGGAGTAGCCTCAGAAAGGAGAGGTGAGTGGAGAGCTGCCTTGCGCACCGGCCCCTTTCTCGCTCCATTTCACGCAGGGGACCCTGTCCCCCGTCTCTCCAACACGAGCACTGTAAAATGCCTCTGGCTTCAGGAACGGCCCTGTCAACTAGAGCGCAGTCCTTCTATAGCATTCACCCTTGCTCTTAGCAGCCTGGGAACTAGGCATCCAGGCACACAGGGTGCAGCAGGGCTCAGCTCCTAAAACAAGGCGTGAGTCGACAGCAGCCTTCCTGACAGGCCTGCTTCTCACTCCGAGTCACGTTTAGGTTCCATTCCTCATGCTTTCACAAAAGCACCCCATAGGTGACGTCCCGGCTCAGGAAGGGCCGTCTGTGCTGAGGCCCGCGTTCTCTCCAGGTTCGTTCCTCGGCGTTGGCTGGATGGCACTTAGCACTCCACGCACACACGGGAGAGCCGATCGAGTTTCCCGAAACAAGAGTGGAGGCGACAGGGTGCCCTCTGCCCATGCTGATTTCTCCCCCGGAACCCAGCTGGGACTCCCTCCCCAGGCTTGCACTCCAGCAGAGGGGAAAATGGCCGCCACCCTGTGGCGAGGCGAAGGAGCTGAAGCTGGGCTTCTTTAGCGGCTTCTCCCTGCCAAACCAGTGTGGAGCACTTAGCATTCCTGTGCACACCTGGAGCGGTAGTGTTAGCTCCAGGTGACAGCAGCTGAGTGGAGAGGTGCCTTCCCGGCCCGGGCTGCTTCTCCCTCGGTGGCGGCACGGGAGGAGCCCGTTCCCCAGGCGCTCACCCACGGTAGCCGGGAAACTGCTCCCTCCCCCTCAGAGCGGTGGATGGTAGCGAAAGCACGGTTTCCGTACACTGTTGTTTCTTGGAGGTAGAGCGCAGGCGATCAGGCTTCCATGCGAAAGCGGGGCCTCGGTGCTAGCTTCATGAAACAAGTGGGGGAGTCGGGGGCTGCCTTGTGCAGCAGCCGGCGGCTCCCTCGGCGTTAGGTTTGGGACTCCCTTGCAGTGCTCCAACGCACGCACCCAACCAAATGCCTCCACCCTCGGGAGCGGCTGTTTTAGCTGGGGCACGCGTCCTCTACCGAGGTTTCCCTTCGAGTGGGGTGGCTGTCCTTCAGCCTGCACGCACCCCCCGGGGCAACGGTACCAGCCCCAGAGGCCTGGTGTGAGGGGAGAGCTCCCTGCTCTCCGGCCTGTCTCCCCCGCACCCCCCCACCCCCCCCACCCCCCCACCCCCGGCCTTACGGAATGGAGCCCGGCCCCGGGCCCCCTCACCCACAGGACCCCCTCAACTGCTTCCTCCCACACAGAGGTCGACGGTAGCTAAAGCACGGTGTCTCTGCAGTGTTGCTGCTTGGAGTTAGAACGCTTGCGGTTAGACTTCCATGCAAAAGCGGGGCCGCAGTGCTCGCTTCCTGCAACAAGCGGGGAGTCGCGTGCTGCCTTCTGCCGGGGCCTGCGTCTCACACGGAACGCGGTTTGGGCCTCCCTGGCCGGGCGCTCACGCGTGCACCCAGCACAACGCTTCCAGCCTCCGGCCTGGCTCTTGTAGCCGAAGCGGGAATTCTCTACAGGGTGGTTCCTTTGAGTTAGGGGGTTGGCTTGAGGCCTGCGGGCGCGCCCGGGGCCAGGGGAGTAGCCTCAGAAAGGAGAGGTGAGTGGAGAGCTGCCTTGCGCACCGGCCCCTTTCTCGCTCCATTTCACGCAGGGGACCCTGTCCCCCGTCTCTCCAACACGAGCACTGTAAAATGCCTCTGGCTTCAGGAACGGCCCTGTCAACTAGAGCGCAGTCCTTCTATAGCATTCACCCTTGCTCTTAGCAGCCTGGGAACTAGGCATCCAGGCACACAGGGTGCAGCAGGGCTCAGCTCCTAAAACAAGGCGTGAGTCGACAGCAGCCTTCCTGACAGGCCTGCTTCTCACTCCGAGTCACGTTTAGGTTCCATTCCTCATGCTTTCACAAAAGCACCCCATAGGTGACGTCCCGGCTCAGGAAGGGCCGTCTGTGCTGAGGCCCGCGTTCTCTCCAGGTTCGTTCCTCGGCGTTGGCTGGATGGCACTTAGCACTCCACGCACACACGGGAGAGCCGATCGAGTTTCCCGAAACAAGAGTGGAGGCGACAGGGTGCCCTCTGCCCATGCTGATTTCTCCCCCGGAACCCAGCTGGGACTCCCTCCCCAGGCTTGCACTCCAGCAGAGGGGAAAATGGCCGCCACCCTGTGGCGAGGCGAAGGAGCTGAAGCTGGGCTTCTTTAGCGGCTTCTCCCTGCCAAACCAGTGTGGAGCACTTAGCATTCCTGTGCACACCTGGAGCGGTAGTGTTAGCTCCAGGTGACAGCAGCTGAGTGGAGAGGTGCCTTCCCGGCCCGGGCTGCTTCTCCCTCGGTGGCGGCACGGGAGGAGCCCGTTCCCCAGGCGCTCACCCACGGTAGCCGGGAAACTGCTCCGTCCCCCTCAGAGCGGTGGATGGTAGCGAAAGCACGGTTTCCGTACACTGTTGTTTCTTGGAGGTAGAGCGCAGGCGATCAGGCTTCCATGCGAAAGCGGGGCCTCGGTGCTAGCTTCATGAAACAAGTGGGGGAGTCGGGGGCTGCCTTGTGCAGCAGCCGGCGGCTCCCTCGGCGTTAGGTTTGGGACTCCCTTGCAGTGCTCCAACGCACGCACCCAACAAAATGCCTCCACCCTCGGGAGCGGCTGTTTTAGCTGGGGCACGCGTCCTCTACCGAGGTTTCCCTTCGAGTGGGGTGGCTGTCCTTCAGCCTGCACGCACCCCCCGGGGCAACGGTACCAGCCCCAGAGGCCTGGTGTGAGGGGAGAGCTCCCTGCTCTCCGGCCTGTCTCCCCCGCACCCCCCCACCCCCCCACCCCCCCACCCCCCCACCCCCGGCCTTACGGAATGGAGCCCGGCCCCGGGCCCCCTCACCCACAGGACCCCCTCAACTGCTTCCTCCCACACAGAGGTCGACGGTAGCTAAAGCACGGTGTCTCTGCAGTGTTGCTGCTTGGAGTTAGAACGCTTGCGGTTAGACTTCCATGCAAAAGCGGGGCCGCAGTGCTCGCTTCCTGCAACAAGCGGGGAGTCGCGTGCTGCCTTCTGCCGGGGCCTGCGTCTCACACGGAACGCGGTTTGGGCCTCCCTTGCCGGGCGCTCACGCGTGCACCCAGCACAACGCTTCCAGCCTCCGGCCTGGCTCTTGTAGCCGAAGCGGGAATTCTCTACAGGGTGGTTCCTTTGAGTTAGGGGGTTGGCTTGAGGCCTGCGGGCGCGCCCGGGGCCAGGGGAGTAGCCTCAGAAAGGAGAGGTGAGTGGAGAGCTGCCTTGCGCACCGGCCCCTTTCTCGCTCCATTTCACGCAGGGGACCCTGTCCCCCGTCTCTCCAACACGAGCACTGTAAAATGCCTCTGGCTTCAGGAACGGCCCTGTCAACTAGAGCGCAGTCCTTCTATAGCATTCACCCTTGCTCTTAGCAGCCTGGGAACTAGGCATCCAGGCACACAGGGTGCAGCAGGGCTCAGCTCCTAAAACAAGGCGTGAGTCGACAGCAGCCTTCCTGACAGGCCTGCTTCTCACTCCGAGTCACGTTTAGGTTCCATTCCTCATGCTTTCACAAAAGCACCCCATAGGTGACGTCCCGGCTCAGGAAGGGCCGTCTGTGCTGAGGCCCGCGTTCTCTCCAGGTTCGTTCCTCGGCGTTGGCTGGATGGCACTTAGCACTCCACGCACACACGGGAGAGCCGATCGAGTTTCCCGAAACAAGAGTGGAGGCGACAGGGTGCCCTCTGCCCATGCTGATTTCTCCCCCGGAACCCAGCTGGGACTCCCTCCCCAGGCTTGCACTCCAGCAGAGGGGAAAATGGCCGCCACCCTGTGGCGAGGCGAAGGAGCTGAAGCTGGGCTTCTTTAGCGGCTTCTCCCTGCCAAACCAGTGTGGAGCACTTAGCATTCCTGTGCACACCTGGAGCGGTAGTGTTAGCTCCAGGTGACAGCAGCTGAGTGGAGAGGTGCCTTCCCGGCCCGGGCTGCTTCTCCCTCGGTGGCGGCACGGGAGGAGCCCGTTCCCCAGGCGCTCACCCACGGTAGCCGGGAAACTGCTCCCTCCCCCTCAGAGCGGTGGATGGTAGCGAAAGCACGGTTTCCGTACACTGTTGTTTCTTGGAGGTAGAGCGCAGGCGATCAGGCTTCCATGCGAAAGCGGGGCCTCGGTGCTAGCTTCATGAAACAAGTGGGGGAGTCGGGGGCTGCCTTGTGCAGCAGCCGGCGGCTCCCTCGGCGTTAGGTTTGGGACTCCCTTGCAGTGCTCCAACGCACGCACCCAACCAAATGCCTCCACCCTCGGGAGCGGCTGTTTTAGCTGGGGCACGCGTCCTCTACCGAGGTTTCCCTTCGAGTGGGGTGGCTGTCCTTCAGCCTGCACGCACCCCCCGGGGCAACGGTACCAGCCCCAGAGGCCTGGTGTGAGGGGAGAGCTCCCTGCTCTCCGGCCTGTCTCCCCCGCACCCCCCCACCCCCCCACCCCCCCAGCCCCGGCCTTACGGAATGGAGCCCGGCCCCGGGCCCCCTCACCCACAGGACCCCCTCAACTGCTTCCTCCCACACAGAGGTCGGCGGTAGCTAAAGCACGGTGTCTCTGCAGTGTTGCTGCTTGGAGTTAGAACGCTTGCGGTTAGACTTCCATGCAAAAGCGGGGCCGCAGTGCTCGCTTCCTGCAACAAGCGGGGAGTCGCGTGCTGCCTTCTGCCGGGGCCTGCGTCTCACACGGAACGCGGTTTGGGCCTCCCTTGCCGGGCGCTCACGCGTGCACCCAGCACAACGCTTCCAGCCTCCGGCCTGGCTCTTGTAGCCGAAGCGGGAATTCTCTACAGGGTGGTTCCTTTGAGTTAGGGGGTTGGCTTGAGGCCTGCGGGCGCGCCCGGGGCCAGGGGAGTAGCCTCAGAAAGGAGAGGTGAGTGGAGAGCTGCCTTGCGCACCGGCCCCTTTCTCGCTCCATTTCACGCAGGGGACCCTGTCCCCCGTCTCTCCAACACGAGCACTGTAAAATGCCTCTGGCTTCAGGAACGGCCCTGTCAACTAGAGCGCAGTCCTTCTATAGCATTCACCCTTGCTCTTAGCAGCCTGGGAACTAGGCATCCAGGCACACAGGGTGCAGCAGGGCTCAGCTCCTAAAACAAGGCGTGAGTCGACAGCAGCCTTCCTGACAGGCCTGCTTCTCACTCCGAGTCACGTTTAGGTTCCATTCCTCATGCTTTCACAAAAGCACCCCATAGGTGACGTCCCGGCTAAGGAAGGGCCGTCTGTGCTGAGGCCCGCGTTCTCTCCAGGTTCGTTCCTCGGCGTTGGCTGGATGGCACTTAGCACTCCACTCACACACGGGAGAGCCGATCGAGTTTCCCGAAACAAGAGTGGAGGCGACAGGGTGCCCTCTGCCCATGCTGATTTCTCCCCCGGAACCCAGCTGGGACTCCCTCCCCAGGCTTGCACTCCAGCAGAGGGGAAAATGGCCGCCACCCTGTGGCGAGGCGAAGGAGCTGAAGCTGGGCTTCTTTAGCGGCTTCTCCCTGCCAAACCAGTGTGGAGCACTTAGCATTCCTGTGCACACCTGGAGCGGTAGTGTTAGCTCCAGGTGACAGCAGCTGAGTGGAGAGGTGCCTTCCCGGCCCGGGCTGCTTCTCCCTCGGTGGCGGCACGGGAGGAGCCCGTTCCCCAGGCGCTCACCCACGGTAGCCGGGAAACTGCTCCGTCCCCCTCAGAGCGGTGGATGGTAGCGAAAGCACGGTTTCCGTACACTGTTGTTTCTTGGAGGTAGAGCGCAGGCGATCAGGCTTCCATGCGAAAGCGGGGCCTCGGTGCTAGCTTCATGAAACAAGTGGGGGAGTCGGGGGCTGCCTTGTGCAGCAGCCGGCGGCTCCCTCGGCGTTAGGTTTGGGACTCCCTTGCAGTGCTCCAACGCACGCACCCAACCAAATGCCTCCACCCTCGGGAGCGGCTGTTTTAGCTGGGGCACGCGTCCTCTACCGAGGTTTCCCTTCGAGTGGGGTGGCTGTCCTTCAGCCTGCACGCACCCCCCGGGGCAACGGTACCAGCCCCAGAGGCCTGGTGTGAGGGGAGAGCTCCCTGCTCTCCGGCCTGTCTCCCCCGCACCCCCCCACCCCCCCACCCCCCACCCCCCCACCCCCGGCCTTACGGAATGGAGCCCGGCCCCGGGCCCCCTCACCCACAGGACCCCCTCAACTGCTTCCTCCCACACAGAGGTCGACGGTAGCTAAAGCACGGTGTCTCTGCAGTGTTGCTGCTTGGAGTTAGAACGCTTGCGGTTAGACTTCCATGCAAAAGCGGGGCCGCAGTGCTCGCTTCCTGCAACAAGCGGGGAGTCGCGTGCTGCCTTCTGCCGGGGCCTGCGTCTCACACGGAACGCGGTTTGGGCCTCCCTGGCCGGGCGCTCACGCGTGCACCCAGCACAACGCTTCCAGCCTCCGGCCTGGCTCTTGTAGCGGAAGCGGGAATTCTCTACAGGGTGGTTCCTTTGAGTTAGGGGGTTGGCTTGAGGCCTGCGGGCGCGCCCGGGGCCAGGGGAGTAGCCTCAGAAAGGAGAGGTGAGTGGAGAGCTGCCTTGCGCACCGGCCCCTTTCTCGCTCCATTTCACGCAGGGGACCCTGTCCCCCGTCTCTCCAACACGAGCACTGTAAAATGCCTCTGGCTTCAGGAACGGCCCTGTCAACTAGAGCGCAGTCCTTCTATAGCATTCACCCTTGCTCTTAGCAGCCTGGGAACTAGGCATCCAGGCACACAGGGTGCAGCAGGGCTCAGCTCCTAAAACAAGGCGTGAGTCGACAGCAGCCTTCCTGACAGGCCTGCTTCTCACTCCGAGTCACGTTTAGGTTCCATTCCTCATGCTTTCACAAAAGCACCCCATAGGTGACGTCCCGGCTCAGGAAGGGCCGTCTGTGCTGAGGCCCGCGTTCTCTCCAGGTTCGTTCCTCGGCGTTGGCTGGATGGCACTTAGCACTCCACGCACACACGGGAGAGCCGATCGAGTTTCCCGAAACAAGAGTGGAGGCGACAGGGTGCCCTCTGCCCATGCTGATTTCTCCCCCGGAACCCAGCTGGGACTCCCTCCCCAGGCTTGCACTCCAGCAGAGGGGAAAATGGCCGCCACCCTGTGGCGAGGCGAAGGAGCTGAAGCTGGGCTTCTTTAGCGGCTTCTCCCTGCCAAACCAGTGTGGAGCACTTAGCATTCCTGTGCACACCTGGAGCGGTAGTGTTAGCTCCAGGTGACAGCAGCTGAGTGGAGAGGTGCCTTCCCGGCCCGGGCTGCTTCTCCCTCGGTGGCGGCACGGGAGGAGCCCGTTCCCCAGGCGCTCACCCACGGTAGCCGGGAAACTGCTCCCTCCCCCTCAGAGCGGTGGATGGTAGCGAAAGCACGGTTTCCGTACACTGTTGTTTCTTGGAGGTAGAGCGCAGGCGATCAGGCTTCCATGCGAAAGCGGGGCCTCGGTGCTAGCTTCATGAAACAAGTGGGGGAGTCGGGGGCTGCCTTGTGCAGCAGCCGGCGGCTCCCTCGGCGTTAGGTTTGGGACTCCCTTGCAGTGCTCCAACGCACGCACCCAACCAAATGCCTCCACCCTCGGGAGCGGCTGTTTTAGCTGGGGCACGCGTCCTCTACCGAGGTTTCCCTTCGAGTGGGGTGGCTGTCCTTCAGCCTGCACGCACCCCCCGGGGCAACGGTACCAGCCCCAGAGGCCTGGTGTGAGGGGAGAGCTCCCTGCTCTCTGGCCTGTCTCCCCCGCACCCCCCCACCCCCCCACCCCCCCACCCCCGGCCTTACGGAATGGAGCCCGGCCCCGGGCCCCCTCACCCACAGGACCCCCTCAACTGCTTCCTCCCACACAGAGGTCGACGGTAGCTAAAGCACGGTGTCTCTGCAGTGTTGCTGCTTGGAGTTAGAACGCTTGCGGTTAGACTTCCATGCAAAAGCGGGGCCGCAGTGCTCGCTTCCTGCAACAAGCGGGGAGTCGCGTGCTGCCTTCTGCCGGGGCCTGCGTCTCACACGGAACGCGGTTTGGGCCTCCCTGGCCGGGCGCTCACGCGTGCACCCAGCACAACGCTTCCAGCCTCCGGCCTGGCTCTTGTAGCCGAAGCGGGAATTCTCTACAGGGTGGTTCCTTTGAGTTAGGGGGTTGGCTTGAGGCCTGCGGGCGCGCCCGGGGCCAGGGGAGTAGCCTCAGAAAGGAGAGGTGAGTGGAGAGCTGCCTTGCGCACCGGTCCCTTTCTCGCTCCATTTCACGCAGGGGACCCTGTCCCCCGTCTCTCCAACACGAGCACTGTAAAATGCCTCTGGCTTCAGGAACGGCCCTGTCAACTAGAGCGCAGTCCTTCTATAGCATTCACCCTTGCTCTTAGCAGCCTGGGAACTAGGCATCCAGGCACACAGGGTGCAGCAGGGCTCAGCTCCTAAAACAAGGCGTGAGTCGACAGCAGCCTTCCTGACAGGCCTGCTTCTCACTCCGAGTCACGTTTAGGTTCCATTCCTCATGCTTTCACAAAAGCACCCCATAGGTGACGTCCCGGCTCAGGAAGGGCCGTCTGTGCTGAGGCCCACGTTCTCTCCAGGTTTGTTCCTCGGCGTTGGCTGGATGGCACTTAGGACTCCACGCACACACGGGAGCGCCGATCGAGTTTCCCGAAACAAGAGTTGAGGCGACAGGGTGCCCTCTGCCCATGTTGATTTCTCCCCCGGAACCTAGCTGGGACTCCCTCCCCAGGTTTGCACTCCAGCAGAGGGGAAAATGGCCGCCACCTTGTGGCGAGGCGGAGGAGCTGAAGCTGGGCTTCTTTAGCAGCTTCAACATGCCAAACCACTGTGGAGCACTTAGTATTCCTGTGCACACGCGGAGCAGTAGTGTTAGCTTCAGGTGACAACAGCTGAGTCGAGAGGTGCCTTCCTGGCCCGGGCTGCTTCTCCCTAGGTGGCGGCATGGAAGGAGCCCGTTCCCCAGGCGCTCACCCACGGTAGCCGGGAAACTGCTCCCTCCCCCTCAGAGCGCTGGATGGTAGCGAAAGCAAGGTTTCCGTACAATGTTGTTTCTTGCAGGTACAGCTCAGGCGATCAGGCTTCCATGCGAAAGGGGGGCCTCGGTGCTAGCTTCATGAAACAAGTGGGGGAGTCGAGGGATGCCTTGTGCAGCAGCCGGCGGCTCCCTTGGAGTTAGGTTTGGGACTCCCTTGCAGTGCTCTCAGGCACGCACACAACAAAATGCCTCCACCCTCGGGAGCGGCTGTTTTAGCTGGGGCACGCATTCTCTACCGAGTTTTCCCTTCGAGTGGGGTGGCTGTCCTTCAGCCTGCACGCACCCCCCCGGGGCAACGGTACCAGCCCCCGAAGCATGATGTGAGTTGAGAGCTCCCTGCTGTCCGGCCTGTCTCTCCCCCGGTCTTACGGAATGGGGCCCGGCCCCGGGCCCTCACCCACAGGACCCCCTCAACTGCTTCCTCCCACACAGAGGCCGACGGTAGCTAACGCACGGTGTCTCTGCAGTGTTGCTGCTTCGAGTTAGAAAGCTTGCGGTTAGACTTCCATGCAAAAGCAGGGCCGCAGAGCTCGCATCCTGCAACGAGCGGGGAGTCGTGTGCTGCCTTCTGCGGGGGCCTGCGTCTCACACGGAAAGCGGTTCGGGCCTCCCTTGCCGGGCGCTCACGCGTGCACACAGCAGAACGCTTCAGCCTCCGGCATGGGCATGGCTGTTTTAGCCGGAGCGGGAATTCTCTACAGGGTGGTTCCTTTGAGTTAGGGGGTTGGCTTGAGGCCTGCGGGCACGGCCCGGGCAAGGGGAGTAGCCTCAGAAAGGACAGGTGAGTGGAGAGCTCCCTTCCGCACCGGCCCGTTTCTCGCTCCATTTCACGCAGGGGACCCTGTCCACCGTCTCTCCAACACGAGCACTGTAAAATGCCTCTGGCTTCAGGAACGGCCCCGATAGCCACAGCGCAGTCATTCTATAGCATTGATTCTTGCTCTTAGCAGCCTGGGAACTAGGCATCCAGGCACACAGGGTGCAGCAGGGCTCAGCTCCTAAAGCAAGGCGTGAGTCGACAGCAGCCTTCCTGACAGGCCTGCTTCTCTCTCCGAGTCACGTTTAGGTTCCTTTTCTCATGCTTTCACAAAAGCACACCAGAGGTGACGGTCCGGCTCAGGAAGGGCCTTCTTGCTGAGGCCCGCGTTCTCTACAGGTTTGTTCCTCGGCGTTGGCTGGATGGCACTTAGGACTGCACGCACACACGGGAGCGCCGATCGAGTTTCGCGAAACAAGAGTTGAGGCGACAGGGTGCCCTCTGCCCATGCTGATTTCTCCCCCGGAACCCAGCTGGGACTCCCTCCCCAGGCTTGCACTCCAGCAGAGGGGAAAATGGCCGCCACCCTGTGGCGAGGCGGAGGAGCTGAAGCAGGGCTTCTTTAGCGGCTTCTCCCTGCGAAACCAGTGTGGAGCACTTAGCATTCCAGTGCACACGCGGAGCAGTAGTGTTAGCTCCAGGTGACAACAGCTGAGTCGAGAGGTGCCTTCCTGGCCCGGGCTGCTTCTCCCTCGGTGGCGGTGGCGGCACAGAAGGAGCCCATTCCCCAGGCGCTCACCCACGGTAGCCGGGAAACTGCTCCCTCCCCCTCAGAGCGGTGGATGGTAGCGAAAGCAAGGTTTCAGTACAATGTTGTTTCTTGCAGGTACAGCGCAGGCGATCAGGCTTCCATGCGAAAGCCGGGCCTCGGTGCTAGCTTCATGAAACAAGTGGGGGAGTCGAGGGCTGCCTTGTGCAGCAGCCGGCGGCTCCCTCGGAATTAGGTTTGGGACTCCCTTGCAGTGCTCTCAGGCACTCACACAACAAAATGCCTCCACCCTCGGGAGCGGCTGTTTTAGCTGGGGCACGCGTCTTTTACCGAGTTTTCCCTTCGAGTGGGGTGGCTGTACTTGAGCCTGCACGCACCCCCCGGGGCAACGGTACCAGCCCCGGAGGCCTGGTGTGAGTTGAGAGCTCCCTGCTGTGCGGCCTGTCTCCCCCCCACCCCCCCACCCCCCCACCCCGGGCCTTACGGAATGGAGCCCGGCCCCGGGCCCCCTAACCCACAGGACCCCCTCAACTGCTTCCTCCCACACAGAGGTCGATGGTGGCTAAAGCACGGTGTCTCTGCAGTGTTGCTGCTTCGAGTTAGAACGCTTGCGGTTAGACTGCTATGCAAAAGCGGGACCACAGTGCTCCCTTCCTGAAACGAGCGGGGAGCGTGTGCTGCCTTCTGCCGGGGCCTGCGTCTCACACGGAAAGCGGTTTGGGCCTCCCATGCCGGGCGCTCACGCGTGCACACAGCAGAACGCTTCCAGCCTCCGGCATGGGCATGGCTCTTTTAGCCGGAACGGGAATTCTCTACAGGGTGGTTCCTTTGAGTTAGGGGGTTGGCTTGAGGCCTGCGGGCGCGCCCGGGGCAAGGGGAGTAGCCTCAGAAAGGAGAGGTGAGTGGAGAGCTGCCTTCCGCACCGGCCCCTTTCTCGCTCCATTTCACGCAGGGGACCCTGTCCCCAGTCTCTCCAACACGAGAACTGTAAAATGCCTCTGGCTTCAGGAACGGCCCTGTCAACTAGAGCGCAGCCCTTCTATAGCATTCACTCTTGCTCTTAGCAGCCTGGGAACTAGGCATCCAGGCACACAGGGTGCAGCAGGGCTCAGCTCCTAAAGCAAGGCGTGAGTCGACAGCAGCCTTCCTGACAGGCCTGCTTCTCACTCCGAGTCACGTTTACGTTCCATTTCTCATGCTTTCACAAAAGCACCCCATAGGTGAAGTCCCGGCTCAGGAAGGGCCGTCTGTGCTGAGGCCCGCGTTCTCTCCAGGTTTGTTCCTCGGCGTTGGCTGGATGGCACTTAGGACTCCACGCACACACGGGAGCGCCGATCGAGTCTCCCGAAACAAGAGTTGAGGCGACAGGGTGCCCTCTGCCCATGTTGATTTCTCCCCCGGAACCCAGCTGGGACTCCCTCCCCAGGCTTGCACTCCAGCAGAGGGGAAAATGGCCGCCACCTTGTGGCGAGGCGGAGGAGCTGAAGCGGGGCTTCTTTAGCAGCTTCAACCTGCCAAACCACTGTGGAGCACTTAGCATTCCTGTGCACACGCGGAGCAGTAGTGTTAGCTCCAGGTGACAACAGCTGAGTCGAGAGGTGCCTTCCTGGCCCGGGCTGCTTCTCCCTCGGTGGCGGTGGCGGCACAGAAGGAGCCCGTTCCCCAGGCGCTCACCCACGGTAGCCGGGAAACAGCTCCCTCCCCCTCAGAGCGGTGGATGGTAGGGAAAGCTCGGTTTCCGGACACTGTTGTTTCTTGGAGGTAGAGCGCAGGCGATCAGGCTTCCATGCGAAAGCGGGGCCTCGGTGCTAGCTTCATGAAACAAGTGGGGGAGTCGAGGGCTGCCTTGTGCAGCAGCCGGCGGCTCCCTCGGAGTTAGGTTTGGGACTCCCTTGCAGTGCTCTCAGGCACGCACACAACAAAATGCCTCCACCCTCGGGAGCGTCTGTTTTAGCTGGGGCACGCATTCTCTACCGAGGTTTCCCTTCGAGTCGGGTGGCTGTCCTTCAGCCTGCACGCACCCCCCCGGGGCAACGGTACCAGCCCCCGAAGCATGATGTGAGTTGAGAGCTCCCTGCTGTCCGGCCTGTCTCTCCCCCGGTCTTACGGAATGGGTCCCGGCCCCGGGCCCTCACCCACAGGACCCCCTCAACTGCTTCCTCCCACACAGAGGCCGACGGTAGCCAAAGCACGGTGTCTCTGCAGTGTTGCTGCTTCGAGTTAGAACGCTTGCGGTTAGACTTCCATGCAAAAGCGGGGCCGCAGTGCTCGCTTCCTGCAAGGAGCGGGGAGTCGTGTGCTGCCTTCTGCGGGGGCCTGCGTCTCACACGGAAAGCGGTTTGGGCCTCCCTTGCCGGGCGCTCCTGCGTGCAAACAGCAGAACGCTTCCAGCCTCCGGCATGGGCATGGCTCTTTTAGCCGGAGCGGGAATTCTCTACAGGGTGGTTCCTTTGAGTTAGGGGGTTGTCTTGAGGCCTGCGGGCACGCCCCGGGCAAGGGGAGTAGCCTCAGAAAGGAGAGGTGAGTGGAGAGCTGCGTTCCGCACCGGCCCGTTTCTCGCTCCATTTCACGCAGGGGACCCTGTCCCCCGTCTCTCCAACACGAGCACTGTAAAATGCCTCTGGCTTCAGGAACGGCCCCGATAGCCACAGCGCAGTCTTTCTATAGCATTGATTCTTGCTCTTAGCAGCCTGGGAACTAGGCATCCAGGCACACAGGGTGCAGCAGGGCTCAGCTCCTAAAACAAGGCGTGAGTCGACAGCAGCCTTCCTGACAGGCCTGCTTCACACTCCGAGTCACGTTTAGGTTCCATTTCTCACGCTTTCACAAAAGCACACCAGAGGTGACGGTCCGGCTCAGGAAGGGCCATCTTTGCTGAGGCTCGCGTTCTCTACAGGTTTGTTCCTCGGCGTTGGCTGGATGGCACTTAGGACTGCACGCACACACGGGAGCGCCGATCGAGTTTCCCGAAACAAGAGTTGAGGCGACAGGGTGCCCTCTGCCCATGCTGATTTCTCCCCCGGAACCCAGCTGGGACTCCCTCCCCAGGCTTGCACTCCAACAGAGGGGAAAATGGCCGCCACCCTGTGGCGAGGCGGAGGAGCTGAAGCGGGGGGCTTCTTTAGCGGCTTCTCCCTGCCAAACCAGTGTGGAGCACTTAGCATTCCAGTGCACACGCGGAACAGTAGTGTTAGCTCCAGGTGACAACAGCTGAGTCGAGAGGTGCCTTCCTGGCCCGGGCTGCTTCTCCCTCGGTGGCGGCACGGAAGGAGCCCGTTCCCCAGGCGCTCACCCACGGTAGCCGGGAAAATGCTCCCTCCCCCTCAGAGCGGTGGATGGTAGCGAAAGCTCGGTTTCCGTACACTGTTGTTTCTTGGAGGTAGAGCGCAGGCGATCAGGCTTCCATGCGAAAGCGTGGCCTCGGTGCTAGCTTCATGAAACAAGTGGGGGAGTCGAGTCCTGCCTTGTGCAGCAGCCGGCGGCTCCCTCGGAATTAGGTTTGGGACTCCCTTGCAGTGCTCTCAGGCACGCACACAACAAAATGCCTCCACCCTCGGGAGCGGCTGTTTTAGCTGGCGCACGCGTCTTCTACCGAGTTTTCCCTTCGAGTGGGGTGGCTGTACTTGTGCCTGCACGCACCCCCCGGGGCCACGGTACCAGCCCCGGAGGCCTGGTGTGAGTTGAGAGATTCCTGCTGTCCTGCCTGTCTCCCCCCCACCCCCCCACCCCCCCACCCCGGACCTTACGGAATGGAGCCCGGCCCCGGGCCCCCTCACTCACAGGAACCCCTCAAGTGCTTCCTCCCACACAGAGGTGGACCGTAGCTAAAGCACGGTGTCTCTGCAGTGTTGCTGCTTCGAGTTAGAACGCTTGAGGTTAGACTTCTATGCAAAAGCGGGACCGCAGTGCTCCCTTCCTGAAACGAGCGGGGAGTCGTGTGCTGCCTTCTGCCGGGGCCTGCGTCTCACACGGAAAGCGGTTTGGGCCTCCCTTGCCGGGCTCACGCGGGCACACAGCAGAAGGCTTCCAGCCTCCGGCCTGGTTCTTTTAGCCAAAGCGGGAATTCTCTACAGGGCGGTTCCTTTGAGTTAGGGGGTTGGCTTGAGGCCGGCGGGCGCGCCCGGGGCAAGGGGAGTAGCCTCAGAAAGGAGAGGTGAGTGGAGAGCTGCCTTCCGCACCGGCCCCTTTCTCGCTCCATTTCACGCAGGGGACCCTGTCCCCAGTCTCTCCAACACGAGCACTGTAAAATGCCTCTGGCTTCAGGAACGGCCCTGTCAACTAGAGCGCAGCCCTTCTATAGCATTCACTCTTGCTCTTAGCAGCCTGGGAACTAGGCATCCAGGCACACAGGGTGCAGCAGGGCTCAGCTCCTAAAGCAAGGCGTGAGTCGACAGCAGCCTTCCTGACAGGCCTGCTTCTCTCTCCCAGTCACGTTTAGGTTCCATTTCTCATGCTTTCACAAAAGCACCCCATAGGTGACGTCCCGGCTCAGGAAAGGCCGTCTGTGCTGAGGCCCGCGTTCTCTGCAGGTCTGTTCCTCGGCGTTGGCTGGATGGCACTTAGGACTCCACGCACACACGGGAGCGCCGATCGAGTTTCCCAAAACAAGAGTTGAGGCTACAGGGTGCCCTCTGCCCATGCTGATTTCTCCCCCGGAACCCAGCTGGGACTCCCTCCCCAGGCTTGCACTCCAACAGAGGGGAAAATGGCCGCCACCCTGTGGCGAGGCGGAGGAGCTGAAGCAGGGCTTCTTTAGCGGCTTCTCCCTGCCAAACCAGTGTGGAGCACTTAGCATTCCAGTGCACACCGGAGCAGTAGTGTTAGCTCCAGGTGACAACAGCTGAGTCGAGAGGTGCCTTCCTGGCCCGGGCTGCTTCTCCCTCGGTGGCGGTGGCGGCACAGAAGGAACCCGTTCCCCAGGCGCTCACCCACGGTAGCCGGGAAACTGCTCCCTCCCCCTCAGAGCGCTGGATGGTAGCGAAAGCAAGGTTTCCGTACAATGTTGTTTCTTGCAGGTACAGCGCAGGCGATCAGGCTTCCATGCGAAAGCGGGGCCTCGGTGCTAGCTTCATGAAACAAGTGGGGGAGTCGAGGGCTGCCTTGTGCAGCAGCCGGCGGCTCCCTCGGAATTAGGTTTGGGACTCCCTTGCAGTGCTCTCACGCACGCACACAACAAAATGCCTCCACCCTCGGGAGCGGCTGTTTTAGCTGGGGCACGCATTCTCTACCGAGTTTTCCCTTCGAGTGGGGTGGCTGTCCTTCAGCCTGCACGCACCCCCCCGGGGCAACGGTACCAGCCCCCGAAGCATGATGTGAGTTGAGAGCTCCCTGCTGTCCGGCCTGTCTCTCCCCCGGTCTTACGGAATGGGGCCCGGCCCCGGGCCCTCACCCACAGGACCCCCTCAACTGCTTCCTCCCACACAGAGGCCGACGGTAGCTAAAGCACGGTGTCTCTGCAGTGTTGCTGCTTCGAGTTAGAAAGCTTGCGGTTAGACTTCCATGCAAAAGCAGGGCCGCAGAGCTCGCATCCTGCAACGAGCGGGGAGTCGTGTGCTGCCTTCTGCGGGGGCCTGCGTCTCACACGGAAAGCGGTTCGGGCCTCCCTTGCCGGGCGCTCACGCGTGCACACAGCAGAACGCTTCAGCCTCCGGCATGGGCATGGCTGTTTTAGCCGGAGCGGGAATTCTCTACAGGGTGGTTCCTTTGAGTTAGGGGGTTGGCTTGAGGCCTGCGGGCACGGCCCGGGCAAGGGGAGTAGCCTCAGAAAGGACAGGTGAGTGGAGAGCTCCCTTCCGCACCGGCCCGTTTCTCGCTCCATTTCACGCAGGGGACCCTGTCCACCGTCTCTCCAACACGAGCACTGTAAAATGCCTCTGGCTTCAGGAACGGCCCCGATAGCCACAGCGCAGTCATTCTATAGCATTGATTCTTGCTCTTAGCAGCCTGGGAACTAGGCATCCAGGCACACAGGGTGCAGCAGGGCTCAGCTCCTAAAGCAAGGCGTGAGTCGACAGCAGCCTTCCTGACAGGCCTGCTTCTCTCTCCGAGTCACGTTTAGGTTCCTTTTCTCATGCTTTCACAAAAGCACACCAGAGGTGACGGTCCGGCTCAGGAAGGGCCTTCTTGCTGAGGCCCGCGTTCTCTACAGGTTTGTTCCTCGGCGTTGGCTGGATGGCACTTAGGACTGCACGCACACACGGGAGCGCCGATCGAGTTTCGCGAAACAAGAGTTGAGGCGACAGGGTGCCCTCTGCCCATGCTGATTTCTCCCCCGGAACCCAGCTGGGACTCCCTCCCCAGGCTTGCACTCCAGCAGAGGGGAAAATGGCCGCCACCCTGTGGCGAGGCGGAGGAGCTGAAGCAGGGCTTCTTTAGCGGCTTCTCCCTGCGAAACCAGTGTGGAGCACTTAGCATTCCAGTGCACACGCGGAGCAGTAGTGTTAGCTCCAGGTGACAACAGCTGAGTCGAGAGGTGCCTTCCTGGCCCGGGCTGCTTCTCCCTCGGTGGCGGTGGCGGCACAGAAGGAGCCCATTCCCCAGGCGCTCACCCACGGTAGCCGGGAAACTGCTCCCTCCCCCTCAGAGCGGTGGATGGTAGCGAAAGCAAGGTTTCAGTACAATGTTGTTTCTTGCAGGTACAGCGCAGGCGATCAGGCTTCCATGCGAAAGCCGGGCCTCGGTGCTAGCTTCATGAAACAAGTGGGGGAGTCGAGGGCTGCCTTGTGCAGCAGCCGGCGGCTCCCTCGGAATTAGGTTTGGGACTCCCTTGCAGTGCTCTCAGGCACTCACACAACAAAATGCCTCCACCCTCGGGAGCGGCTGTTTTAGCTGGGGCACGCGTCTTTTACCGAGTTTTCCCTTCGAGTGGGGTGGCTGTACTTGAGCCTGCACGCACCCCCCGGGGCAACGGTACCAGCCCCGGAGGCCTGGTGTGAGTTGAGAGCTCCCTGCTGTGCGGCCTGTCTCCCCCCCACCCCCCCACCCCCCCACCCCGGGCCTTACGGAATGGAGCCCGGCCCCGGGCCCCCTAACCCACAGGACCCCCTCAACTGCTTCCTCCCACACAGAGGTCGATGGTGGCTAAAGCACGGTGTCTCTGCAGTGTTGCTGCTTCGAGTTAGAACGCTTGCGGTTAGACTGCTATGCAAAAGCGGGACCACAGTGCTCCCTTCCTGAAACGAGCGGGGAGCGTGTGCTGCCTTCTGCCGGGGCCTGCGTCTCACACGGAAAGCGGTTTGGGCCTCCCATGCCGGGCGCTCACGCGTGCACACAGCAGAACGCTTCCAGCCTCCGGCATGGGCATGGCTCTTTTAGCCGGAGCGGGAATTCTCTACAGGGTGGTTCCTTTGAGTTAGGGGGTTGGCTTGAGGCCTGCGGGCGCGCCCGGGGCAAGGGGAGTAGCCTCAGAAAGGAGAGGTGAGTGGAGAGCTGCCTTCCGCACCGGCCCCTTTCTCGCTCCATTTCACGCAGGGGACCCTGTCCCCAGTCTCTCCAACACGAGAACTGTAAAATGCCTCTGGCTTCAGGAACGGCCCTGTCAACTAGAGCGCAGCCCTTCTATAGCATTCACTCTTGCTCTTAGCAGCCTGGGAACTAGGCATCCAGGCACACAGGGTGCAGCAGGGCTCAGCTCCTAAAGCAAGGCGTGAGTCGACAGCAGCCTTCCTGACAGGCCTGCTTCTCACTCCGAGTCACGTTTACGTTCCATTTCTCATGCTTTCACAAAAGCACCCCATAGGTGAAGTCCCGGCTCAGGAAGGGCCGTCTGTGCTGAGGCCCGCGTTCTCTCCAGGTTTGTTCCTCGGCGTTGGCTGGATGGCACTTAGGACTCCACGCACACACGGGAGCGCCGATCGAGTCTCCCGAAACAAGAGTTGAGGCGACAGGGTGCCCTCTGCCCATGTTGATTTCTCCCCCGGAACCCAGCTGGGACTCCCTCCCCAGGCTTGCACTCCAGCAGAGGGGAAAATGGCCGCCACCTTGTGGCGAGGCGGAGGAGCTGAAGCGGGGCTTCTTTAGCAGCTTCAACCTGCCAAACCACTGTGGAGCACTTAGCATTCCTGTGCACACGCGGAGCAGTAGTGTTAGCTCCAGGTGACAACAGCTGAGTCGAGAGGTGCCTTCCTGGCCCGGGCTGCTTCTCCCTCGGTGGCGGTGGCGGCACAGAAGGAGCCCGTTCCCCAGGCGCTCACCCACGGTAGCCGGGAAACAGCTCCCTCCCCCTCAGAGCGGTGGATGGTAGGGAAAGCTCGGTTTCCGGACACTGTTGTTTCTTGGAGGTAGAGCGCAGGCGATCAGGCTTCCATGCGAAAGCGGGGCCTCGGTGCTAGCTTCATGAAACAAGTGGGGGAGTCGAGGGCTGCCTTGTGCAGCAGCCGGCGGCTCCCTCGGAGTTAGGTTTGGGACTCCCTTGCAGTGCTCTCAGGCACGCACACAACAAAATGCCTCCACCCTCGGGAGCGTCTGTTTTAGCTGGGGCACGCATTCTCTACCGAGTTTTCCCTTCGAGTCGGGTGGCTGTCCTTCAGCCTGCACGCACCCCCCCGGGGCAACGGTACCAGCCCCCGAAGCATGATGTGAGTTGAGAGCTCCCTGCTGTCCGGCCTGTCTCTCCCCCGGTCTTACGGAATGGGTCCCGGCCCCGGGCCCTCACCCACAGGACCCCCTCAACTGCTTCCTCCCACACAGAGGCCGACGGTAGCCAAAGCACGGTGTCTCTGCAGTGTTGCTGCTTCGAGTTAGAACGCTTGCGGTTAGACTTCCATGCAAAAGCGGGGCCGCAGTGCTCGCTTCCTGCAAGGAGCGGGGAGTCGTGTGCTGCCTTCTGCGGGGGCCTGCGTCTCACACGGAAAGCGGTTTGGGCCTCCCTTGCCGGGCGCTCCTGCGTGCAAACAGCAGAACGCTTCCAGCCTCCGGCATGGGCATGGCTCTTTTAGCCGGAGCGGGAATTCTCTACAGGGTGGTTCCTTTGAGTTAGGGGGTTGTCTTGAGGCCTGCGGGCACGCCCCGGGCAAGGGGAGTAGCCTCAGAAAGGAGAGGTGAGTGGAGAGCTGCGTTCCGCACCGGCCCGTTTCTCGCTCCATTTCACGCAGGGGACCCTGTCCCCCGTCTCTCCAACACGAGCACTGTAAAATGCCTCTGGCTTCAGGAACGGCCCCGATAGCCACAGCGCAGTCTTTCTATAGCATTGATTCTTGCTCTTAGCAGCCTGGGAACTAGGCATCCAGGCACACAGGGTGCAGCAGGGCTCAGCTCCTAAAACAAGGCGTGAGTCGACAGCAGCCTTCCTGACAGGCCTGCTTCACACTCCGAGTCACGTTTAGGTTCCATTTCTCACGCTTTCACAAAAGCACACCAGAGGTGACGGTCCGGCTCAGGAAGGGCCATCTTTGCTGAGGCTCGCGTTCTCTACAGGTTTGTTCCTCGGCGTTGGCTGGATGGCACTTAGGACTGCACGCACACACGGGAGCGCCGATCGAGTTTCCCGAAACAAGAGTTGAGGCGACAGGGTGCCCTCTGCCCATGCTGATTTCTCCCCCGGAACCCAGCTGGGACTCCCTCCCCAGGCTTGCACTCCAACAGAGGGGAAAATGGCCGCCACCCTGTGGCGAGGCGGAGGAGCTGAAGCGGGGGGCTTCTTTAGCGGCTTCTCCCTGCCAAACCAGTGTGGAGCACTTAGCATTCCAGTGCACACGCGGAACAGTAGTGTTAGCTCCAGGTGACAACAGCTGAGTCGAGAGGTGCCTTCCTGGCCCGGGCTGCTTCTCCCTCGGTGGCGGCACGGAAGGAGCCCGTTCCCCAGGCGCTCACCCACGGTAGCCGGGAAAATGCTCCCTCCCCCTCAGAGCGGTGGATGGTAGCGAAAGCTCGGTTTCCGTACACTGTTGTTTCTTGGAGGTAGAGCGCAGGCGATCAGGCTTCCATGCGAAAGCGTGGCCTCGGTGCTAGCTTCATGAAACAAGTGGGGGAGTCGAGTCCTGCCTTGTGCAGCAGCCGGCGGCTCCCTCGGAATTAGGTTTGGGACTCCCTTGCAGTGCTCTCAGGCACGCACACAACAAAATGCCTCCACCCTCGGGAGCGGCTGTTTTAGCTGGCGCACGCGTCTTCTACCGAGTTTTCCCTTCGAGTGGGGTGGCTGTACTTGTGCCTGCACGCACCCCCCGGGGCCACGGTACCAGCCCCGGAGGCCTGGTGTGAGTTGAGAGATTCCTGCTGTCCTGCCTGTCTCCCCCCCACCCCCCCACCCCCCCACCCCGGACCTTACGGAATGGAGCCCGGCCCCGGGCCCCCTCACTCACAGGAACCCCTCAAGTGCTTCCTCCCACACAGAGGTGGACCGTAGCTAAAGCACGGTGTCTCTGCAGTGTTGCTGCTTCGAGTTAGAACGCTTGAGGTTAGACTTCTATGCAAAAGCGGGACCGCAGTGCTCCCTTCCTGAAACGAGCGGGGAGTCGTGTGCTGCCTTCTGCCGGGGCCTGCGTCTCACACGGAAAGCGGTTTGGGCCTCCCTTGCCGGGCTCACGCGGGCACACAGCAGAAGGCTTCCAGCCTCCGGCCTGGTTCTTTTAGCCAAAGCGGGAATTCTCTACAGGGCGGTTCCTTTGAGTTAGGGGGTTGGCTTGAGGCCGGCGGGCGCGCCCGGGGCAAGGGGAGTAGCCTCAGAAAGGAGAGGTGAGTGGAGAGCTGCCTTCCGCACCGGCCCCTTTCTCGCTCCATTTCACGCAGGGGACCCTGTCCCCAGTCTCTCCAACACGAGCACTGTAAAATGCCTCTGGCTTCAGGAACGGCCCTGTCAACTAGAGCGCAGCCCTTCTATAGCATTCACTCTTGCTCTTAGCAGCCTGGGAACTAGGCATCCAGGCACACAGGGTGCAGCAGGGCTCAGCTCCTAAAGCAAGGCGTGAGTCGACAGCAGCCTTCCTGACAGGCCTGCTTCTCTCTCCCAGTCACGTTTAGGTTCCATTTCTCATGCTTTCACAAAAGCACCCCATAGGTGACGTCCCGGCTCAGGAAAGGCCGTCTGTGCTGAGGCCCGCGTTCTCTGCAGGTCTGTTCCTCGGCGTTGGCTGGATGGCACTTAGGACTCCACGCACACACGGGAGCGCCGATCGAGTTTCCCAAAACAAGAGTTGAGGCTACAGGGTGCCCTCTGCCCATGCTGATTTCTCCCCCGGAACCCAGCTGGGACTCCCTCCCCAGGCTTGCACTCCAACAGAGGGGAAAATGGCCGCCACCCTGTGGCGAGGCGGAGGAGCTGAAGCAGGGCTTCTTTAGCGGCTTCTCCCTGCCAAACCAGTGTGGAGCACTTAGCATTCCAGTGCACACCGGAGCAGTAGTGTTAGCTCCAGGTGACAACAGCTGAGTCGAGAGGTGCCTTCCTGGCCCGGGCTGCTTCTCCCTCGGTGGCGGTGGCGGCACAGAAGGAGCCCGTTCCCCAGGCGCTCACCCACGGTAGCCGGGAAACTGCTCCCTCCCCCTCAGAGCGCTGGATGGTAGCGAAAGCAAGGTTTCCGTACAATGTTGTTTCTTGCAGGTACAGCGCAGGCGATCAGGCTTCCATGCGAAAGCGGGGCCTCGGTGCTAGCTTCATGAAACAAGTGGGGGAGTCGAGGGCTGCCTTGTGCAGCAGCCGGCGGCTCCCTCGGAATTAGGTTTGGGACTCCCTTGCAGTGCTCTCACGCACGCACACAACAAAATGCCTCCACCCTCGGGAGCGGCTGTTTTAGCTGGGGCACGCATTCTCTACCGAGTTTTCCCTTCGAGTGGGGTGGCTGTCCTTCAGCCTGCACGCACCCCCCCGGGGCAACGGTACCAGCCCCCGAAGCATGATGTGAGTTGAGAGCTCCCTGCTGTCCGGCCTGTCTCTCCCCCGGTCTTACGGAATGGGGCCCGGCCCCGGGCCCTCACCCACAGGACCCCCTCAACTGCTTCCTCCCACACAGAGGCCGACGGTAGCTAAAGCACGGTGTCTCTGCAGTGTTGCTGCTTCGAGTTAGAAAGCTTGCGGTTAGACTTCCATGCAAAAGCAGGGCCGCAGAGCTCGCATCCTGCAACAAGCGGGGAGTCGTGTGCTGCCTTCTGCGGGGGCCTGCGTCTCACACGGAAAGCGGTTCGGGCCTCCCTTGCCGGGCGCTCACGCGTGCACACAGCAGAACGCTTCAGCCTCCGGCATGGGCATGGCTGTTTTAGCCGGAGCGGGAATTCTCTACAGGGTGGTTCCTTTGAGTTAGGGGGTTGGCTTGAGGCCTGCGGGCACGGCCCGGGCAAGGGGAGTAGCCTCAGAAAGGACAGGTGAGTGGAGAGCTCCCTTCCGCACCGGCCCGTTTCTCGCTCCATTTCACGCAGGGGACCCTGTCCACCGTCTCTCCAACACGAGCACTGTAAAATGCCTCTGGCTTCAGGAACGGCCCCGATAGCCACAGCGCAGTCATTCTATAGCATTGATTCTTGCTCTTAGCAGCCTGGGAACTAGGCATCCAGGCATACAGGGTGCAGCAGGGCTCAGCTCCTAAAGCAAGGCGTGAGTCGACAGCAGCCTTCCTGACAGGCCTGCTTCTCTCTCCGAGTCACGTTTAGGTTCCTTTTCTCATGCTTTCACAAAAGCACACCAGAGGTGACGGTCCGGCTCAGGAAGGGCCTTCTTGCTGAGGCCCGCGTTCTCTACAGGTTTGTTCCTCGGCGTTGGCTGGATGGCACTTAGGACTGCACGCACACACGGGAGCGCCGATCGAGTTTCGCGAAACAAGAGTTGAGGCGACAGGGTGCCCTCTGCCCATGCTGATTTCTCCCCCGGAACCCAGCTGGGACTCCCTCCCCAGGCTTGCACTCCAGCAGAGGGGAAAATGGCCGCCACCCTGTGGCGAGGCGGAGGAGCTGAAGCAGGGCTTCTTTAGCGGCTTCTCCCTGCGAAACCAGTGTGGAGCACTTAGCATTCCAGTGCACACGCGGAGCAGTAGTGTTAGCTCCAGGTGACAACAGCTGAGTCGAGAGGTGCCTTCCTGGCCCGGGCTGCTTCTCCCTCGGTGGCGGTGGCGGCACAGAAGGAGCCCATTCCCCAGGCGCTCACCCACGGTAGCCGGGAAACTGCTCCCTCCCCCTCAGAGCGGTGGATGGTAGCGAAAGCAAGGTTTCAGTACAATGTTGTTTCTTGCAGGTACAGCGCAGGCGATCAGGCTTCCATGCGAAAGCCGGGCCTCGGTGCTAGCTTCATGAAACAAGTGGGGGAGTCGAGGGCTGCCTTGTGCAGCAGCCGGCGGCTCCCTCGGAATTAGGTTTGGGACTCCCTTGCAGTGCTCTCAGGCACTCACACAACAAAATGCCTCCACCCTCGGGAGCGGCTGTTTTAGCTGGGGCACGCGTCTTTTACCGAGTTTTCCCTTCGAGTGGGGTGGCTGTACTTGAGCCTGCACGCACCCCCCGGGGCAACGGTACCAGCCCCGGAGGCCTGTTGTGAGTTGAGAGCTCCCTGCTGTGCGGCCTGTCTCCCCCCCACCCCCCCACCCCCCCACCCCGGGCCTTACGGAATGGAGCCCGGCCCCGGGCCCCCTAACCCACAGGACCCCCTCAACTGCTTCCTCCCACACAGAGGTCGATGGTGGCTAAAGCACGGTGTCTCTGCAGTGTTGCTGCTTCGAGTTAGAACGCTTGCGGTTAGACTGCTATGCAAAAGCGGGACCACAGTGCTCCCTTCCTGAAACGAGCGGGGAGCGTGTGCTGCCTTCTGCCGGGGCCTGCGTCTCACACGGAAAGCGGTTTGGGCCTCCCATGCCGGGCGCTCACGCGTGCACACAGCAGAACGCTTCCAGCCTCCGGCATGGGCATGGCTCTTTTAGCCGGAGCGGGAATTCTCTACAGGGTGGTTCCTTTGAGTTAGGGGGTTGGCTTGAGGCCTGCGGGCGCGCCCGGGGCAAGGGGAGTAGCCTCAGAAAGGAGAGGTGAGTGGAGAGCTGCCTTCCGCACCGGCCCCTTTCTCGCTCCATTTCACGCAGGGGACCCTGTCCCCAGTCTCTCCAACACGAGAACTGTAAAATGCCTCTGGCTTCAGGAACGGCCCTGTCAACTAGAGCGCAGCCCTTCTATAGCATTCACTCTTGCTCTTAGCAGCCTGGGAACTAGGCATCCAGGCACACAGGGTGCAGCAGGGCTCAGCTCCTAAAGCAAGGCGTGAGTCGACAGCAGCCTTCCTGACAGGCCTGCTTCTCACTCCGAGTCACGTTTACGTTCCATTTCTCATGCTTTCACAAAAGCACCCCATAGGTGAAGTCCCGGCTCAGGAAGGGCCGTCTGTGCTGAGGCCCGCGTTCTCTCCAGGTTTGTTCCTCGGCGTTGGCTGGATGGCACTTAGGACTCCACGCACACACGGGAGCGCCGATCGAGTCTCCCGAAACAAGAGTTGAGGCGACAGGGTGCCCTCTGCCCATGTTGATTTCTCCCCCGGAACCCAGCTGGGACTCCCTCCCCAGGCTTGCACTCCAGCAGAGGGGAAAATGGCCGCCACCTTGTGGCGAGGCGGAGGAGCTGAAGCGGGGCTTCTTTAGCAGCTTCAACCTGCCAAACCACTGTGGAGCACTTAGCATTCCTGTGCACACGCGGAGCAGTAGTGTTAGCTCCAGGTGACAACAGCTGAGTCGAGAGGTGCCTTCCTGGCCCGGGCTGCTTCTCCCTCGGTGGCGGTGGCGGCACAGAAGGAGCCCGTTCCCCAGGCGCTCACCCACGGTAGCCGGGAAACAGCTCCCTCCCCCTCAGAGCGGTGGATGGTAGGGAAAGCTCGGTTTCCGGACACTGTTGTTTCTTGGAGGTAGAGCGCAGGCGATCAGGCTTCCATGCGAAAGCGGGGCCTCGGTGCTAGCTTCATGAAACAAGTGGGGGAGTCGAGGGCTGCCTTGTGCAGCAGCCGGCGGCTCCCTCGGAGTTAGGTTTGGGACTCCCTTGCAGTGCTCTCAGGCACGCACACAACAAAATGCCTCCACCCTCGGGAGCGTCTGTTTTAGCTGGGGCACGCATTCTCTACCGAGTTTTCCCTTCGAGTCGGGTGGCTGTCCTTCAGCCTGCACGCACCCCCCCGGGGCAACGGTACCAGCCCCCGAAGCATGATGTGAGTTGAGAGCTCCCTGCTGTCCGGCCTGTCTCTCCCCCGGTCTTACGGAATGGGTCCCGGCCCCGGGCCCTCACCCACAGGACCCCCTCAACTGCTTCCTCCCACACAGAGGCCGACGGTAGCCAAAGCACGGTGTCTCTGCAGTGTTGCTGCTTCGAGTTAGAACGCTTGCGGTTAGACTTCCATGCAAAAGCGGGGCCGCAGTGCTCGCTTCCTGCAAGGAGCGGGGAGTCGTGTGCTGCCTTCTGCGGGGGCCTGCGTCTCACACGGAAAGCGGTTTGGGCCTCCCTTGCCGGGCGCTCCTGCGTGCAAACAGCAGAACGCTTCCAGCCTCCGGCATGGGCATGGCTCTTTTAGCCGGAGCGGGAATTCTCTACAGGGTGGTTCCTTTGAGTTAGGGGGTTGTCTTGAGGCCTGCGGGCACGCCCCGGGCAAGGGGAGTAGCCTCAGAAAGGAGAGGTGAGTGGAGAGCTGCGTTCCGCACCGGCCCGTTTCTCGCTCCATTTCACGCAGGGGACCCTGTCCCCCGTCTCTCCAACACGAGCACTGTAAAATGCCTCTGGCTTCAGGAACGGCCCCGATAGCCACAGCGCAGTCTTTCTATAGCATTGATTCTTGCTCTTAGCAGCCTGGGAACTAGGCATCCAGGCACACAGGGTGCAGCAGGGCTCAGCTCCTAAAACAAGGCGTGAGTCGACAGCAGCCTTCCTGACAGGCCTGCTTCACACTCCGAGTCACGTTTAGGTTCCATTTCTCACGCTTTCACAAAAGCACACCAGAGGTGACGGTCCGGCTCAGGAAGGGCCATCTTTGCTGAGGCTCGCGTTCTCTACAGGTTTGTTCCTCGGCGTTGGCTGGATGGCACTTAGGACTGCACGCACACACGGGAGCGCCGATCGAGTTTCCCGAAACAAGAGTTGAGGCGACAGGGTGCCCTCTGCCCATGCTGATTTCTCCCCCGGAACCCAGCTGGGACTCCCTCCCCAGGCTTGCACTCCAACAGAGGGGAAAATGGCCGCCACCCTGTGGCGAGGCGGAGGAGCTGAAGCGGGGGGCTTCTTTAGCGGCTTCTCCCTGCCAAACCAGTGTGGAGCACTTAGCATTCCAGTGCACACGCGGAACAGTAGTGTTAGCTCCAGGTGACAACAGCTGAGTCGAGAGGTGCCTTCCTGGCCCGGGCTGCTTCTCCCTCGGTGGCGGCACGGAAGGAGCCCGTTCCCCAGGCGCTCACCCACGGTAGCCGGGAAAATGCTCCCTCCCCCTCAGAGCGGTGGATGGTAGCGAAAGCTCGGTTTCCGTACACTGTTGTTTCTTGGAGGTAGAGCGCAGGCGATCAGGCTTCCATGCGAAAGCGTGGCCTCGGTGCTAGCTTCATGAAACAAGTGGGGGAGTCGAGTCCTGCCTTGTGCAGCAGCCGGCGGCTCCCTCGGAATTAGGTTTGGGACTCCCTTGCAGTGCTCTCAGGCACGCACACAACAAAATGCCTCCACCCTCGGGAGCGGCTGTTTTAGCTGGCGCACGCGTCTTCTACCGAGTTTTCCCTTCGAGTGGGGTGGCTGTACTTGTGCCTGCACGCACCCCCCGGGGCCACGGTACCAGCCCCGGAGGCCTGGTGTGAGTTGAGAGATTCCTGCTGTCCTGCCTGTCTCCCCCCCACCCCCCCACCCCCCCACCCCGGACCTTACGGAATGGAGCCCGGCCCCGGGCCCCCTCACTCACAGGAACCCCTCAAGTGCTTCCTCCCACACAGAGGTGGACCGTAGCTAAAGCACGGTGTCTCTGCAGTGTTGCTGCTTCGAGTTAGAACGCTTGAGGTTAGACTTCTATGCAAAAGCGGGACCGCAGTGCTCCCTTCCTGAAACGAGCGGGGAGTCGTGTGCTGCCTTCTGCCGGGGCCTGCGTCTCACACGGAAAGCGGTTTGGGCCTCCCTTGCCGGGCTCACGCGGGCACACAGCAGAAGGCTTCCAGCCTCCGGCCTGGTTCTTTTAGCCAAAGCGGGAATTCTCTACAGGGCGGTTCCTTTGAGTTAGGGGGTTGGCTTGAGGCCGGCGGGCGCGCCCGGGGCAAGGGGAGTAGCCTCAGAAAGGAGAGGTGAGTGGAGAGCTGCCTTCCGCACCGGCCCCTTTCTCGCTCCATTTCACGCAGGGGACCCTGTCCCCAGTCTCTCCAACACGAGCACTGTAAAATGCCTCTGGCTTCAGGAACGGCCCTGTCAACTAGAGCGCAGCCCTTCTATAGCATTCACTCTTGCTCTTAGCAGCCTGGGAACTAGGCATCCAGGCACACAGGGTGCAGCAGGGCTCAGCTCCTAAAGCAAGGCGTGAGTCGACAGCAGCCTTCCTGACAGGCCTGCTTCTCTCTCCCAGTCACGTTTAGGTTCCATTTCTCATGCTTTCACAAAAGCACCCCATAGGTGACGTCCCGGCTCAGGAAAGGCCGTCTGTGCTGAGGCCCGCGTTCTCTGCAGGTCTGTTCCTCGGCGTTGGCTGGATGGCACTTAGGACTCCACGCACACACGGGAGCGCCGATCGAGTTTCCCAAAACAAGAGTTGAGGCTACAGGGTGCCCTCTGCCCATGCTGATTTCTCCCCCGGAACCCAGCTGGGACTCCCTCCCCAGGCTTGCACTCCAACAGAGGGGAAAATGGCCGCCACCCTGTGGCGAGGCGGAGGAGCTGAAGCAGGGCTTCTTTAGCGGCTTCTCCCTGCCAAACCAGTGTGGAGCACTTAGCATTCCAGTGCACACCGGAGCAGTAGTGTTAGCTCCAGGTGACAACAGCTGAGTCGAGAGGTGCCTTCCTGGCCCGGGCTGCTTCTCCCTCGGTGGCGGTGGCGGCACAGAAGGAGCCCGTTCCCCAGGCGCTCACCCACGGTAGCCGGGAAACTGCTCCCTCCCCCTCAGAGCGCTGGATGGTAGCGAAAGCAAGGTTTCCGTACAATGTTGTTTCTTGCAGGTACAGCGCAGGCGATCAGGCTTCCATGCGAAAGCGGGGCCTCGGTGCTAGCTTCATGAAACAAGTGGGGGAGTCGAGGGCTGCCTTGTGCAGCAGCCGGCGGCTCCCTCGGAATTAGGTTTGGGACTCCCTTGCAGTGCTCTCACGCACGCACACAACAAAATGCCTCCACCCTCGGGAGCGGCTGTTTTAGCTGGGGCACGCATTCTCTACCGAGTTTTCCCTTCGAGTGGGGTGGCTGTCCTTCAGCCTGCACGCACCCCCCCGGGGCAACGGTACCAGCCCCCGAAGCATGATGTGAGTTGAGAGCTCCCTGCTGTCCGGCCTGTCTCTCCCCCGGTCTTACGGAATGGGGCCCGGCCCCGGGCCCTCACCCACAGGACCCCCTCAACTGCTTCCTCCCACACAGAGGCCGACGGTAGCTAAAGCACGGTGTCTCTGCAGTGTTGCTGCTTCGAGTTAGAAAGCTTGCGGTTAGACTTCCATGCAAAAGCAGGGCCGCAGAGCTCGCATCCTGCAACAAGCGGGGAGTCGTGTGCTGCCTTCTGCGGGGGCCTGCGTCTCACACGGAAAGCGGTTCGGGCCTCCCTTGCCGGGCGCTCACGCGTGCACACAGCAGAACGCTTCAGCCTCCGGCATGGGCATGGCTGTTTTAGCCGGAGCGGGAATTCTCTACAGGGTGGTTCCTTTGAGTTAGGGGGTTGGCTTGAGGCCTGCGGGCACGGCCCGGGCAAGGGGAGTAGCCTCAGAAAGGACAGGTGAGTGGAGAGCTCCCTTCCGCACCGGCCCGTTTCTCGCTCCATTTCACGCAGGGGACCCTGTCCACCGTCTCTCCAACACGAGCACTGTAAAATGCCTCTGGCTTCAGGAACGGCCCCGATAGCCACAGCGCAGTCATTCTATAGCATTGATTCTTGCTCTTAGCAGCCTGGGAACTAGGCATCCAGGCACACAGGGTGCAGCAGGGCTCAGCTCCTAAAGCAAGGCGTGAGTCGACAGCAGCCTTCCTGACAGGCCTGCTTCTCTCTCCGAGTCACGTTTAGGTTCCTTTTCTCATGCTTTCACAAAAGCACACCAGAGGTGACGGTCCGGCTCAGGAAGGGCCTTCTTGCTGAGGCCCGCGTTCTCTACAGGTTTGTTCCTCGGCGTTGGCTGGATGGCACTTAGGACTGCACGCACACACGGGAGCGCCGATCGAGTTTCGCGAAACAAGAGTTGAGGCGACAGGGTGCCCTCTGCCCATGCTGATTTCTCCCCCGGAACCCAGCTGGGACTCCCTCCCCAGGCTTGCACTCCAGCAGAGGGGAAAATGGCCGCCACCCTGTGGCGAGGCGGAGGAGCTGAAGCAGGGCTTCTTTAGCGGCTTCTCCCTGCGAAACCAGTGTGGAGCACTTAGCATTCCAGTGCACACGCGGAGCAGTAGTGTTAGCTCCAGGTGACAACAGCTGAGTCGAGAGGTGCCTTCCTGGCCCGGGCTGCTTCTCCCTCGGTGGCGGTGGCGGCACAGAAGGAGCCCATTCCCCAGGCGCTCACCCACGGTAGCCGGGAAACTGCTCCCTCCCCCTCAGAGCGGTGGATGGTAGCGAAAGCAAGGTTTCAGTACAATGTTGTTTCTTGCAGGTACAGCGCAGGCGATCAGGCTTCCATGCGAAAGCCGGGCCTCGGTGCTAGCTTCATGAAACAAGTGGGGGAGTCGAGGGCTGCCTTGTGCAGCAGCCGGCGGCTCCCTCGGAATTAGGTTTGGGACTCCCTTGCAGTGCTCTCAGGCACTCACACAACAAAATGCCTCCACCCTCGGGAGCGGCTGTTTTAGCTGGGGCACGCGTCTTTTACCGAGTTTTCCCTTCGAGTGGGGTGGCTGTACTTGAGCCTGCACGCACCCCCCGGGGCAACGGTACCAGCCCCGGAGGCCTGTTGTGAGTTGAGAGCTCCCTGCTGTGCGGCCTGTCTCCCCCCCACCCCCCCACCCCCCCACCCCGGGCCTTACGGAATGGAGCCCGGCCCCGGGCCCCCTAACCCACAGGACCCCCTCAACTGCTTCCTCCCACACAGAGGTCGATGGTGGCTAAAGCACGGTGTCTCTGCAGTGTTGCTGCTTCGAGTTAGAACGCTTGCGGTTAGACTGCTATGCAAAAGCGGGACCACAGTGCTCCCTTCCTGAAACGAGCGGGGAGCGTGTGCTGCCTTCTGCCGGGGCCTGCGTCTCACACGGAAAGCGGTTTGGGCCTCCCATGCCGGGCGCTCACGCGTGCACACAGCAGAACGCTTCCAGCCTCCGGCATGGGCATGGCTCTTTTAGCCGGAGCGGGAATTCTCTACAGGGTGGTTCCTTTGAGTTAGGGGGTTGGCTTGAGGCCTGCGGGCGCGCCCGGGGCAAGGGGAGTAGCCTCAGAAAGGAGAGGTGAGTGGAGAGCTGCCTTCCGCACCGGCCCCTTTCTCGCTCCATTTCACGCAGGGGACCCTGTCCCCAGTCTCTCCAACACGAGAACTGTAAAATGCCTCTGGCTTCAGGAACGGCCCTGTCAACTAGAGCGCAGCCCTTCTATAGCATTCACTCTTGCTCTTAGCAGCCTGGGAACTAGGCATCCAGGCACACAGGGTGCAGCAGGGCTCAGCTCCTAAAGCAAGGCGTGAGTCGACAGCAGCCTTCCTGACAGGCCTGCTTCTCACTCCGAGTCACGTTTACGTTCCATTTCTCATGCTTTCACAAAAGCACCCCATAGGTGAAGTCCCGGCTCAGGAAGGGCCGTCTGTGCTGAGGCCCGCGTTCTCTCCAGGTTTGTTCCTCGGCGTTGGCTGGATGGCACTTAGGACTCCACGCACACACGGGAGCGCCGATCGAGTCTCCCGAAACAAGAGTTGAGGCGACAGGGTGCCCTCTGCCCATGTTGATTTCTCCCCCGGAACCCAGCTGGGACTCCCTCCCCAGGCTTGCACTCCAGCAGAGGGGAAAATGGCCGCCACCTTGTGGCGAGGCGGAGGAGCTGAAGCGGGGCTTCTTTAGCAGCTTCAACCTGCCAAACCACTGTGGAGCACTTAGCATTCCTGTGCACACGCGGAGCAGTAGTGTTAGCTCCAGGTGACAACAGCTGAGTCGAGAGGTGCCTTCCTGGCCCGGGCTGCTTCTCCCTCGGTGGCGGTGGCGGCACAGAAGGAGCCCGTTCCCCAGGCGCTCACCCACGGTAGCCGGGAAACAGCTCCCTCCCCCTCAGAGCGGTGGATGGTAGGGAAAGCTCGGTTTCCGGACACTGTTGTTTCTTGGAGGTAGAGCGCAGGCGATCAGGCTTCCATGCGAAAGCGGGGCCTCGGTGCTAGCTTCATGAAACAAGTGGGGGAGTCGAGGGCTGCCTTGTGCAGCAGCCGGCGGCTCCCTCGGAGTTAGGTTTGGGACTCCCTTGCAGTGCTCTCAGGCACGCACACAACAAAATGCCTCCACCCTCGGGAGCGTCTGTTTTAGCTGGGGCACGCATTCTCTACCGAGTTTTCCCTTCGAGTCGGGTGGCTGTCCTTCAGCCTGCACGCACCCCCCCGGGGCAACGGTACCAGCCCCCGAAGCATGATGTGAGTTGAGAGCTCCCTGCTGTCCGGCCTGTCTCTCCCCCGGTCTTACGGAATGGGTCCCGGCCCCGGGCCCTCACCCACAGGACCCCCTCAACTGCTTCCTCCCACACAGAGGCCGACGGTAGCCAAAGCACGGTGTCTCTGCAGTGTTGCTGCTTCGAGTTAGAACGCTTGCGGTTAGACTTCCATGCAAAAGCGGGGCCGCAGTGCTCGCTTCCTGCAAGGAGCGGGGAGTCGTGTGCTGCCTTCTGCGGGGGCCTGCGTCTCACACGGAAAGCGGTTTGGGCCTCCCTTGCCGGGCGCTCCTGCGTGCAAACAGCAGAACGCTTCCAGCCTCCGGCATGGGCATGGCTCTTTTAGCCGGAGCGGGAATTCTCTACAGGGTGGTTCCTTTGAGTTAGGGGGTTGTCTTGAGGCCTGCGGGCACGCCCCGGGCAAGGGGAGTAGCCTCAGAAAGGAGAGGTGAGTGGAGAGCTGCGTTCCGCACCGGCCCGTTTCTCGCTCCATTTCACGCAGGGGACCCTGTCCCCCGTCTCTCCAACACGAGCACTGTAAAATGCCTCTGGCTTCAGGAACGGCCCCGATAGCCACAGCGCAGTCTTTCTATAGCATTGATTCTTGCTCTTAGCAGCCTGGGAACTAGGCATCCAGGCACACAGGGTGCAGCAGGGCTCAGCTCCTAAAACAAGGCGTGAGTCGACAGCAGCCTTCCTGACAGGCCTGCTTCACACTCCGAGTCACGTTTAGGTTCCATTTCTCACGCTTTCACAAAAGCACACCAGAGGTGACGGTCCGGCTCAGGAAGGGCCATCTTTGCTGAGGCTCGCGTTCTCTACAGGTTTGTTCCTCGGCGTTGGCTGGATGGCACTTAGGACTGCACGCACACACGGGAGCGCCGATCGAGTTTCCCGAAACAAGAGTTGAGGCGACAGGGTGCCCTCTGCCCATGCTGATTTCTCCCCCGGAACCCAGCTGGGACTCCCTCCCCAGGCTTGCACTCCAACAGAGGGGAAAATGGCCGCCACCCTGTGGCGAGGCGGAGGAGCTGAAGCGGGGGGCTTCTTTAGCGGCTTCTCCCTGCCAAACCAGTGTGGAGCACTTAGCATTCCAGTGCACACGCGGAACAGTAGTGTTAGCTCCAGGTGACAACAGCTGAGTCGAGAGGTGCCTTCCTGGCCCGGGCTGCTTCTCCCTCGGTGGCGGCACGGAAGGAGCCCGTTCCCCAGGCGCTCACCCACGGTAGCCGGGAAAATGCTCCCTCCCCCTCAGAGCGGTGGATGGTAGCGAAAGCTCGGTTTCCGTACACTGTTGTTTCTTGGAGGTAGAGCGCAGGCGATCAGGCTTCCATGCGAAAGCGTGGCCTCGGTGCTAGCTTCATGAAACAAGTGGGGGAGTCGAGTCCTGCCTTGTGCAGCAGCCGGCGGCTCCCTCGGAATTAGGTTTGGGACTCCCTTGCAGTGCTCTCAGGCACGCACACAACAAAATGCCTCCACCCTCGGGAGCGGCTGTTTTAGCTGGCGCACGCGTCTTCTACCGAGTTTTCCCTTCGAGTGGGGTGGCTGTACTTGTGCCTGCACGCACCCCCCGGGGCCACGGTACCAGCCCCGGAGGCCTGGTGTGAGTTGAGAGATTCCTGCTGTCCTGCCTGTCTCCCCCCCACCCCCCCACCCCCCCACCCCGGACCTTACGGAATGGAGCCCGGCCCCGGGCCCCCTCACTCACAGGAACCCCTCAAGTGCTTCCTCCCACACAGAGGTGGACCGTAGCTAAAGCACGGTGTCTCTGCAGTGTTGCTGCTTCGAGTTAGAACGCTTGAGGTTAGACTTCTATGCAAAAGCGGGACCGCAGTGCTCCCTTCCTGAAACGAGCGGGGAGTCGTGTGCTGCCTTCTGCCGGGGCCTGCGTCTCACACGGAAAGCGGTTTGGGCCTCCCTTGCCGGGCTCACGCGGGCACACAGCAGAAGGCTTCCAGCCTCCGGCCTGGTTCTTTTAGCCAAAGCGGGAATTCTCTACAGGGCGGTTCCTTTGAGTTAGGGGGTTGGCTTGAGGCCGGCGGGCGCGCCCGGGGCAAGGGGAGTAGCCTCAGAAAGGAGAGGTGAGTGGAGAGCTGCCTTCCGCACCGGCCCCTTTCTCGCTCCATTTCACGCAGGGGACCCTGTCCCCAGTCTCTCCAACACGAGCACTGTAAAATGCCTCTGGCTTCAGGAACGGCCCTGTCAACTAGAGCGCAGCCCTTCTATAGCATTCACTCTTGCTCTTAGCAGCCTGGGAACTAGGCATCCAGGCACACAGGGTGCAGCAGGGCTCAGCTCCTAAAGCAAGGCGTGAGTCGACAGCAGCCTTCCTGACAGGCCTGCTTCTCTCTCCCAGTCACGTTTAGGTTCCATTTCTCATGCTTTCACAAAAGCACCCCATAGGTGACGTCCCGGCTCAGGAAAGGCCGTCTGTGCTGAGGCCCGCGTTCTCTGCAGGTCTGTTCCTCGGCGTTGGCTGGATGGCACTTAGGACTCCACGCACACACGGGAGCGCCGATCGAGTTTCCCAAAACAAGAGTTGAGGCTACAGGGTGCCCTCTGCCCATGCTGATTTCTCCCCCGGAACCCAGCTGGGACTCCCTCCCCAGGCTTGCACTCCAACAGAGGGGAAAATGGCCGCCACCCTGTGGCGAGGCGGAGGAGCTGAAGCAGGGCTTCTTTAGCGGCTTCTCCCTGCCAAACCAGTGTGGAGCACTTAGCATTCCAGTGCACACCGGAGCAGTAGTGTTAGCTCCAGGTGACAACAGCTGAGTCGAGAGGTGCCTTCCTGGCCCGGGCTGCTTCTCCCTCGGTGGCGGTGGCGGCACAGAAGGAGCCCGTTCCCCAGGCGCTCACCCACGGTAGCCGGGAAACTGCTCCCTCCCCCTCAGAGCGCTGGATGGTAGCGAAAGCAAGGTTTCCGTACAATGTTGTTTCTTGCAGGTACAGCGCAGGCGATCAGGCTTCCATGCGAAAGCGGGGCCTCGGTGCTAGCTTCATGAAACAAGTGGGGGAGTCGAGGGCTGCCTTGTGCAGCAGCCGGCGGCTCCCTCGGAATTAGGTTTGGGACTCCCTTGCAGTGCTCTCACGCACGCACACAACAAAATGCCTCCACCCTCGGGAGCGGCTGTTTTAGCTGGGGCACGCATTCTCTACCGAGTTTTCCCTTCGAGTGGGGTGGCTGTCCTTCAGCCTGCACGCACCCCCCCGGGGCAACGGTACCAGCCCCCGAAGCATGATGTGAGTTGAGAGCTCCCTGCTGTCCGGCCTGTCTCTCCCCCGGTCTTACGGAATGGGGCCCGGCCCCGGGCCCTCACCCACAGGACCCCCTCAACTGCTTCCTCCCACACAGAGGCCGACGGTAGCTAAAGCACGGTGTCTCTGCAGTGTTGCTGCTTCGAGTTAGAAAGCTTGCGGTTAGACTTCCATGCAAAAGCAGGGCCGCAGAGCTCGCATCCTGCAACAAGCGGGGAGTCGTGTGCTGCCTTCTGCGGGGGCCTGCGTCTCACACGGAAAGCGGTTCGGGCCTCCCTTGCCGGGCGCTCACGCGTGCACACAGCAGAACGCTTCAGCCTCCGGCATGGGCATGGCTGTTTTAGCCGGAGCGGGAATTCTCTACAGGGTGGTTCCTTTGAGTTAGGGGGTTGGCTTGAGGCCTGCGGGCACGGCCCGGGCAAGGGGAGTAGCCTCAGAAAGGACAGGTGAGTGGAGAGCTCCCTTCCGCACCGGCCCGTTTCTCGCTCCATTTCACGCAGGGGACCCTGTCCACCGTCTCTCCAACACGAGCACTGTAAAATGCCTCTGGCTTCAGGAACGGCCCCGATAGCCACAGCGCAGTCATTCTATAGCATTGATTCTTGCTCTTAGCAGCCTGGGAACTAGGCATCCAGGCACACAGGGTGCAGCAGGGCTCAGCTCCTAAAGCAAGGCGTGAGTCGACAGCAGCCTTCCTGACAGGCCTGCTTCTCTCTCCGAGTCACGTTTAGGTTCCTTTTCTCATGCTTTCACAAAAGCACACCAGAGGTGACGGTCCGGCTCAGGAAGGGCCTTCTTGCTGAGGCCCGCGTTCTCTACAGGTTTGTTCCTCGGCGTTGGCTGGATGGCACTTAGGACTGCACGCACACACGGGAGCGCCGATCGAGTTTCGCGAAACAAGAGTTGAGGCGACAGGGTGCCCTCTGCCCATGCTGATTTCTCCCCCGGAACCCAGCTGGGACTCCCTCCCCAGGCTTGCACTCCAGCAGAGGGGAAAATGGCCGCCACCCTGTGGCGAGGCGGAGGAGCTGAAGCAGGGCTTCTTTAGCGGCTTCTCCCTGCGAAACCAGTGTGGAGCACTTAGCATTCCAGTGCACACGCGGAGCAGTAGTGTTAGCTCCAGGTGACAACAGCTGAGTCGAGAGGTGCCTTCCTGGCCCGGGCTGCTTCTCCCTCGGTGGCGGTGGCGGCACAGAAGGAGCCCATTCCCCAGGCGCTCACCCACGGTAGCCGGGAAACTGCTCCCTCCCCCTCAGAGCGGTGGATGGTAGCGAAAGCAAGGTTTCAGTACAATGTTGTTTCTTGCAGGTACAGCGCAGGCGATCAGGCTTCCATGCGAAAGCCGGGCCTCGGTGCTAGCTTCATGAAACAAGTGGGGGAGTCGAGGGCTGCCTTGTGCAGCAGCCGGCGGCTCCCTCGGAATTAGGTTTGGGACTCCCTTGCAGTGCTCTCAGGCACTCACACAACAAAATGCCTCCACCCTCGGGAGCGGCTGTTTTAGCTGGGGCACGCGTCTTTTACCGAGTTTTCCCTTCGAGTGGGGTGGCTGTACTTGAGCCTGCACGCACCCCCCGGGGCAACGGTACCAGCCCCGGAGGCCTGTTGTGAGTTGAGAGCTCCCTGCTGTGCGGCCTGTCTCCCCCCCACCCCCCCACCCCCCCACCCCGGGCCTTACGGAATGGAGCCCGGCCCCGGGCCCCCTAACCCACAGGACCCCCTCAACTGCTTCCTCCCACACAGAGGTCGATGGTGGCTAAAGCACGGTGTCTCTGCAGTGTTGCTGCTTCGAGTTAGAACGCTTGCGGTTAGACTGCTATGCAAAAGCGGGACCACAGTGCTCCCTTCCTGAAACGAGCGGGGAGCGTGTGCTGCCTTCTGCCGGGGCCTGCGTCTCACACGGAAAGCGGTTTGGGCCTCCCATGCCGGGCGCTCACGCGTGCACACAGCAGAACGCTTCCAGCCTCCGGCATGGGCATGGCTCTTTTAGCCGGAGCGGGAATTCTCTACAGGGTGGTTCCTTTGAGTTAGGGGGTTGGCTTGAGGCCTGCGGGCGCGCCCGGGGCAAGGGGAGTAGCCTCAGAAAGGAGAGGTGAGTGGAGAGCTGCCTTCCGCACCGGCCCCTTTCTCGCTCCATTTCACGCAGGGGACCCTGTCCCCAGTCTCTCCAACACGAGAACTGTAAAATGCCTCTGGCTTCAGGAACGGCCCTGTCAACTAGAGCGCAGCCCTTCTATAGCATTCACTCTTGCTCTTAGCAGCCTGGGAACTAGGCATCCAGGCACACAGGGTGCAGCAGGGCTCAGCTCCTAAAGCAAGGCGTGAGTCGACAGCAGCCTTCCTGACAGGCCTGCTTCTCACTCCGAGTCACGTTTACGTTCCATTTCTCATGCTTTCACAAAAGCACCCCATAGGTGAAGTCCCGGCTCAGGAAGGGCCGTCTGTGCTGAGGCCCGCGTTCTCTCCAGGTTTGTTCCTCGGCGTTGGCTGGATGGCACTTAGGACTCCACGCACACACGGGAGCGCCGATCGAGTCTCCCGAAACAAGAGTTGAGGCGACAGGGTGCCCTCTGCCCATGTTGATTTCTCCCCCGGAACCCAGCTGGGACTCCCTCCCCAGGCTTGCACTCCAGCAGAGGGGAAAATGGCCGCCACCTTGTGGCGAGGCGGAGGAGCTGAAGCGGGGCTTCTTTAGCAGCTTCAACCTGCCAAACCACTGTGGAGCACTTAGCATTCCTGTGCACACGCGGAGCAGTAGTGTTAGCTCCAGGTGACAACAGCTGAGTCGAGAGGTGCCTTCCTGGCCCGGGCTGCTTCTCCCTCGGTGGCGGTGGCGGCACAGAAGGAGCCCGTTCCCCAGGCGCTCACCCACGGTAGCCGGGAAACAGCTCCCTCCCCCTCAGAGCGGTGGATGGTAGGGAAAGCTCGGTTTCCGGACACTGTTGTTTCTTGGAGGTAGAGCGCAGGCGATCAGGCTTCCATGCGAAAGCGGGGCCTCGGTGCTAGCTTCATGAAACAAGTGGGGGAGTCGAGGGCTGCCTTGTGCAGCAGCCGGCGGCTCCCTCGGAGTTAGGTTTGGGACTCCCTTGCAGTGCTCTCAGGCACGCACACAACAAAATGCCTCCACCCTCGGGAGCGTCTGTTTTAGCTGGGGCACGCATTCTCTACCGAGTTTTCCCTTCGAGTCGGGTGGCTGTCCTTCAGCCTGCACGCACCCCCCCGGGGCAACGGTACCAGCCCCCGAAGCATGATGTGAGTTGAGAGCTCCCTGCTGTCCGGCCTGTCTCTCCCCCGGTCTTACGGAATGGGTCCCGGCCCCGGGCCCTCACCCACAGGACCCCCTCAACTGCTTCCTCCCACACAGAGGCCGACGGTAGCCAAAGCACGGTGTCTCTGCAGTGTTGCTGCTTCGAGTTAGAACGCTTGCGGTTAGACTTCCATGCAAAAGCGGGGCCGCAGTGCTCGCTTCCTGCAAGGAGCGGGGAGTCGTGTGCTGCCTTCTGCGGGGGCCTGCGTCTCACACGGAAAGCGGTTTGGGCCTCCCTTGCCGGGCGCTCCTGCGTGCAAACAGCAGAACGCTTCCAGCCTCCGGCATGGGCATGGCTCTTTTAGCCGGAGCGGGAATTCTCTACAGGGTGGTTCCTTTGAGTTAGGGGGTTGTCTTGAGGCCTGCGGGCACGCCCCGGGCAAGGGGAGTAGCCTCAGAAAGGAGAGGTGAGTGGAGAGCTGCGTTCCGCACCGGCCCGTTTCTCGCTCCATTTCACGCAGGGGACCCTGTCCCCCGTCTCTCCAACACGAGCACTGTAAAATGCCTCTGGCTTCAGGAACGGCCCCGATAGCCACAGCGCAGTCTTTCTATAGCATTGATTCTTGCTCTTAGCAGCCTGGGAACTAGGCATCCAGGCACACAGGGTGCAGCAGGGCTCAGCTCCTAAAACAAGGCGTGAGTCGACAGCAGCCTTCCTGACAGGCCTGCTTCACACTCCGAGTCACGTTTAGGTTCCATTTCTCACGCTTTCACAAAAGCACACCAGAGGTGACGGTCCGGCTCAGGAAGGGCCATCTTTGCTGAGGCTCGCGTTCTCTACAGGTTTGTTCCTCGGCGTTGGCTGGATGGCACTTAGGACTGCACGCACACACGGGAGCGCCGATCGAGTTTCCCGAAACAAGAGTTGAGGCGACAGGGTGCCCTCTGCCCATGCTGATTTCTCCCCCGGAACCCAGCTGGGACTCCCTCCCCAGGCTTGCACTCCAACAGAGGGGAAAATGGCCGCCACCCTGTGGCGAGGCGGAGGAGCTGAAGCGGGGGGCTTCTTTAGCGGCTTCTCCCTGCCAAACCAGTGTGGAGCACTTAGCATTCCAGTGCACACGCGGAACAGTAGTGTTAGCTCCAGGTGACAACAGCTGAGTCGAGAGGTGCCTTCCTGGCCCGGGCTGCTTCTCCCTCGGTGGCGGCACGGAAGGAGCCCGTTCCCCAGGCGCTCACCCACGGTAGCCGGGAAAATGCTCCCTCCCCCTCAGAGCGGTGGATGGTAGCGAAAGCTCGGTTTCCGTACACTGTTGTTTCTTGGAGGTAGAGCGCAGGCGATCAGGCTTCCATGCGAAAGCGTGGCCTCGGTGCTAGCTTCATGAAACAAGTGGGGGAGTCGAGTCCTGCCTTGTGCAGCAGCCGGCGGCTCCCTCGGAATTAGGTTTGGGACTCCCTTGCAGTGCTCTCAGGCACGCACACAACAAAATGCCTCCACCCTCGGGAGCGGCTGTTTTAGCTGGCGCACGCGTCTTCTACCGAGTTTTCCCTTCGAGTGGGGTGGCTGTACTTGTGCCTGCACGCACCCCCCGGGGCCACGGTACCAGCCCCGGAGGCCTGGTGTGAGTTGAGAGATTCCTGCTGTCCTGCCTGTCTCCCCCCCACCCCCCCACCCCCCCACCCCGGACCTTACGGAATGGAGCCCGGCCCCGGGCCCCCTCACTCACAGGAACCCCTCAAGTGCTTCCTCCCACACAGAGGTGGACCGTAGCTAAAGCACGGTGTCTCTGCAGTGTTGCTGCTTCGAGTTAGAACGCTTGAGGTTAGACTTCTATGCAAAAGCGGGACCGCAGTGCTCCCTTCCTGAAACGAGCGGGGAGTCGTGTGCTGCCTTCTGCCGGGGCCTGCGTCTCACACGGAAAGCGGTTTGGGCCTCCCTTGCCGGGCTCACGCGGGCACACAGCAGAAGGCTTCCAGCCTCCGGCCTGGTTCTTTTAGCCAAAGCGGGAATTCTCTACAGGGCGGTTCCTTTGAGTTAGGGGGTTGGCTTGAGGCCGGCGGGCGCGCCCGGGGCAAGGGGAGTAGCCTCAGAAAGGAGAGGTGAGTGGAGAGCTGCCTTCCGCACCGGCCCCTTTCTCGCTCCATTTCACGCAGGGGACCCTGTCCCCAGTCTCTCCAACACGAGCACTGTAAAATGCCTCTGGCTTCAGGAACGGCCCTGTCAACTAGAGCGCAGCCCTTCTATAGCATTCACTCTTGCTCTTAGCAGCCTGGGAACTAGGCATCCAGGCACACAGGGTGCAGCAGGGCTCAGCTCCTAAAGCAAGGCGTGAGTCGACAGCAGCCTTCCTGACAGGCCTGCTTCTCTCTCCCAGTCACGTTTAGGTTCCATTTCTCATGCTTTCACAAAAGCACCCCATAGGTGACGTCCCGGCTCAGGAAAGGCCGTCTGTGCTGAGGCCCGCGTTCTCTGCAGGTCTGTTCCTCGGCGTTGGCTGGATGGCACTTAGGACTCCACGCACACACGGGAGCGCCGATCGAGTTTCCCAAAACAAGAGTTGAGGCTACAGGGTGCCCTCTGCCCATGCTGATTTCTCCCCCGGAACCCAGCTGGGACTCCCTCCCCAGGCTTGCACTCCAACAGAGGGGAAAATGGCCGCCACCCTGTGGCGAGGCGGAGGAGCTGAAGCAGGGCTTCTTTAGCGGCTTCTCCCTGCCAAACCAGTGTGGAGCACTTAGCATTCCAGTGCACACCGGAGCAGTAGTGTTAGCTCCAGGTGACAACAGCTGAGTCGAGAGGTGCCTTCCTGGCCCGGGCTGCTTCTCCCTCGGTGGCGGTGGCGGCACAGAAGGAGCCCGTTCCCCAGGCGCTCACCCACGGTAGCCGGGAAACTGCTCCCTCCCCCTCAGAGCGCTGGATGGTAGCGAAAGCAAGGTTTCCGTACAATGTTGTTTCTTGCAGGTACAGCGCAGGCGATCAGGCTTCCATGCGAAAGCGGGGCCTCGGTGCTAGCTTCATGAAACAAGTGGGGGAGTCGAGGGCTGCCTTGTGCAGCAGCCGGCGGCTCCCTCGGAATTAGGTTTGGGACTCCCTTGCAGTGCTCTCACGCACGCACACAACAAAATGCCTCCACCCTCGGGAGCGGCTGTTTTAGCTGGGGCACGCATTCTCTACCGAGTTTTCCCTTCGAGTGGGGTGGCTGTCCTTCAGCCTGCACGCACCCCCCCGGGGCAACGGTACCAGCCCCCGAAGCATGATGTGAGTTGAGAGCTCCCTGCTGTCCGGCCTGTCTCTCCCCCGGTCTTACGGAATGGGGCCCGGCCCCGGGCCCTCACCCACAGGACCCCCTCAACTGCTTCCTCCCACACAGAGGCCGACGGTAGCTAAAGCACGGTGTCTCTGCAGTGTTGCTGCTTCGAGTTAGAAAGCTTGCGGTTAGACTTCCATGCAAAAGCAGGGCCGCAGAGCTCGCATCCTGCAACGAGCGGGGAGTCGTGTGCTGCCTTCTGCGGGGGCCTGCGTCTCACACGGAAAGCGGTTCGGGCCTCCCTTGCCGGGCGCTCACGCGTGCACACAGCAGAACGCTTCAGCCTCCGGCATGGGCATGGCTGTTTTAGCCGGAGCGGGAATTCTCTACAGGGTGGTTCCTTTGAGTTAGGGGGTTGGCTTGAGGCCTGCGGGCACGGCCCGGGCAAGGGGAGTAGCCTCAGAAAGGACAGGTGAGTGGAGAGCTCCCTTCCGCACCGGCCCGTTTCTCGCTCCATTTCACGCAGGGGACCCTGTCCACCGTCTCTCCAACACGAGCACTGTAAAATGCCTCTGGCTTCAGGAACGGCCCCGATAGCCACAGCGCAGTCATTCTATAGCATTGATTCTTGCTCTTAGCAGCCTGGGAACTAGGCATCCAGGCACACAGGGTGCAGCAGGGCTCAGCTCCTAAAGCAAGGCGTGAGTCGACAGCAGCCTTCCTGACAGGCCTGCTTCTCTCTCCGAGTCACGTTTAGGTTCCTTTTCTCATGCTTTCAAAAAGCACACCAGAGGTGACGGTCCGGCTCAGGAAGGGCCTTCTTGCTGAGGCCCGCGTTCTCTACAGGTTTGTTCCTCGGCGTTGGCTGGATGGCACTTAGGACTGCACGCACACACGGGAGCGCCGATCGAGTTTCGCGAAACAAGAGTTGAGGCGACAGGGTGCCCTCTGCCCATGCTGATTTCTCCCCCGGAACCCAGCTGGGACTCCCTCCCCAGGCTTGCACTCCAGCAGAGGGGAAAATGGCCGCCACCCTGTGGCGAGGCGGAGGAGCTGAAGCAGGGCTTCTTTAGCGGCTTCTCCCTGCGAAACCAGTGTGGAGCACTTAGCATTCCAGTGCACACGCGGAGCAGTAGTGTTAGCTCCAGGTGACAACAGCTGAGTCGAGAGGTGCCTTCCTGGCCCGGGCTGCTTCTCCCTCGGTGGCGGTGGCGGCACAGAAGGAGCCCATTCCCCAGGCGCTCACCCACGGTAGCCGGGAAACTGCTCCCTCCCCCTCAGAGCGGTGGATGGTAGCGAAAGCAAGGTTTCAGTACAATGTTGTTTCTTGCAGGTACAGCGCAGGCGATCAGGCTTCCATGCGAAAGCCGGGCCTCGGTGCTAGCTTCATGAAACAAGTGGGGGAGTCGAGGGCTGCCTTGTGCAGCAGCCGGCGGCTCCCTCGGAATTAGGTTTGGGACTCCCTTGCAGTGCTCTCAGGCACTCACACAACAAAATGCCTCCACCCTCGGGAGCGGCTGTTTTAGCTGGGGCACGCGTCTTTTACCGAGTTTTCCCTTCGAGTGGGGTGGCTGTACTTGAGCCTGCACGCACCCCCCGGGGCAACGGTACCAGCCCCGGAGGCCTGGTGTGAGTTGAGAGCTCCCTGCTGTGCGGCCTGTCTCCCCCCCACCCCCCCACCCCCCCACCCCGGGCCTTACGGAATGGAGCCCGGCCCCGGGCCCCCTAACCCACAGGACCCCCTCAACTGCTTCCTCCCACACAGAGGTCGATGGTGGCTAAAGCACGGTGTCTCTGCAGTGTTGCTGCTTCGAGTTAGAACGCTTGCGGTTAGACTGCTATGCAAAAGCGGGACCACAGTGCTCCCTTCCTGAAACGAGCGGGGAGCGTGTGCTGCCTTCTGCCGGGGCCTGCGTCTCACACGGAAAGCGGTTTGGGCCTCCCATGCCGGGCGCTCACGCGTGCACACAGCAGAACGCTTCCAGCCTCCGGCATGGGCATGGCTCTTTTAGCCGGAGCGGGAATTCTCTACAGGGTGGTTCCTTTGAGTTAGGGGGTTGGCTTGAGGCCTGCGGGCGCGCCCGGGGCAAGGGGAGTAGCCTCAGAAAGGAGAGGTGAGTGGAGAGCTGCCTTCCGCACCGGCCCCTTTCTCGCTCCATTTCACGCAGGGGACCCTGTCCCCAGTCTCTCCAACACGAGAACTGTAAAATGCCTCTGGCTTCAGGAACGGCCCTGTCAACTAGAGCGCAGCCCTTCTATAGCATTCACTCTTGCTCTTAGCAGCCTGGGAACTAGGCATCCAGGCACACAGGGTGCAGCAGGGCTCAGCTCCTAAAGCAAGGCGTGAGTCGACAGCAGCCTTCCTGACAGGCCTGCTTCTCACTCCGAGTCACGTTTACGTTCCATTTCTCATGCTTTCACAAAAGCACCCCATAGGTGAAGTCCCGGCTCAGGAAGGGCCGTCTGTGCTGAGGCCCGCGTTCTCTCCAGGTTTGTTCCTCGGCGTTGGCTGGATGGCACTTAGGACTCCACGCACACACGGGAGCGCCGATCGAGTCTCCCGAAACAAGAGTTGAGGCGACAGGGTGCCCTCTGCCCATGTTGATTTCTCCCCCGGAACCCAGCTGGGACTCCCTCCCCAGGCTTGCACTCCAGCAGAGGGGAAAATGGCCGCCACCTTGTGGCGAGGCGGAGGAGCTGAAGCGGGGCTTCTTTAGCAGCTTCAACCTGCCAAACCACTGTGGAGCACTTAGCATTCCTGTGCACACGCGGAGCAGTAGTGTTAGCTCCAGGTGACAACAGCTGAGTCGAGAGGTGCCTTCCTGGCCCGGGCTGCTTCTCCCTCGGTGGCGGTGGCGGCACAGAAGGAGCCCGTTCCCCAGGCGCTCACCCACGGTAGCCGGGAAACAGCTCCCTCCCCCTCAGAGCGGTGGATGGTAGGGAAAGCTCGGTTTCCGGACACTGTTGTTTCTTGGAGGTAGAGCGCAGGCGATCAGGCTTCCATGCGAAAGCGGGGCCTCGGTGCTAGCTTCATGAAACAAGTGGGGGAGTCGAGGGCTGCCTTGTGCAGCAGCCGGCGGCTCCCTCGGAGTTAGGTTTGGGACTCCCTTGCAGTGCTCTCAGGCACGCACACAACAAAATGCCTCCACCCTCGGGAGCGTCTGTTTTAGCTGGGGCACGCATTCTCTACCGAGTTTTCCCTTCGAGTCGGGTGGCTGTCCTTCAGCCTGCACGCACCCCCCCGGGGCAACGGTACCAGCCCCCGAAGCATGATGTGAGTTGAGAGCTCCCTGCTGTCCGGCCTGTCTCTCCCCCGGTCTTACGGAATGGGTCCCGGCCCCGGGCCCTCACCCACAGGACCCCCTCAACTGCTTCCTCCCACACAGAGGCCGACGGTAGCCAAAGCACGGTGTCTCTGCAGTGTTGCTGCTTCGAGTTAGAACGCTTGCGGTTAGACTTCCATGCAAAAGCGGGGCCGCAGTGCTCGCTTCCTGCAAGGAGCGGGGAGTCGTGTGCTGCCTTCTGCGGGGGCCTGCGTCTCACACGGAAAGCGGTTTGGGCCTCCCTTGCCGGGCGCTCCTGCGTGCAAACAGCAGAACGCTTCCAGCCTCCGGCATGGGCATGGCTCTTTTAGCCGGAGCGGGAATTCTCTACAGGGTGGTTCCTTTGAGTTAGGGGGTTGTCTTGAGGCCTGCGGGCACGCCCCGGGCAAGGGGAGTAGCCTCAGAAAGGAGAGGTGAGTGGAGAGCTGCGTTCCGCACCGGCCCGTTTCTCGCTCCATTTCACGCAGGGGACCCTGTCCCCCGTCTCTCCAACACGAGCACTGTAAAATGCCTCTGGCTTCAGGAACGGCCCCGATAGCCACAGCGCAGTCTTTCTATAGCATTGATTCTTGCTCTTAGCAGCCTGGGAACTAGGCATCCAGGCACACAGGGTGCAGCAGGGCTCAGCTCCTAAAACAAGGCGTGAGTCGACAGCAGCCTTCCTGACAGGCCTGCTTCACACTCCGAGTCACGTTTAGGTTCCATTTCTCACGCTTTCACAAAAGCACACCAGAGGTGACGGTCCGGCTCAGGAAGGGCCATCTTTGCTGAGGCTCGCGTTCTCTACAGGTTTGTTCCTCGGCGTTGGCTGGATGGCACTTAGGACTGCACGCACACACGGGAGCGCCGATCGAGTTTCCCGAAACAAGAGTTGAGGCGACAGGGTGCCCTCTGCCCATGCTGATTTCTCCCCCGGAACCCAGCTGGGACTCCCTCCCCAGGCTTGCACTCCAACAGAGGGGAAAATGGCCGCCACCCTGTGGCGAGGCGGAGGAGCTGAAGCGGGGGGCTTCTTTAGCGGCTTCTCCCTGCCAAACCAGTGTGGAGCACTTAGCATTCCAGTGCACACGCGGAACAGTAGTGTTAGCTCCAGGTGACAACAGCTGAGTCGAGAGGTGCCTTCCTGGCCCGGGCTGCTTCTCCCTCGGTGGCGGCACGGAAGGAGCCCGTTCCCCAGGCGCTCACCCACGGTAGCCGGGAAAATGCTCCCTCCCCCTCAGAGCGGTGGATGGTAGCGAAAGCTCGGTTTCCGTACACTGTTGTTTCTTGGAGGTAGAGCGCAGGCGATCAGGCTTCCATGCGAAAGCGTGGCCTCGGTGCTAGCTTCATGAAACAAGTGGGGGAGTCGAGTCCTGCCTTGTGCAGCAGCCGGCGGCTCCCTCGGAATTAGGTTTGGGACTCCCTTGCAGTGCTCTCAGGCACGCACACAACAAAATGCCTCCACCCTCGGGAGCGGCTGTTTTAGCTGGCGCACGCGTCTTCTACCGAGTTTTCCCTTCGAGTGGGGTGGCTGTACTTGTGCCTGCACGCACCCCCCGGGGCCACGGTACCAGCCCCGGAGGCCTGGTGTGAGTTGAGAGATTCCTGCTGTCCTGCCTGTCTCCCCCCCACCCCCCCACCCCCCCACCCCGGACCTTACGGAATGGAGCCCGGCCCCGGGCCCCCTCACTCACAGGAACCCCTCAAGTGCTTCCTCCCACACAGAGGTGGACCGTAGCTAAAGCACGGTGTCTCTGCAGTGTTGCTGCTTCGAGTTAGAACGCTTGAGGTTAGACTTCTATGCAAAAGCGGGACCGCAGTGCTCCCTTCCTGAAACGAGCGGGGAGTCGTGTGCTGCCTTCTGCCGGGGCCTGCGTCTCACACGGAAAGCGGTTTGGGCCTCCCTTGCCGGGCTCACGCGGGCACACAGCAGAAGGCTTCCAGCCTCCGGCCTGGTTCTTTTAGCCAAAGCGGGAATTCTCTACAGGGCGGTTCCTTTGAGTTAGGGGGTTGGCTTGAGGCCGGCGGGCGCGCCCGGGGCAAGGGGAGTAGCCTCAGAAAGGAGAGGTGAGTGGAGAGCTGCCTTCCGCACCGGCCCCTTTCTCGCTCCATTTCACGCAGGGGACCCTGTCCCCAGTCTCTCCAACACGAGCACTGTAAAATGCCTCTGGCTTCAGGAACGGCCCTGTCAACTAGAGCGCAGCCCTTCTATAGCATTCACTCTTGCTCTTAGCAGCCTGGGAACTAGGCATCCAGGCACACAGGGTGCAGCAGGGCTCAGCTCCTAAAGCAAGGCGTGAGTCGACAGCAGCCTTCCTGACAGGCCTGCTTCTCTCTCCCAGTCACGTTTAGGTTCCATTTCTCATGCTTTCACAAAAGCACCCCATAGGTGACGTCCCGGCTCAGGAAAGGCCGTCTGTGCTGAGGCCCGCGTTCTCTGCAGGTCTGTTCCTCGGCGTTGGCTGGATGGCACTTAGGACTCCACGCACACACGGGAGCGCCGATCGAGTTTCCCAAAACAAGAGTTGAGGCTACAGGGTGCCCTCTGCCCATGCTGATTTCTCCCCCGGAACCCAGCTGGGACTCCCTCCCCAGGCTTGCACTCCAACAGAGGGGAAAATGGCCGCCACCCTGTGGCGAGGCGGAGGAGCTGAAGCAGGGCTTCTTTAGCGGCTTCTCCCTGCCAAACCAGTGTGGAGCACTTAGCATTCCAGTGCACACCGGAGCAGTAGTGTTAGCTCCAGGTGACAACAGCTGAGTCGAGAGGTGCCTTCCTGGCCCGGGCTGCTTCTCCCTCGGTGGCGGTGGCGGCACAGAAGGAGCCCGTTCCCCAGGCGCTCACCCACGGTAGCCGGGAAACTGCTCCCTCCCCCTCAGAGCGCTGGATGGTAGCGAAAGCAAGGTTTCCGTACAATGTTGTTTCTTGCAGGTACAGCGCAGGCGATCAGGCTTCCATGCGAAAGCGGGGCCTCGGTGCTAGCTTCATGAAACAAGTGGGGGAGTCGAGGGCTGCCTTGTGCAGCAGCCGGCGGCTCCCTCGGAATTAGGTTTGGGACTCCCTTGCAGTGCTCTCACGCACGCACACAACAAAATGCCTCCACCCTCGGGAGCGGCTGTTTTAGCTGGGGCACGCATTCTCTACCGAGTTTTCCCTTCGAGTGGGGTGGCTGTCCTTCAGCCTGCACGCACCCCCCCGGGGCAACGGTACCAGCCCCCGAAGCATGATGTGAGTTGAGAGCTCCCTGCTGTCCGGCCTGTCTCTCCCCCGGTCTTACGGAATGGGGCCCGGCCCCGGGCCCTCACCCACAGGACCCCCTCAACTGCTTCCTCCCACACAGAGGCCGACGGTAGCTAAAGCACGGTGTCTCTGCAGTGTTGCTGCTTCGAGTTAGAAAGCTTGCGGTTAGACTTCCATGCAAAAGCAGGGCCGCAGAGCTCGCATCCTGCAACAAGCGGGGAGTCGTGTGCTGCCTTCTGCGGGGGCCTGCGTCTCACACGGAAAGCGGTTCGGGCCTCCCTTGCCGGGCGCTCACGCGTGCACACAGCAGAACGCTTCAGCCTCCGGCATGGGCATGGCTGTTTTAGCCGGAGCGGGAATTCTCTACAGGGTGGTTCCTTTGAGTTAGGGGGTTGGCTTGAGGCCTGCGGGCACGGCCCGGGCAAGGGGAGTAGCCTCAGAAAGGACAGGTGAGTGGAGAGCTCCCTTCCGCACCGGCCCGTTTCTCGCTCCATTTCACGCAGGGGACCCTGTCCACCGTCTCTCCAACACGAGCACTGTAAAATGCCTCTGGCTTCAGGAACGGCCCCGATAGCCACAGCGCAGTCATTCTATAGCATTGATTCTTGCTCTTAGCAGCCTGGGAACTAGGCATCCAGGCACACAGGGTGCAGCAGGGCTCAGCTCCTAAAGCAAGGCGTGAGTCGACAGCAGCCTTCCTGACAGGCCTGCTTCTCTCTCCGAGTCACGTTTAGGTTCCTTTTCTCATGCTTTCACAAAAGCACACCAGAGGTGACGGTCCGGCTCAGGAAGGGCCTTCTTGCTGAGGCCCGCGTTCTCTACAGGTTTGTTCCTCGGCGTTGGCTGGATGGCACTTAGGACTGCACGCACACACGGGAGCGCCGATCGAGTTTCGCGAAACAAGAGTTGAGGCGACAGGGTGCCCTCTGCCCATGCTGATTTCTCCCCCGGAACCCAGCTGGGACTCCCTCCCCAGGCTTGCACTCCAGCAGAGGGGAAAATGGCCGCCACCCTGTGGCGAGGCGGAGGAGCTGAAGCAGGGCTTCTTTAGCGGCTTCTCCCTGCGAAACCAGTGTGGAGCACTTAGCATTCCAGTGCACACGCGGAGCAGTAGTGTTAGCTCCAGGTGACAACAGCTGAGTCGAGAGGTGCCTTCCTGGCCCGGGCTGCTTCTCCCTCGGTGGCGGTGGCGGCACAGAAGGAGCCCATTCCCCAGGCGCTCACCCACGGTAGCCGGGAAACTGCTCCCTCCCCCTCAGAGCGGTGGATGGTAGCGAAAGCAAGGTTTCAGTACAATGTTGTTTCTTGCAGGTACAGCGCAGGCGATCAGGCTTCCATGCGAAAGCCGGGCCTCGGTGCTAGCTTCATGAAACAAGTGGGGGAGTCGAGGGCTGCCTTGTGCAGCAGCCGGCGGCTCCCTCGGAATTAGGTTTGGGACTCCCTTGCAGTGCTCTCAGGCACTCACACAACAAAATGCCTCCACCCTCGGGAGCGGCTGTTTTAGCTGGGGCACGCGTCTTTTACCGAGTTTTCCCTTCGAGTGGGGTGGCTGTACTTGAGCCTGCACGCACCCCCCGGGGCAACGGTACCAGCCCCGGAGGCCTGTTGTGAGTTGAGAGCTCCCTGCTGTGCGGCCTGTCTCCCCCCCACCCCCCCACCCCCCCACCCCGGGCCTTACGGAATGGAGCCCGGCCCCGGGCCCCCTAACCCACAGGACCCCCTCAACTGCTTCCTCCCACACAGAGGTCGATGGTGGCTAAAGCACGGTGTCTCTGCAGTGTTGCTGCTTCGAGTTAGAACGCTTGCGGTTAGACTGCTATGCAAAAGCGGGACCACAGTGCTCCCTTCCTGAAACGAGCGGGGAGCGTGTGCTGCCTTCTGCCGGGGCCTGCGTCTCACACGGAAAGCGGTTTGGGCCTCCCATGCCGGGCGCTCACGCGTGCACACAGCAGAACGCTTCCAGCCTCCGGCATGGGCATGGCTCTTTTAGCCGGAGCGGGAATTCTCTACAGGGTGGTTCCTTTGAGTTAGGGGGTTGGCTTGAGGCCTGCGGGCGCGCCCGGGGCAAGGGGAGTAGCCTCAGAAAGGAGAGGTGAGTGGAGAGCTGCCTTCCGCACCGGCCCCTTTCTCGCTCCATTTCACGCAGGGGACCCTGTCCCCAGTCTCTCCAACACGAGAACTGTAAAATGCCTCTGGCTTCAGGAACGGCCCTGTCAACTAGAGCGCAGCCCTTCTATAGCATTCACTCTTGCTCTTAGCAGCCTGGGAACTAGGCATCCAGGCACACAGGGTGCAGCAGGGCTCAGCTCCTAAAGCAAGGCGTGAGTCGACAGCAGCCTTCCTGACAGGCCTGCTTCTCACTCCGAGTCACGTTTACGTTCCATTTCTCATGCTTTCACAAAAGCACCCCATAGGTGAAGTCCCGGCTCAGGAAGGGCCGTCTGTGCTGAGGCCCGCGTTCTCTCCAGGTTTGTTCCTCGGCGTTGGCTGGATGGCACTTAGGACTCCACGCACACACGGGAGCGCCGATCGAGTCTCCCGAAACAAGAGTTGAGGCGACAGGGTGCCCTCTGCCCATGTTGATTTCTCCCCCGGAACCCAGCTGGGACTCCCTCCCCAGGCTTGCACTCCAGCAGAGGGGAAAATGGCCGCCACCTTGTGGCGAGGCGGAGGAGCTGAAGCGGGGCTTCTTTAGCAGCTTCAACCTGCCAAACCACTGTGGAGCACTTAGCATTCCTGTGCACACGCGGAGCAGTAGTGTTAGCTCCAGGTGACAACAGCTGAGTCGAGAGGTGCCTTCCTGGCCCGGGCTGCTTCTCCCTCGGTGGCGGTGGCGGCACAGAAGGAGCCCGTTCCCCAGGCGCTCACCCACGGTAGCCGGGAAACAGCTCCCTCCCCCTCAGAGCGGTGGATGGTAGGGAAAGCTCGGTTTCCGGACACTGTTGTTTCTTGGAGGTAGAGCGCAGGCGATCAGGCTTCCATGCGAAAGCGGGGCCTCGGTGCTAGCTTCATGAAACAAGTGGGGGAGTCGAGGGCTGCCTTGTGCAGCAGCCGGCGGCTCCCTCGGAGTTAGGTTTGGGACTCCCTTGCAGTGCTCTCAGGCACGCACACAACAAAATGCCTCCACCCTCGGGAGCGTCTGTTTTAGCTGGGGCACGCATTCTCTACCGAGTTTTCCCTTCGAGTCGGGTGGCTGTCCTTCAGCCTGCACGCACCCCCCCGGGGCAACGGTACCAGCCCCCGAAGCATGATGTGAGTTGAGAGCTCCCTGCTGTCCGGCCTGTCTCTCCCCCGGTCTTACGGAATGGGTCCCGGCCCCGGGCCCTCACCCACAGGACCCCCTCAACTGCTTCCTCCCACACAGAGGCCGACGGTAGCCAAAGCACGGTGTCTCTGCAGTGTTGCTGCTTCGAGTTAGAACGCTTGCGGTTAGACTTCCATGCAAAAGCGGGGCCGCAGTGCTCGCTTCCTGCAAGGAGCGGGGAGTCGTGTGCTGCCTTCTGCGGGGGCCTGCGTCTCACACGGAAAGCGGTTTGGGCCTCCCTTGCCGGGCGCTCCTGCGTGCAAACAGCAGAACGCTTCCAGCCTCCGGCATGGGCATGGCTCTTTTAGCCGGAGCGGGAATTCTCTACAGGGTGGTTCCTTTGAGTTAGGGGGTTGTCTTGAGGCCTGCGGGCACGCCCCGGGCAAGGGGAGTAGCCTCAGAAAGGAGAGGTGAGTGGAGAGCTGCGTTCCGCACCGGCCCGTTTCTCGCTCCATTTCACGCAGGGGACCCTGTCCCCCGTCTCTCCAACACGAGCACTGTAAAATGCCTCTGGCTTCAGGAACGGCCCCGATAGCCACAGCGCAGTCTTTCTATAGCATTGATTCTTGCTCTTAGCAGCCTGGGAACTAGGCATCCAGGCACACAGGGTGCAGCAGGGCTCAGCTCCTAAAACAAGGCGTGAGTCGACAGCAGCCTTCCTGACAGGCCTGCTTCACACTCCGAGTCACGTTTAGGTTCCATTTCTCACGCTTTCACAAAAGCACACCAGAGGTGACGGTCCGGCTCAGGAAGGGCCATCTTTGCTGAGGCTCGCGTTCTCTACAGGTTTGTTCCTCGGCGTTGGCTGGATGGCACTTAGGACTGCACGCACACACGGGAGCGCCGATCGAGTTTCCCGAAACAAGAGTTGAGGCGACAGGGTGCCCTCTGCCCATGCTGATTTCTCCCCCGGAACCCAGCTGGGACTCCCTCCCCAGGCTTGCACTCCAACAGAGGGGAAAATGGCCGCCACCCTGTGGCGAGGCGGAGGAGCTGAAGCGGGGGGCTTCTTTAGCGGCTTCTCCCTGCCAAACCAGTGTGGAGCACTTAGCATTCCAGTGCACACGCGGAACAGTAGTGTTAGCTCCAGGTGACAACAGCTGAGTCGAGAGGTGCCTTCCTGGCCCGGGCTGCTTCTCCCTCGGTGGCGGCACGGAAGGAGCCCGTTCCCCAGGCGCTCACCCACGGTAGCCGGGAAAATGCTCCCTCCCCCTCAGAGCGGTGGATGGTAGCGAAAGCTCGGTTTCCGTACACTGTTGTTTCTTGGAGGTAGAGCGCAGGCGATCAGGCTTCCATGCGAAAGCGTGGCCTCGGTGCTAGCTTCATGAAACAAGTGGGGGAGTCGAGTCCTGCCTTGTGCAGCAGCCGGCGGCTCCCTCGGAATTAGGTTTGGGACTCCCTTGCAGTGCTCTCAGGCACGCACACAACAAAATGCCTCCACCCTCGGGAGCGGCTGTTTTAGCTGGCGCACGCGTCTTCTACCGAGTTTTCCCTTCGAGTGGGGTGGCTGTACTTGTGCCTGCACGCACCCCCCGGGGCCACGGTACCAGCCCCGGAGGCCTGGTGTGAGTTGAGAGATTCCTGCTGTCCTGCCTGTCTCCCCCCCACCCCCCCACCCCCCCACCCCGGACCTTACGGAATGGAGCCCGGCCCCGGGCCCCCTCACTCACAGGAACCCCTCAAGTGCTTCCTCCCACACAGAGGTGGACCGTAGCTAAAGCACGGTGTCTCTGCAGTGTTGCTGCTTCGAGTTAGAACGCTTGAGGTTAGACTTCTATGCAAAAGCGGGACCGCAGTGCTCCCTTCCTGAAACGAGCGGGGAGTCGTGTGCTGCCTTCTGCCGGGGCCTGCGTCTCACACGGAAAGCGGTTTGGGCCTCCCTTGCCGGGCTCACGCGGGCACACAGCAGAGAACGCTTAGAGCCTCCGGCCTGGTTCTTTTAGCCAAAGCGGGAATTCTCTACAGGGTGGTTCCTTTGAGTTAGGGGGTTGGCTTGAGGCCTGCGGGCGCGCCCGGGGCAAGGGGAGTAGCCTCAGAAAGGAGAGGTGAGTGGAGAGCTGCCTTCCGCACCGGCCCCTTTCTCGCTCCATTTCACGCAGGGGACCCTGTCCCCAGTCTCTCCAACACGAGAACTGTAAAATGCCTCTGGCTTCAGGAACGGCCCTATCAACTAGAGCGCAGCCCTTCTATAGCATTCACTCTTGCTCTTAGCAGCCTGGGAACTAGGCATCCAGGCACACAGGGTGCAGCAGGGCTCAGCTCCTAAAGCAAGGCGTGAGTCGACAGCAGCCTTCCTGACAGGCCTGCTTCTCTCTCCGAGTCACGTTTAGGTTCCATTTCTCATGCTTTCACAAAAGCACCCCATAGGTGACGTCCCGGCTCAGGAAGGGCCGTCTGTGCTGAGGCCCGCGTTCTCTACAGGTCTGTTCCTCGGCGTTAGCTGGATGGCACTTAGGACTCCACGCACACATGGGAGCGCCGATCGAGTTTCCTGAAACAAGAGTTGAGGCGACGGGGTGCCCTCTGCCCATGCTGATTTCTCCCCCGGAACCCAGCTGGGACTCCCTCCCCAGGCTTGCACTCCAGCAGAGGGGAAAATGGCCGCCACCCTGTGGTGAGGCGGAGGAGCTGAAGCGGGGCTTCTTTAGCGGCTTCTCCCTGCGAAACCAGTGTGGAGCACTTAGCATTCCAGTGCACACGCGGAGCAGTAGTGTTAGCTCCAGGTGACAACAGCTGAGTCGAGAGGTGCCTTCCTGGCCCGGGCTGCTTCTCCCTCGGTGGCGGCACGGAAGGAGCCCGTTCCCCAGGCGCTCACCCACGGTAGCCGGGAAACTGCTCCCTCCCACTCAGAGCGGTGGATGGTAGCGAAAGCACGATTTCCGTACACTGTTGTTTCTTGGAGGTAGAGCGCAGGCGATCAGGCTTCCATGCGAAAGCGGGGCCTCGGTGCTAGCTTCATGAAACAAGTGGGGGAGTCGAGGGCTGCCTTGGGCAGCAGCCGATGGCTCCCTCGGAGTTAGGTTTGGGACTCCCTTGCAGTGCTCTCAGGCACGCACACAACAAAATGCCTCCACCCTCGGGAGCGGCTGTTTTAGCGGGGGCACGCATTCTCTCCCGAGTTTTCCGTTCGAGTCGGGTGGCTGTCCTTCAGCCTGCACGCACCCCCCCGGGGTAACGGTACCAGCCCCCGAAGCATGATGTGAGTTGAGAGCTCCCTGCTGTCCGGCCTGTCTCTCCCCCGGTCTTACGGAATGGGGCCCGGCCCCGGGCCCTCACCCACAGGACCCCCTCAACTGCTTCCTCCCACACAGAGGCCGACGGTAGCTAAAGCACAGTGTCTCTGCAGTGTTGCTGCTTCGAGTTAGAACGCTTGCGGTTAGATTTCCATGCAAAAGCGGGGCCGCAGTGCTCGCACCCTGCAACAAGCGGGGAGTCGTGTGCTGCCTTCTGCGGGGGCCTGCGTCTCACACGGAAAGCGGTTTGGGCCTCCCTTGCCGGGTGCTCCCGCGGCCACACAGCAGAACGCTTCCAGCCTCCGGCATGGGCATGGCTCTTTTAGACGGAGCGGGAATTCTCTACAGGGTGGTTCCTTTGAGTTAGGGGGTTGGCTTGAGGCCTGCGGGCACGCCCCGGGCAAGGGGAGTAGCCTCAGAAAGGACAGGTGAGTGGAGAGCTGCCTTCCGCACCGGCCCGTTCCTCGCTCCATTTCACGCAGGGGACCCTGTCCCCCGTATCTCCAACACGAGCACTGTAAAATGCCTTTGGCTTCAGGAACGGCACTGTAAAATGCCTTTGGCTTCAGGAACGGCCCTGTCAACTAGAGCGCAGCCCTTCTATAGCATTCACTCTTGCTCTTAGCAGCCTGGGAACTAGGCATCCAGGCACACAGGGTGCAGCAGGGCTCAGCTCCTAAAGCAAGGCGTGAGTCGACAGCAGCCTTCCTGACAGGCCTGCTTCTCTCTCCTAGTCACGTTTAGGTTCCATTTCTCATGCTTTCACAAAAGCACCCCATAGGTGACGTCCCGGCTCAGGAAAGGCCGTCTGTGCTGAGGCCCGCGTTCTCTACAGGTCTGTTCCTCGGCGTTGGCTGGATGGCACTTAGGACTCCACGCACACACGGGAGCGCCGATCGAGTTTCCCAAAACAAGAGTTGAGGCGACAGGGTGCCCTCTGCCCATGCTGATTTCTCCCCCGGAACCCAGCTGGGACTCCCTCCCCAGGCTTGCACTCCAACAGAGGGGAAAATGGCCGCCACCCTGTGGCGAGGCGGAGGAGCTGAAGCAGGGCTTCTTTAGCGGCTTCTCCCTGCCAAACCAGTGTGGAGCACTTAGCATTCCAGTGCACACCGGAGCAGTAGTGTTAGCTCCAGGTGACAACAGCTGAGTCGAGAGGTGCCTTCCTGGCCCGGGCTGCTTCTCCCTCGGTGGCGGTGGCGGCACAGAAGGAGCCCGTTCCCCAGGCGCTCACCCACGGTAGCCGGGAAACTGCTCCCTCCCCCTCAGAGCGCTGGAGGGTAACGAAAGCAAGGTTTCCGAACAATGTTGTTTCTTGCAGGTACAACGCAGGCGATCAGGCTTCCATGCGAAAGCGGGGCCTCGGTGCTAGCTTCATGAAACAAGTGGGGGAGGCGAGGGCTGCCTTGTGCAGCAGCCGGCGGCTCCCTCGGAATTAGGTTTGGGACTCCCTGGCAGTGCTCTCACGCACGCACACAACAAAATGCCTCCACCCTCGGGAGCGGCTGTTTTAGCTGGGGCACGCATTCTCTACCGAGTTTTCCCTTCGAGTGGGGTGGCTGTCCTTCAGCCTGCACGCACCCCCCCGGGGTAACGGTACCAGCCCCCGAAGCATGATGTGAGTTGAGAGCTCCCTGCTGTCCGGCCTGTCTCTCCCCCGGTCTTACGGAATGGGGCCCGGCCCCGGGCCATCACCCACAGGACCCCCTCAACTGCTTCCTCCCACACAGAGGCCGAAGGTAGCTAAAGCACGGTGTCTCTTCAGTGTTGCTGCTTCGAGTTAGAACGCTTGCGGTTAGACTTCCATGCAAAAGCGGGGCCGCAGTGCTCGCATCCTGCAACAAGCGGGGAGTCGTGTGCTGCCTTCTGCGGGGGCCTGCGTCTCACACGGAAAGCGGTTTGGGCCTCTCTTGCCGGGCGCTCCTGCGTGCACACAGCAGAACGCATCCAGCCTCCGGCATGGGCATGGCTCTTTTAGCCGGAGCGGGAATTCCCTACAGGGTGGTTCCTTTGAGTTAGGGGGTTGGTTTGAGGCCTGCGGCCACGCCCCGAGCAAGGGGAGTAGCCTCAGAAAGGACAGGTGAGTGGAGAGCTGCCTTCCGCACCGGCCCGTTTCTCGCTCCATTTCACGCAGGGGACCCTGTCCCCCGTCTCTCCAACAGGAACACTGTAAAATGCCTCTGGCTTCAGGAACGGCCCCGATAGCCACAGCGCAGTCATTCTATAGCATTGATTCTTGCTCTTAGCAGCCTGGGAACTAGGCATCCAGGCACACAGGGTGCAGCAGGGCTCAGCTCCTAAAGCAAGGCGTGAGTCGACAGCAGCCTTCCTGACAGGCCTGCTTCTCTCTCCGAGTCACGTTTAGGTTCCATTTCTCATGCTTTCACAAAAGCACACCAGAGGTGACGGTCCGGCTCAGGAAGGGCCTTCTTGCTGAGGCCCGCGTTCTCTACAGGTTTGTTCCTCGGCGTTGGCTGGATGGCACTTAGGACTGCACGCACACACGGGAGCGCCGATCGAGTTTCCCGAAACAAGAGTGGAGGCGATAGGGTGCCCTCTGCCCATGCTGATTTCTCCCCCGGAACCCAGCTGCGACTCCCTCCCCAGGCTTGCCCTCCAGCAGAGGGGAAAATGGCCGCCACCCTGTGGCGAGGCGGAGGAGCTGAAGCGGGGCTTCTTTAGCGGCTTCTCCCTGCGAAACCAGTGTGGAGCACTTAGCATTCCAGTGCACACGTGGAGCTGTAGTGTTAGCTCCAGGTGACAACAGCTGAGTCGAGAGGTGCCTTCCTGGCCCGGGCTGCTTCTCCCTCGGTGGCGGCACGGAAGGAGCCCGTTCCCCAGGCGCTCACCCACGGTAGCCGGGAAACTGCTCCCTCCCCCTCAGAGCGGTGGATGGTAGCGAAAGCAAGGTTTCCGTACAATGTTGTTTCTTGCAGGTACAGCGCAGGCGATCAGGCTTCCATGCGAAAGAGGGGCCTCGGTGCTAGCTTCATGAAACAAGTGGGGGAGTCGAGGGCTGCCTTGTGCAGCAGCCGGCGGCTCCCTCGGAATTAGGTTTGGGACTCCCTTGCAGTGCTCTCACGCACGCACACAACAAAATGCCTCCACCCTCGGGAGCGGCTGTTTTAGCTGGGGCACGCGTCCTCTACCGAGTTTTCCCTTCGAGTGGGGTGGCTATTCTTCAGCCTGCACGCACCCCCCGGGGCAACGGTATCAGCCCCGGAGACCTGGTGTGAGTTGAGAGCTCCCTGCTGTCCGGCCTGTCTCTCCCCCACCCCCCCACCCCGGGCCTTACGGAATGGAGCCCGGCCCCGGGCCCCCTCACCCACAGGACCCCCTCAACTGCTTCCTCCCACACAGAGGTCGACGGTAGCTAACGCACGGTGTCTCTGCAGTGTTGCTGCTTCCAGTTAGAACGCTTGCGGTTAGACTTCCATGCAAAAGCGGAACCGCAGTGCTCCCTTCCTGAAACGAGCGGGGAGTCGTGTGCTGCCTTCTGCCGGGGCCTGCGTCTCACACGGAAAGCGGTTTGGCCTCCCTTGCCGGGCGCTCACGCGGGCACACAGCAGAACGCTTCCAGCCTCCGGCCTGGCTCTTTTAGCGGAAGCGGGAATTCTCTACAGGGTGGTTCCTTTGAGTTAGGGGGTTGGCTTGAGGCCTGCGGGCGCGCCCGGGGCAAGGGGAGTAGCCTCAGAAAGGAGAGGTGAGTGGAGAGCTGCCTTCCGCACCGGCCCGTTTCTCGCTCCATTTCACGCAGGGGACCCTGTCCCCCGTCTCTCCAACACGAGCACTGTAAAATGCCTCTGGCTTCAGGAACGGCCCTGTCAACTAGAGCGCAGTCCTTCTATAGCATTCACTCTTGCTCTTAGCAGCCTGGGAACTAGGCATTCAGGCACACAGGGTGCAGCAGGGCTCTGCTCCTAAAACAAGGCGTGAGTCGACAGCAGCCTTCCTGACAGGCCTGCTTCTCACTCCTAGTCACGTTTAGGTTCCATTTCTCCTGCTTTCACAAAAGCACCCCATAGGTGACGTCCCGGCTCAGGAAGGGCCGTCTGTGCTGAGGCCCTCGTTCTCTCCAGGTTTGTTCCTCGGCGTTGGCTGGATGGCACTTACGAATTCACGCACACACGGGAGCGCCGATCGTGTTTCCCGAAACAAGAGTTGAGGCGACAGGGTGCCCTCTGCCCATGCTGATTTCTCCCCCGGAACCCAGCTGGGACTCCCTCCCCAGGCTTGCACTCCAGCAGAGGGGAAAATGGCCGCCACCCTGTGGCAAGGCTGAGGAGCTGAAGCGGGGCTTCTTTAGGGCCTTCAACCTGCCAAACCAGTGTGGAGCACTTAGCATTCCTGTGCACACGCGGAGCAGTAGTGTTCCTCCAGGTGACAACAGCTGAGTCGAGAGGTGCCTTCCTGGCCCGGGCCGCTTCTCCCTCGGTGGCGGCACGGCACGGAAGGAGCCCGTTTCCCAGGCGCTCACCCACGGTAGCCGGGAAACTGCTCCCTCCCCCTCAGAGCGCTGGATGGTAGGGAAAGCTCGGTTTCCGTACACTGTTGTTTCTTGGAGTTAGAGCGCAGGCGATCAGGCTTCCATGCGAAAGCGGGGCCTCGGTGCTAGCTTCATGAAACAAGTGGGGGAGTCGAGGGCTGCCTTGTGCAGCAGCCGGCGGCTCCCTCGGAGTTAGGTTTGGGACTCCCTTGCAGTGCTCTCAGGCAGGCACACAACAAAATGCCTCCACCCTCAGGAGCGGCTGTTTTAGCTGGGGCACGCATTCTCTACCGAGTTTTCCCTTCGAGTGGGGTGGCTGTCCTTCAGCCTGCACGCACCCCCCCGGAGTAACGGTACCAGCCCCGAAGCATGATGTGAGTTGAGAGCTCCCTGCTGTCCGGCCTGTCTCTCCCCCGGTCTTACGGAATGGGTCCCGGCCCCGGGCCCTCACCCACAGGACCCCCTCAACTGCTTCCTCCCTCACAGAGGCCGACGGTAGGTAAAGCACGGTGTCTCTGCAGTGTTGCTTCTTCGAGTTAGAAAGCTTGCGGTTAGACTTCCATGCAAAAGCGGGGCCGCAGTGCTCGCACCCTGCAACAAGCGGGGAGTCGTGTGCTCCCTTCTGCGGGGGCCTGCGTCTCACACGGAAAGCGGTTTGGGTCTCCCTTGCCGGGTGCTCCCGCGGGCACACAGCAGAACGCTTCCAGCCTCCGGCATGGGCATGGCTCTTTTAGCCGGGGCGGGAATTCTCTACAGGGTGGTTCCTTTGAGTTAGGGGGTTGGCTTGAGGCCTGCGGGCACGCCCCGGGCAAGGGGAGTAGCCTCAGAAAGGACAGGGGAGTGGAGAGCTGCCTTCCGCACCGGCCCGATCCTCGCTCCATTTCACGCAGGGGACCCTGTCCCCCTTCTCTCCAACACGAGCACTGTAAAATGCCTCTGGCTTCAGGAACGGCCCCGATAGCCAGAGCGCAGTCTTTCTATAGCATTGATTCTTGCTCTTAGCAGCCTGGGAACTAGGCATCCAGGCACACAGGGTACAGCAGGGCTCAGCTCCTAAAGCAAGGCGTGAGTCGACAGCAGCCTTCCTGACAGGCCTGCTTCTCTCTCCGAGTCACGTTTAGGTTCCATTTCTAATGCTTTCACAAAAGCACACCAGAGGTGACGGTCCGGCTCAGGAAGGGCCATCTTTGCTGAGGCCCGCGTTCTCTACAGCTTTGTTCCTCGGCGTTGGCTGGATGGCACTTAGGACTGCACGCACACACGGGAGCGCCGATCGAGTTTCCCGAAACAAGACTTGAGGCGACAGGGTGCCCTCTGCCCATGCTGATTTCTCCCCCGGAATCCAGCTGGGACTCCCTCCCCAGGCTTGCCCTCCAGCAGAGGGGAAAATGACCGCCACCCTGTGGCGAGGTGGAGGAGCTGAAGCGGGGCTTCTTTAGGGGCTTCTCCCTGCCAAACCAGTGTGGAGCACTTAGCATTCCTGTGCACACGCGGAGCAGTAGTGTTAGTTCCAGGTGACAACAGCTGAGTCGAGAGGTGCCTTCCTGGCCCGGGCTGCTTCTCCCTCGGTGGCGGCACGGAAGGAGCCCTTTCCCCAGGCGCTCACCCACGGTAGCCGGGAAACTGCTCCCTCCCCCTCTGAGCGCTGGATGGTAGCGAAAGAAAGGTTTCTGTACAATGTTGTTTCTTGAGGGAAAGCGCAGGCGATCAGGCTTCCATGCGAAAGCGGGGCCTCGGTGCTAGCTTCATGAAACAAGTGGGGGAGTCGGGGGCTGCCTTGTGCAGCAGCCGGCGGCTCCCTCGGCGTTAGGTTTGGGACTCCCTTGCAGTGCTCCAACGCACGCACCCAACCAAATGCCTCCACCCTCGGGAGCGGCTGTTTTAGCTGGGGCACGCGTCCTCTACCGAGGTTTCCCTTCGAGTGGGGTGGCTGTCCTTCAGCCTGCACGCACCCCCCGGGGCAACGGTACCAGCCCCAGAGGCCTGGTGTGAGGGGAGAGCTCCCTGCTCTCCGGCCTGTCTCCCCCGCACCCCCCCACCCCCCCACCCCCCCACCCCCGGCCTTACGGAATGGAGCCCGGCCCCGGGCCCCCTCACCCACAGGACCCCCTCAACTGCTTCCTCCCACACAGAGGTCGACGGTAGCTAAAGCACGGTATCTCTGCAGTGTTGCTGCTTGGAGTTAGAACGCTTGCGGTTAGACTTCCATGCAAAAGCGGGGCCGCAGTGCTCGCTTCCTGCAACAAGCGGGGAGTCGCGTGCTGCCTTCTGCCGGGGCCTGCGTCTCACACGGAACGCGGTTTGGGCCTCCCTGGCCGGGCGCTCACGCGTGCACCCAGCACAACGCTTCCAGCCTCCGGCCTGGCTCTTGTAGCCGAAGCGGGAATTCTCTACAGGGTGGTTCCTTTGAGTTAGGGGGTTGGCTTGAGGCCTGCGGGCGCGCCCGGGGCCAGGGGAGTAGCCTCAGAAAGGAGAGGTGAGTGGAGAGCTGCCTTGCGCACCGGCCCCTTTCTCGCTCCATTTCACGCAGGGGACCCTGTCCCCCGTCTCTCCAACACGAGCACTGTAAAATGCCTCTGGCTTCAGGAACGGCCCTGTCAACTAGAGCGCAGTCCTTCTATAGCATTCACCCTTGCTCTTAGCAGCCTGGGAACTAGGCATCCAGGCACACAGGGTGCAGCAGGGCTCAGCTCCTAAAACAAGGCGTGAGTCGACAGCAGCCTTCCTGACAGGCCTGCTTCTCACTCCGAGTCACGTTTAGGTTCCATTCCTCATGCTTTCACAAAAGCACCCCATAGGTGACGTCCCGGCTCAGGAAGGGCCGTCTGTGCTGAGGCCCGCGTTCTCTCCAGGTTCGTTCCTCGGCGTTGGCTGGATGGCACTTAGCACTCCACGCACACACGGGAGAGCCGATCGAGTTTCCCGAAACAAGAGTGGAGGCGACAGGGTGCCCTCTGCCCATGCTGATTTCTCCCCCGGAACCCAGCTGGGACTCCCTCCCCAGGCTTGCACTCCAGCAGAGGGGAAAATGGCCGCCACCCTGTGGCGAGGCGAAGGAGCTGAAGCTGGGCTTCTTTAGCGGCTTCTCCCTGCCAAACCAGTGTGGAGCACTTAGCATTCCTGTGCACACCTGGAGCGGTAGTGTTAGCTCCAGGTGACAGCAGCTGAGTGGAGAGGTGCCTTCCCGGCCCGGGCTGCTTCTCCCTCGGTGGCGGCACGGGAGGAGCCCGTTCCCCAGGCGCTCACCCACGGTAGCCGGGAAACTGCTCCCTCCCCCTCAGAGCGGTGGATGGTAGCGAAAGCACGGTTTCCGTACACTGTTGTTTCTTGGAGGTAGAGCGCAGGCGATCAGGCTTCCATGCGAAAGCGGGGCCTCGGTGCTAGCTTCATGAAACAAGTGGGGGAGTCGGGGGCTGCCTTGTGCAGCAGCCGGCGGCTCCCTCGGCGTTAGGTTTGGGACTCCCTTGCAGTGCTCCAACGCACGCACCCAACCAAATGCCTCCACCCTCGGGAGCGGCTGTTTTAGCTGGGGCACGCGTCCTCTACCGAGGTTTCCCTTCGAGTGGGGTGGCTGTCCTTCAGCCTGCACGCACCCCCCGGGGCAACGGTACCAGCCCCAGAGGCCTGGTGTGAGGGGAGAGCTCCCTGCTCTCCGGCCTGTCTCCCCCGCACCCCCCCACCCCCCCACCCCCCCACCCCCCCACCCCCGGCCTTACGGAATGGAGCCCGGCCCCGGGCCCCCTCACCCACAGGACCCCCTCAACTGCTTCCTCCCACACAGAGGTCGACGGTAGCTAAAGCACGGTGTCTCTGCAGTGTTGCTGCTTGGAGTTAGAACGCTTGCGGTTAGACTTCCATGCAAAAGCGGGGCCGCAGTGCTCGCTTCCTGCAACAAGCGGGGAGTCGCGTGCTGCCTTCTGCCGGGGCCTGCGTCTCACACGGAACGCGGTTTGGGCCTCCCTGGCCGGGCGCTCACGCGTGCACCCAGCACAACGCTTCCAGCCTCCGGCCTGGCTCTTGTAGCCGAAGCGGGAATTCTCTACAGGGTGGTTCCTTTGAGTTAGGGGGTTGGCTTGAGGCCTGCGGGCGCGCCCGGGGCCAGGGGAGTAGCCTCAGAAAGGAGAGGTGAGTGGAGAGCTGCCTTGCGCACCGGCCCCTTTCTCGCTCCATTTCACGCAGGGGACCCTGTCCCCCGTCTCTCCAACACGAGCACTGTAAAATGCCTCTGGCTTCAGGAACGGCCCTGTCAACTAGAGCGCAGTCCTTCTATAGCATTCACCCTTGCTCTTAGCAGCCTGGGAACTAGGCATCCAGGCACACAGGGTGCAGCAGGGCTCAGCTCCTAAAACAAGGCGTGAGTCGACAGCAGCCTTCCTGACAGGCCTGCTTCTCACTCCGAGTCACGTTTAGGTTCCATTCCTCATGCTTTCACAAAAGCACCCCATAGGTGACGTCCCGGCTCAGGAAGGGCCGTCTGTGCTGAGGCCCGCGTTCTCTCCAGGTTCGTTCCTCGGCGTTGGCTGGATGGCACTTAGCACTCCACGCACACACGGGAGAGCCCATCGAGTTTCCCGAAACAAGAGTGGAGGCGACAGGGTGCCCTCTGCCCATGCTGATTTCTCCCCCGGAACCCAGCTGGGACTCCCTCCCCAGGCTTGCACTCCAGCAGAGGGGAAAATGGCCGCCACCCTGTGGCGAGGCGAAGGAGCTGAAGCTGGGCTTCTTTAGCGGCTTCTCCCTGCCAAACCAGTGTGGAGCACTTAGCATTCCTGTGCACACCTGGAGCGGTAGTGTTAGCTCCAGGTGACAGCAGCTGAGTGGAGAGGTGCCTTCCCGGCCCGGGCTGCTTCTCCCTCGGTGGCGGCACGGGAGGAGCCCGTTCCCCAGGCGCTCACCCACGGTAGCCGGGAAACTGCTCCCTCCCCCTCAGAGCGGTGGATGGTAGCGAAAGCACGGTTTCCGTACACTGTTGTTTCTTGGAGGTAGAGCGCAGGCGATCAGGCTTCCATGCGAAAGCGGGGCCTCGGTGCTAGCTTCATGAAACAAGTGGGGGAGTCGGGGGCTGCCTTGTGCAGCAGCCGGCGGCTCCCTCGGCGTTAGGTTTGGGACTCCCTTGCAGTGCTCCAACGCACGCACCCAACCAAATGCCTCCACCCTCGGGAGCGGCTGTTTTAGCTGGGGCACGCGTCCTCTACCGAGGTTTCCCTTCGAGTGGGGTGGCTGTCCTTCAGCCTGCACGCACCCCCCGGGGCAACGGTACCAGCCCCAGAGGCCTGGTGTGAGGGGAGAGCTCCCTGCTCTCCGGCCTGTCTCCCCCGCACCCCCCCACCCCCCCACCCCCCCACCCCCCCACCCCCGGCCTTACGGAATGGAGCCCGGCCCCGGGCCCCCTCACCCACAGGACCCCCTCAACTGCTTCCTCCCACACAGAGGTCGACGGTAGCTAAAGCACGGTGTCTCTGCAGTGTTGCTGCTTGGAGTTAGAACGCTTGCGGTTAGACTTCCATGCAAAAGCGGGGCCGCAGTGCTCGCTTCCTGCAACAAGCGGGGAGTCGCGTGCTGCCTTCTGCCGGGGCCTGCGTCTCACACGGAACGCGTTTTGGGCCTCCCTGGCCGGGCGCTCACGCGTGCACCCAGCACAACGCTTCCAGCCTCCGGCCTGGCTCTTGTAGCCGAAGCGGGAATTCTCTACAGGGAGGTTCCTTTGAGTTAGGGGGTTGGCTTGAGGCCTGCGGGCGCGCCCGGGGCCAGGGGAGTAGCCTCAGAAAGGAGAGGTGAGTGGAGAGCTGCCTTGCGCACCGGCCCCTTTCTCGCTCCATTTCACGCAGGGGACCCTGTCCCCCGTCTCTCCAACACGAGCACTGTAAAATGCCTCTGGCTTCAGGAACGGCCCTGTCAACTAGAGCGCAGTCCTTCTATAGCATTCACCCTTGCTCTTAGCAGCCTGGGAACTAGGCATCCAGGCACACAGGGTGCAGCAGGGCTCAGCTCCTAAAACAAGGCGTGAGTCGACAGCAGCCTTCCTGACAGGCCTGCTTCTCACTCCGAGTCACGTTTAGGTTCCATTCCTCATGCTTTCACAAAAGCACCCCATAGGTGACGTCCCGGCTCAGGAAGGGCCGTCTGTGCTGAGGCCCGCGTTCTCTCCAGGTTCGTTCCTCGGCGTTGGCTGGATGGCACTTAGCACTCCACGCACACACGGGAGAGCCGATCGAGTTTCCCGAAACAAGAGTGGAGGCGACAGGGTGCCCTCTGCCCATGCTGATTTCTCCCCCGGAACCCAGCTGGGACTCCCTCCCCAGGCTTGCACTCCAGCAGAGGGGAAAATGGCCGCCACCCTGTGGCGAGGCGAAGGAGCTGAAGCTGGGCTTCTTTAGCGGCTTCTCCCTGCCAAACCAGTGTGGAGCACTTAGCATTCCTGTGCACACCTGGAGCGGTAGTGTTAGCTCCAGGTGACAGCAGCTGAGTGGAGAGGTGCCTTCCCGGCCCGGGCTGCTTCTCCCTCGGTGGCGGCACGGGAGGAGCCCGTTCCCCAGGCGCTCACCCACGGTAGCCGGGAAACTGCTCCGTCCCCCTCAGAGCGGTGGATGGTAGCGAAAGCACGGTTTCCGTACACTGTTGTTTCTTGGAGGTAGAGCGCAGGCGATCAGGCTTCCATGCGAAAGCGGGGCCTCGGTGCTAGCTTCATGAAACAAGTGGGGGAGTCGGGGGCTGCCTTGTGCAGCAGCCGGCGGCTCCCTCGGCGTTAGGTTTGGGACTCCCTTGCAGTGCTCCAACGCACGCACCCAACCAAATGCCTCCACCCTCGGGAGCGGCTGTTTTAGCTGGGGCACGCGTCCTCTACCGAGGTTTCCCTTCGAGTGGGGTGGCTGTCCTTCAGCCTGCACGCACCCCCCGGGGCAACGGTACCAGCCCCAGAGGCCTGGTGTGAGGGGAGAGCTCCCTGCTCTCCGGCCTGTCTCCCCCGCACCCCCCCACCCCCCCACCCCCCCACCCCCGGCCTTACGGAATGGAGCCCGGCCCCGGGCCCCCTCACCCACAGGACCCCCTCAACTGCTTCCTCCCACACAGAGGTCGACGGTAGCTAAAGCACGGTGTCTCTGCAGTGTTGCTGCTTGGAGTTAGAACGCTTGCGGTTAGACTTCCATGCAAAAGCGGGGCCGCAGTGCTCGCTTCCTGCAACAAGCGGGGAGTCGCGTGCTGCCTTCTGCCGGGGCCTGCGTCTCACACGGAACGCGGTTTGGGCCTCCCTGGCCGGGCGCTCACGCGTGCACCCAGCACAACGCTTCCAGCCTCCGGCCTGGCTCTTGTAGCCGAAGCGGGAATTCTCTACAGGGTGGTTCCTTTGAGTTAGGGGGTTGGCTTGAGGCCTGCGGGCGCGCCCGGGGCCAGGGGAGTAGCCTCAGAAAGGAGAGGTGAGTGGAGAGCTGCCTTGCGCACCGGCCCCTTTCTCGCTCCATTTCACGCAGGGGACCCTGTCCCCCGTCTCTCCAACACGAGCACTGTAAAATGCCTCTGGCTTCAGGAACGGCCCTGTCAACTAGAGCGCAGTCCTTCTATAGCATTCACCCTTGCTCTTAGCAGCCTGGGAACTAGGCATCCAGGCACACAGGGTGCAGCAGGGCTCAGCTCCTAAAACAAGGCGTGAGTCGACAGCAGCCTTCCTGACAGGCCTGCTTCTCACTCCGAGTCACGTTTAGGTTCCATTTCTCATGCTTTCACAAAAGCACCCCATAGGTGACGTCCCGGCTCAGGAAGGGCCGTCTGTGCTGAGGCCCGCGTTCTCTCCAGGTTCGTTCCTCGGCGTTGGCTGGATGGCACTTAGCACTCCACGCACACACGGGAGAGCCGATCGAGTTTCCCGAAACAAGAGTGGAGGCGACAGGGTGCCCTCTGCCCATGCTGATTTCTCCCCCGGAACCCAGCTGGGACTCCCTCCCCAGGCTTGCACTCCAGCAGAGGGGAAAATGGCCGCCACCCTGTGGCGAGGCGAAGGAGCTGAAGCTGGGCTTCTTTAGCCGCTTCTCCCTGCCAAACCAGTGTGGAGCACTTAGCATTCCTGTGCACACCTGGAGCGGTAGTGTTAGCTCCAGGTGACAGCAGCTGAGTGGAGAGGTGCCTTCCCGGCCCGGGCTGCTTCTCCCTCGGTGGCGGCACGGGAGGAGCCCGTTCCCCAGGCGCTCACCCACGGTAGCCGGGAAACTGCTCCGTCCCCCTCAGAGCGGTGGATGGTAGCGAAAGCACGGTTTCCGTACACTGTTGTTTCTTGGAGGTAGAGCGCAGGCGATCAGGCTTCCATGCGAAAGCGGGGCCTCGGTGCTAGCTTCATGAAACAAGTGGGGGAGTCGGGGGCTGCCTTGTGCAGCAGCCGGCGGCTCCCTCGGCGTTAGGTTTGGGACTCCCTTGCAGTGCTCCAACGCACGCACCCAACCAAATGCCTCCACCCTCGGGAGCGGCTGTTTTAGCTGGGGCACGCGTCCTCTACCGAGGTTTCCCTTCGAGTGGGGTGGCTGTCCTTCAGCCTGCACGCACCCCCCGGGGCAACGGTACCAGCCCCAGAGGCCTGGTGTGAGGGGAGAGCTCCCTGCTCTCCGGCCTGTCTCCCCCGCACCCCCCCACCCCCCCACCCCCCCACCCCCGGCCTTACGGAATGGAGCCCGGCCCCGGGCCCCCTCACCCACAGGACCCCCTCAACTGCTTCCTCCCACACAGAGGTCGACGGTAGCTAAAGCACGGTGTCTCTGCAGTGTTGCTGCTTGGAGTTAGAACGCTTGCGGTTAGACTTCCATGCAAAAGCGGGGCCGCAGTGCTCGCTTCCTGCAACAAGCGGGCAGTCGCGTGCTGCCTTCTGCCGGGGCCTGCGTCTCACACGGAACGCGGTTTGGGCCTCCCTTGCCGGGCGCTCACGCGTGCACCCAGCACAACGCTTCCAGCCTCCGGCCTGGCTCTTGTAGCCGAAGCGGGAATTCTCTACAGGGTGGTTCCTTTGAGTTAGGGGGTTGGCTTGAGGCCTGCGGGCGCGCCCGGGGCCAGGGGAGTAGCCTCAGAAAGGAGAGGTGAGTGGAGAGCTGCCTTGCGCACCGGCCCCTTTCTCGCTCCATTTCACGCAGGGGACCCTGTCCCCCGTCTCTCCAACACGAGCACTGTAAAATGCCTCTGGCTTCAGGAACGGCCCTGTCAACTAGAGCGCAGTCCTTCTATAGCATTCACCCTTGCTCTTAGCAGCCTGGGAACTAGGCATCCAGGCACACAGGGTGCAGCAGGGCTCAGCTCCTAAAACAAGGCGTGAGTCGACAGCAGCCTTCCTGACAGGCCTGCTTCTCACTCCGAGTCACGTTTAGGTTCCATTTCTCATGCTTTCACAAAAGCACCCCATAGGTGACGTCCCGGCTCAGGAAGGGCCGTCTGTGCTGAGGCCCGCGTTCTCTCCAGGTTCGTTCCTCGGCGTTGGCTGGATGGCACTTAGCACTCCACGCACACACGGGAGAGCCGATCGAGTTTCCCGAAACAAGAGTGGAGGCGACAGGGTGCCCTCTGCCCATGCTGATTTCTCCCCCGGAACCCAGCTGGGACTCCCTCCCCAGGCTTGCACTCCAGCAGAGGGGAAAATGGCCGCCACCCTGTGGCGAGGCGAAGGAGCTGAAGCTGGGCTTCTTTAGCGGCTTCTCCCTGCCAAACCAGTGTGGAGCACTTAGCATTCCTGTGCACACCTGGAGCGGTAGTGTTAGCTCCAGGTGACAGCAGCTGAGTGGAGAGGTGCCTTCCCGGCCCGGGCTGCTTCTCCCTCGGTGGCGGCACGGGAGGAGCCCGTTCCCCAGGCGCTCACCCACGGTAGCCGGGAAACTGCTCCGTCCCCCTCAGAGCGGTGGATGGGAGCGAAAGCACGGTTTCCGTACACTGTTGTTTCTTGGAGGTAGAGCGCAGGCGATCAGGCTTCCATGCGAAAGCGGGGCCTCGGTGCTAGCTTCATGAAACAAGTGGGGGAGTCGGGGGCTGCCTTGTGCAGCAGCCGGCGGCTCCCTCGGCGTTAGGTTTGGGACTCCCTTGCAGTGCTCCAACGCACGCACCCAACAAAATGCCTCCACCCTCGGGAGCGGCTGTTTTAGCTGGGGCACGCGTCCTCTACCGAGGTTTCCCTTCGAGTGGGGTGGCTGTCCTTCAGCCTGCACGCACCCCCCGGGGCAACGGTACCAGCCCCAGAGGCCTGGTGTGAGGGGAGAGCTCCCTGCTCTCCGGCCTGTCTCCCCCGCACCCCCCCACCCCCCCACCCCCCCACCCCCGGCCTTACGGAATGGAGCCCGGCCCCGGGCCCCCTCACCCACAGGACCCCCTCAACTGCTTCCTCCCACACAGAGGTCGACGGTAGCTAAAGCACGGTGTCTCTGCAGTGTTGCTGCTTGGAGTTAGAACGCTTGCGGTTAGACTTCCATGCAAAAGCGGGGCCGCAGTGCTCGCTTCCTGCAACAAGCGGGGAGTCGCGTGCTGCCTTCTGCCGGGGCCTGCGTCTCACACGGAACGCGGTTTGGGCCTCCCTGGCCGGGCGCTCACGCGTGCACCCAGCACAACGCTTCCAGCCTCCGGCCTGGCTCTTGTAGCCGAAGCGGGAATTCTCTACAGGGTGGTTCCTTTGAGTTAGGGGGTTGGCTTGAGGCCTGCGGGCGCGCCCGGGGCCAGGGGAGTAGCCTCAGAAAGGAGAGGTGAGTGGAGAGCTGCCTTGCGCACCGGCCCCTTTCTCGCTCCATTTCACGCAGGGGACCCTGTCCCCCGTCTCTCCAACACGAGCACTGTAAAATGCCTCTGGCTTCAGGAACGGCCCTGTCAACTAGAGCGCAGTCCTTCTATAGCATTCACCCTTGCTCTTAGCAGCCTGGGAACTAGGCATCCAGGCACACAGGGTGCAGCAGGGCTCAGCTCCTAAAACAAGGCGTGAGTCGACAGCAGCCTTCCTGACAGGCCTGCTTCTCACTCCGAGTCACGTTTAGGTTCCATTCCTCATGCTTTCACAAAAGCACCCCATAGGTGACGTCCCGGCTCAGGAAGGGCCGTCTGTGCTGAGGCCCGCGTTCTCTCCAGGTTCGTTCCTCGGCGTTGGCTGGATGGCACTTAGCACTCCACGCACACACGGGAGAGCCGATCGAGTTTCCCGAAACAAGAGTGGAGGCGACAGGGTGCCCTCTGCCCATGCTGATTTCTCCCCCGGAACCCAGCTGGGACTCCCTCCCCAGGCTTGCACTCCAGCAGAGGGGAAAATGGCCGCCACCCTGTGGCGAGGCGAAGGAGCTGAAGCTGGGCTTCTTTAGCGGCTTCTCCCTGCCAAACCAGTGTGGAGCACTTAGCATTCCTGTGCACACCTGGAGCGGTAGTGTTAGCTCCAGGTGACAGCAGCTGAGTGGAGAGGTGCCTTCCCGGCCCGGGCTGCTTCTCCCTCGGTGGCGGCACGGGAGGAGCCCGTTCCCCAGGCGCTCACCCACGGTAGCCGGGAAACTGCTCCGTCCCCCTCAGAGCGGTGGATGGTAGCGAAAGCACGGTTTCCGTACACTGTTGTTTCTTGGAGGTAGAGCGCAGGCGATCAGGCTTCCATGCGAAAGCGGGGCCTCGGTGCTAGCTTCATGAAACAAGTGGGGGAGTCGGGGGCTGCCTTGTGCAGCAGCCGGCGGCTCCCTCGGCGTTAGGTTTGGGACTCCCTTGCAGTGCTCCAACGCACGCACCCAACCAAATGCCTCCACCCTCGGGAGCGGCTGTTTTAGCTGGGGCACGCGTCCTCTACCGAGGTTTCCCTTCGAGTGGGGTGGCTGTCCTTCAGCCTGCACGCACCCCCCGGGGCAACGGTACCAGCCCCAGAGGCCTGGTGTGAGGGGAGAGCTCCCTGCTCTCCGGCCTGTCTCCCCCGCACCCCCCCACCCCCCCACCCCCCCACCCCCGGCCTTACGGAATGGAGCCCGGCCCCGGGCCCCCTCACCCACAGGACCCCCTCAACTGCTTCCTCCCACACAGAGGTCGACGGTAGCTAAAGCACGGTGTCTCTGCAGTGTTGCTGCTTGGAGTTAGAACGCTTGCGGTTAGACTTCCATGCAAAAGCGGGGCCGCAGTGCTCGCTTCCTGCAACAAGCGGGGAGTCGCGTGCTGCCTTCTGCCGGGGCCTGCGTCTCACACGGAACGCGGTTTGGGCCTCCCTGGCCGGGCGCTCACGCGTGCACCCAGCACAACGCTTCCAGCCTCCGGCCTGGCTCTTGTAGCCGAAGCGGGAATTCTCTACAGGGTGGTTCCTTTGAGTTAGGGGGTTGGCTTGAGGCCTGCGGGCGCGCCCGGGGCCAGGGGAGTAGCCTCAGAAAGGAGAGGTGAGTGGAGAGCTGCCTTGCGCACCGGCCCCTTTCTCGCTCCATTTCACGCAGGGGACCCTGTCCCCCGTCTCTCCAACACGAGCACTGTAAAATGCCTCTGGCTTCAGGAACGGCCCTGTCAACTAGAGCGCAGTCCTTCTATAGCATTCACCCTTGCTCTTAGCAGCCTGGGAACTAGGCATCCAGGCACACAGGGTGCAGCAGGGCTCAGCTCCTAAAACAAGGCGTGAGTCGACAGCAGCCTTCCTGACAGGCCTGCTTCTCACTCCGAGTCACGTTTAGGTTCCATTCCTCATGCTTTCACAAAAGCACCCCATAGGTGACGTCCCGGCTCAGGAAGGGCCGTCTGTGCTGAGGCCCGCGTTCTCTCCAGGTTCGTTCCTCGGCGTTGGCTGGATGGCACTTAGCACTCCACGCACACACGGGAGAGCCGATCGAGTTTCCCGAAACAAGAGTGGAGGCGACAGGGTGCCCTCTGCCCATGCTGATTTCTCCCCCGGAACCCAGCTGGGACTCCCTCCCCAGGCTTGCACTCCAGCAGAGGGGAAAATGGCCGCCACCCTGTGGCGAGGCGAAGGAGCTGAAGCTGGGCTTCTTTAGCGGCTTCTCCCTGCCAAACCAGTGTGGAGCACTTAGCATTCCTGTGCACACCTGGAGCGGTAGTGTTAGCTCCAGGTGACAGCAGCTGAGTGGAGAGGTGCCTTCCCGGCCCGGGCTGCTTCTCCCTCGGTGGCGGCACGGGAGGAGCCCGTTCCCCAGGCGCTCACCCACGGTAGCCGGGAAACTGCTCCCTCCCCCTCAGAGCGGTGGATGGTAGCGAAAGCACGGTTTCCGTACACTGTTGTTTCTTGGAGGTAGAGCGCAGGCGATCAGGCTTCCATGCGAAAGCGGGGCCTCGGTGCTAGCTTCATGAAACAAGTGGGGGAGTCGGGGGCTGCCTTGTGCAGCAGCCGGCGGCTCCCTCGGCGTTAGGTTTGGGACTCCCTTGCAGTGCTCCAACGCACGCACCCAACCAAATGCCTCCACCCTCGGGAGCGGCTGTTTTAGCTGGGGCACGCGTCCTCTACCGAGGTTTCCCTTCGAGTGGGGTGGCTGTCCTTCAGCCTGCACGCACCCCCCGGGGCAACGGTACCAGCCCCAGAGGCCTGGTGTGAGGGGAGAGCTCCCTGCTCTCCGGCCTGTCTCCCCCGCACCCCCCCACCCCCCCACCCCCCCACCCCCCCACCCCCGGCCTTACGGAATGGAGCCCGGCCCCGGGCCCCCTCACCCACAGGACCCCCTCAACTGCTTCCTCCCACACAGAGGTCGACGGTAGCTAAAGCACGGTGTCTCTGCAGTGTTGCTGCTTGGAGTTAGAACGCTTGCGGTTAGACTTCCATGCAAAAGCGGGGCCGCAGTGCTCGCTTCCTGCAACAAGCGGGGAGTCGCGTGCTGCCTTCTGCCGGGGCCTGCGTCTCACACGGAACGCGGTTTGGGCCTCCCTGGCCGGGCGCTCACGCGTGCACCCAGCACAACGCTTCCAGCCTCCGGCCTGGCTCTTGTAGCCGAAGCGGGAATTCTCTACAGGGTGGTTCCTTTGAGTTAGGGGGTTGGCTTGAGGCCTGCGGGCGCGCCCGGGGCCAGGGGAGTAGCCTCAGAAAGGAGAGGTGAGTGGAGAGCTGCCTTGCGCACCGGCCCCTTTCTCGCTCCATTTCACGCAGGGGACCCTGTCCCCCGTCTCTCCAACACGAGCACTGTAAAATGCCTCTGGCTTCAGGAACGGCCCTGTCAACTAGAGCGCAGTCCTTCTATAGCATTCACCCTTGCTCTTAGCAGCCTGGGAACTAGGCATCCAGGCACACAGGGTGCAGCAGGGCTCAGCTCCTAAAACAAGGCGTGAGTCGACAGCAGCCTTCCTGACAGGCCTGCTTCTCACTCCGAGTCACGTTTAGGTTCCATTCCTCATGCTTTCACAAAAGCACCCCATAGGTGACGTCCCGGCTCAGGAAGGGCCGTCTGTGCTGAGGCCCGCGTTCTCTCCAGGTTCGTTCCTCGGCGTTGGCTGGATGGCACTTAGCACTCCACGCACACACGGGAGAGCCGATCGAGTTTCCCGAAACAAGAGTGGAGGCGACAGGGTGCCCTCTGCCCATGCTGATTTCTCCCCCGGAACCCAGCTGGGACTCCCTCCCCAGGCTTGCACTCCAGCAGAGGGGAAAATGGCCGCCACCCTGTGACGAGGCGAAGGAGCTGAAGCTGGGCTTCTTTAGCGGCTTCTCCCTGCCAAACCAGTGTGGAGCACTTAGCATTCCTGTGCACACCTGGAGCGGTAGTGTTAGCTCCAGGTGACAGCAGCTGAGTGGAGAGGTGCCTTCCCGGCCCGGGCTGCTTCTCCCTCGGTGGCGGCACGGGAGGAGCCCGTTCCCCAGGCGCTCACCCACGGTAGCCGGGAAACTGCTCCGTCCCCCTCAGAGCGGTGGATGGGAGCGAAAGCACGGTTTCCGTACACTGTTGTTTCTTGGAGGTAGAGCGCAGGCGATCAGGCTTCCATGCGAAAGCGGGGCCTCGGTGCTAGCTTCATGAAACAAGTGGGGGAGTCGGGGGCTGCCTTGTGCAGCAGCCGGCGGCTCCCTCGGCGTTAGGTTTGGGACTCCCTTGCAGTGCTCCAACGCACGCACCCAACCAAATGCCTCCACCCTCGGGAGCGGCTGTTTTAGCTGGGGCACGCGTCCTCTACCGAGGTTTCCCTTCGAGTGGGGTGGCTGTCCTTCAGCCTGCACGCACCCCCCGGGGCAACGGTACCAGCCCCAGAGGCCTGGTGTGAGGGGAGAGCTCCCTGCTCTCCGGCCTGTCTCCCCCGCACCCCCCCACCCCCCCACCCCCCCACCCCCGGCCTTACGGAATGGAGCCCGGCCCCGGGCCCCCTCACCCACAGGACCCCCTCAACTGCTTCCTCCCACACAGAGGTCGACGGTAGCTAAAGCACGGTGTCTCTGCAGTGTTGCTGCTTGGAGTTAGAACGCTTGCGGTTAGACTTCCATGCAAAAGCGGGGCCGCAGTGCTCGCTTCCTGCAACAAGCGGGGAGTCGCGTGCTGCCTTCTGCCGGGGCCTGCGTCTCACACGGAACGCGGTTTGGGCCTCCCTGGCCGGGCGCTCACGCGTGCACCCAGCACAACGCTTCCAGCCTCCGGCCTGGCTCTTGTAGCCGAAGCGGGAATTCTCTACAGGGTGGTTCCTTTGAGTTAGGGGGTTGGCTTGAGGCCTGCGGGCGCGCCCGGGGCCAGGGGAGTAGCCTCAGAAAGGAGAGGTGAGTGGAGAGCTGCCTTGCGCACCGGCCCCTTTCTCGCTCCATTTCACGCAGGGGACCCTGTCCCCCGTCTCTCCAACACGAGCACTGTAAAATGCCTCTGGCTTCAGGAACGGCCCTGTCAACTAGAGCGCAGTCCTTCTATAGCATTCACCCTTGCTCTTAGCAGCCTGGGAACTAGGCATCCAGGCACACAGGGTGCAGCAGGGCTCAGCTCCTAAAACAAGGCGTGAGTCGACAGCAGCCTTCCTGACAGGCCTGCTTCTCACTCCGAGTCACGTTTAGGTTCCATTCCTCATGCTTTCACAAAAGCACCCCATAGGTGACGTCCCGGCTCAGGAAGGGCCGTCTGTGCTGAGGCCCGCGTTCTCTCCAGGTTCGTTCCTCGGCGTTGGCTGGATGGCACTTAGCACTCCACGCACACACGGGAGAGCCGATCGAGTTTCCCGAAACAAGAGTGGAGGCGACAGGGTGCCCTCTGCCCATGCTGATTTCTCCCCCGGAACCCAGCTGGGACTCCCTCCCCAGGCTTGCACTCCAGCAGAGGGGAAAATGGCCGCCACCCTGTGGCGAGGCGAAGGAGCTGAAGCTGGGCTTCTTTAGCGGCTTCTCCCTGCCAAACCAGTGTGGAGCACTTAGCATTCCTGTGCACACCTGGAGCGGTAGTGTTAGCTCCAGGTGACAGCAGCTGAGTGGAGAGGTGCCTTCCCGGCCCGGGCTGCTTCTCCCTCGGTGGCGGCACGGGAGGAGCCCGTTCCCCAGGCGCTCACCCACGGTAGCCGGGAAACTGCTCCGTCCCCCTCAGAGCGGTGGATGGGAGCGAAAGCACGGTTTCCGTACACTGTTGTTTCTTGGAGGTAGAGCGCAGGCGATCAGGCTTCCATGCGAAAGCGGGGCCTCGGTGCTAGCTTCATGAAACAAGTGGGGGAGTCGGGGGCTGCCTTGTGCAGCAGCCGGCGGCTCCCTCGGCGTTAGGTTTGGGACTCCCTTGCAGTGCTCCAACGCACGCACCCAACCAAATGCCTCCACCCTCGGGAGCGGCTGTTTTAGCTGGGGCACGCGTCCTCTACCGAGGTTTCCCTTCGAGTGGGGTGGCTGTCCTTCAGCCTGCACGCACCCCCCGGGGCAACGGTACCAGCCCCAGAGGCCTGGTGTGAGGGGAGAGCTCCCTGCTCTCCGGCCTGTCTCCCCCGCACCCCCCCACCCCCCCACCCCCCCACCCCCGGCCTTACGGAATGGAGCCCGGCCCCGGGCCCCCTCACCCACAGGACCCCCTCAACTGCTTCCTCCCACACAGAGGTCGACGGTAGCTAAAGCACGGTGTCTCTGCAGTGTTGCTGCTTGGAGTTAGAACGCTTGCGGTTAGACTTCCATGCAAAAGCGGGGCCGCAGTGCTCGCTTCCTGCAACAAGCGGGGAGTCGCGTGCTGCCTTCTGCCGGGGCCTGCGTCTCACACGGAACGCGGTTTGGGCCTCCCTGGCCGGGCGCTCACGCGTGCACCCAGCACAACGCTTCCAGCCTCCGGCCTGGCTCTTGTAGCCGAAGCGGGAATTCTCTACAGGGTGGTTCCTTTGAGTTAGGGGGTTGGCTTGAGGCCTGCGGGCGCGCCCGGGGCCAGGGGAGTAGCCTCAGAAAGGAGAGGTGAGTGGAGAGCTGCCTTGCGCACCGGCCCCTTTCTCGCTCCATTTCACGCAGGGGACCCTGTCCCCCGTCTCTCCAACACGAGCACTGTAAAATGCCTCTGGCTTCAGGAACGGCCCTGTCAACTAGAGCGCAGTCCTTCTATAGCATTCACCCTTGCTCTTAGCAGCCTGGGAACTAGGCATCCAGGCACACAGGGTGCAGCAGGGCTCAGCTCCTAAAACAAGGCGTGAGTCGACAGCAGCCTTCCTGACAGGCCTGCTTCTCACTCCGAGTCACGTTTAGGTTCCATTCCTCATGCTTTCACAAAAGCACCCCATAGGTGACGTCCCGGCTCAGGAAGGGCCGTCTGTGCTGAGGCCCGCGTTCTCTCCAGGTTCGTTCCTCGGCGTTGGCTGGATGGCACTTAGCACTCCACGCACACACGGGAGAGCCGATCGAGTTTCCCGAAACAAGAGTGGAGGCGACAGGGTGCCCTCTGCCCATGCTGATTTCTCCCCCGGAACCCAGCTGGGACTCCCTCCCCAGGCTTGCACTCCAGCAGAGGGGAAAATGGCCGCCACCCTGTGGCGAGGCGAAGGAGCTGAAGCTGGGCTTCTTTAGCGGCTTCTCCCTGCCAAACCAGTGTGGAGCACTTAGCATTCCTGTGCACACCTGGAGCGGTAGTGTTAGCTCCAGGTGACAGCAGCTGAGTGGAGAGGTGCCTTCCCGGCCCGGGCTGCTTCTCCCTCGGTGGCGGCACGGGAGGAGCCCGTTCCCCAGGCGCTCACCCACGGTAGCCGGGAAACTGCTCCGTCCCCCTCAGAGCGGTGGATGGTAGCGAAAGCACGGTTTCCGTACACTGTTGTTTCTTGGAGGTAGAGCGCAGGCGATCAGGCTTCCATGCGAAAGCGGGGCCTCGGTGCTAGCTTCATGAAACAAGTGGGGGAGTCGGGGGCTGCCTTGTGCAGCAGCCGGCGGCTCCCTCGGCGTTAGGTTTGGGACTCCCTTGCAGTGCTCCAACGCACGCACCCAACCAAATGCCTCCACCCTCGGGAGCGGCTGTTTTAGCTGGGGCACGCGTCCTCTACCGAGGTTTCCCTTCGAGTGGGGTGGCTGTCCTTCAGCCTGCACGCACCCCCCGGGGCAACGGTACCAGCCCCAGAGGCCTGGTGTGAGGGGAGAGCTCCCTGCTCTCCGGCCTGTCTCCCCCGCACCCCCCCACCCCCCCACCCCCCCACCCCCCCACCCCCGGCCTTACGGAATGGAGCCCGGCCCCGGGCCCCCTCACCCACAGGACCCCCTCAACTGCTTCCTCCCACACAGAGGTCGACGGTAGCTAAAGCACGGTGTCTCTGCAGTGTTGCTGCTTGGAGTTAGAACGCTTGCGGTTAGACTTCCATGCAAAAGCGGGGCCGCAGTGCTCGCTTCCTGCAACAAGCGGGGAGTCGCGTGCTGCCTTCTGCCGGGGCCTGCGTCTCACACGGAACGCGGTTTGGGCCTCCCTGGCCGGGCGCTCACGCGTGCACCCAGCACAACGCTTCCAGCCTCCGGCCTGGCTCTTGTAGCCGAAGCGGGAATTCTCTACAGGGTGGTTCCTTTGAGTTAGGGGGTTGGCTTGAGGCCTGCGGGCGCGCCCGGGGCCAGGGGAGTAGCCTCAGAAAGGAGAGGTGAGTGGAGAGCTGCCTTGCGCACCGGCCCCTTTCTCGCTCCATTTCACGCAGGGGACCCTGTCCCCCGTCTCTCCAACACGAGCACTGTAAAATGCCTCTGGCTTCAGGAACGGCCCTGTCAACTAGAGCGCAGTCCTTCTATAGCATTCACCCTTGCTCTTAGCAGCCTGGGAACTAGGCATCCAGGCACACAGGGTGCAGCAGGGCTCAGCTCCTAAAACAAGGCGTGAGTCGACAGCAGCCTTCCTGACAGGCCTGCTTCTCACTCCGAGTCACGTTTAGGTTCCATTCCTCATGCTTTCACAAAAGCACCCCATAGGTGACGTCCCGGCTCAGGAAGGGCCGTCTGTGCTGAGGCCCGCGTTCTCTCCAGGTTCGTTCCTCGGCGTTGGCTGGATGGCACTTAGCACTCCACGCACACACGGGAGAGCCGATCGAGTTTCCCGAAACAAGAGTGGAGGCGACAGGGTGCCCTCTGCCCATGCTGATTTCTCCCCCGGAACCCAGCTGGGACTCCCTCCCCAGGCTTGCACTCCAGCAGAGGGGAAAATGGCCGCCACCCTGTGGCGAGGCGAAGGAGCTGAAGCTGGGCTTCTTTAGCGGCTTCTCCCTGCCAAACCAGTGTGGAGCACTTAGCATTCCTGTGCACACCTGGAGCGGTAGTGTTAGCTCCAGGTGACAGCAGCTGAGTGGAGAGGTGCCTTCCCGGCCCGGGCTGCTTCTCCCTCGGTGGCGGCACGGGAGGAGCCCGTTCCCCAGGCGCTCACCCACGGTAGCCGGGAAACTGCTCCGTCCCCCTCAGAGCGGTGGATGGTAGCGAAAGCACGGTTTCCGTACACTGTTGTTTCTTGGAGGTAGAGCGCAGGCGATCAGGCTTCCATGCGAAAGCGGGGCCTCGGTGCTAGCTTCATGAAACAAGTGGGGGAGTCGGGGGCTGCCTTGTGCAGCAGCCGGCGGCTCCCTCGGCGTTAGGTTTGGGACTCCCTTGCAGTGCTCCAACGCACGCACCCAACCAAATGCCTCCACCCTCGGGAGCGGCTGTTTTAGCTGGGGCACGCGTCCTCTACCGAGGTTTCCCTTCGAGTGGGGTGGCTGTCCTTCAGCCTGCACGCACCCCCCGGGGCAACGGTACCAGCCCCAGAGGCCTGGTGTGAGGGGAGAGCTCCCTGCTCTCCGGCCTGTCTCCCCCGCACCCCCCCACCCCCCCACCCCCCCACCCCCCCACCCCCGGCCTTACGGAATGGAGCCCGGCCCCGGGCCCCCTCACCCACAGGACCCCCTCAACTGCTTCCTCCCACACAGAGGTCGACGGTAGCTAAAGCACGGTGTCTCTGCAGTGTTGCTGCTTGGAGTTAGAACGCTTGCGGTTAGACTTCCATGCAAAAGCGGGGCCGCAGTGCTCGCTTCCTGCAACAAGCGGGGAGTCGCGTGCTGCCTTCTGCCGGGGCCTGCGTCTCACACGGAACGCGGTTTGGGCCTCCCTGGCCGGGCGCTCACGCGTGCACCCAGCACAACGCTTCCAGCCTCCGGCCTGGCTCTTGTAGCCGAAGCGGGAATTCTCTACAGGGTGGTTCCTTTGAGTTAGGGGGTTGGCTTGAGGCCTGCGGGCGCGCCCGGGGCCAGGGGAGTAGCCTCAGAAAGGAGAGGTGAGTGGAGAGCTGCCTTGCGCACCGGCCCCTTTCTCGCTCCATTTCACGCAGGGGACCCTGTCCCCCGTCTCTCCAACACGAGCACTGTAAAATGCCTCTGGCTTCAGGAACGGCCCTGTCAACTAGAGCGCAGTCCTTCTATAGCATTCACCCTTGCTCTTAGCAGCCTGGGAACTAGGCATCCAGGCACACAGGGTGCAGCAGGGCTCAGCTCCTAAAACAAGGCGTGAGTCGACAGCAGCCTTCCTGACAGGCCTGCTTCTCACTCCGAGTCACGTTTAGGTTCCATTCCTCATGCTTTCACAAAAGCACCCCATAGGTGACGTCCCGGCTCAGGAAGGGCCGTCTGTGCTGAGGCCCGCGTTCTCTCCAGGTTCGTTCCTCGGCGTTGGCTGGATGGCACTTAGCACTCCACGCACACACGGGAGAGCCGATCGAGTTTCCCGAAACAAGAGTGGAGGCGACAGGGTGCCCTCTGCCCATGCTGATTTCTCCCCCGGAACCCAGCTGGGACTCCCTCCCCAGGCTTGCACTCCAGCAGAGGGGAAAATGGCCGCCACCCTGTGGCGAGGCGAAGGAGCTGAAGCTGGGCTTCTTTAGCGGCTTCTCCCTGCCAAACCAGTGTGGAGCACTTAGCATTCCTGTGCACACCTGGAGCGGTAGTGTTAGCTCCAGGTGACAGCAGCTGAGTGGAGAGGTGCCTTCCCGGCCCGGGCTGCTTCTCCCTCGGTGGCGGCACGGGAGGAGCCCGTTCCCCAGGCGCTCACCCACGGTAGCCGGGAAACTGCTCCGTCCCCCTCAGAGCGGTGGATGGTAGCGAAAGCACGGTTTCCGTACACTGTTGTTTCTTGGAGGTAGAGCGCAGGCGATCAGGCTTCCATGCGAAAGCGGGGCCTCGGTGCTAGCTTCATGAAACAAGTGGGGGAGTCGGGGGCTGCCTTGTGCAGCAGCCGGCGGCTCCCTCGGCGTTAGGTTTGGGACTCCCTTGCAGTGCTCCAACGCACGCACCCAACCAAATGCCTCCACCCTCGGGAGCGGCTGTTTTAGCTGGGGCACGCGTCCTCTACCGAGGTTTCCCTTCGAGTGGGGTGGCTGTCCTTCAGCCTGCACGCACCCCCCGGGGCAACGGTACCAGCCCCAGAGGCCTGGTGTGAGGGGAGAGCTCCCTGCTCTCCGGCCTGTCTCCCCCGCACCCCCCCACCCCCCCACCCCCCCACCCCCCCACCCCCGGCCTTACGGAATGGAGCCCGGCCCCGGGCCCCCTCACCCACAGGACCCCCTCAACTGCTTCCTCCCACACAGAGGTCGACGGTAGCTAAAGCACGGTGTCTCTGCAGTGTTGCTGCTTGGAGTTAGAACGCTTGCGGTTAGACTTCCATGCAAAAGCGGGGCCGCAGTGCTCGCTTCCTGCAACAAGCGGGGAGTCGCGTGCTGCCTTCTGCCGGGGCCTGCGTCTCACACGGAACGCGGTTTGGGCCTCCCTGGCCGGGCGCTCACGCGTGCACCCAGCACAACGCTTCCAGCCTCCGGCCTGGCTCTTGTAGCCGAAGCGGGAATTCTCTACAGGGTGGTTCCTTTGAGTTAGGGGGTTGGCTTGAGGCCTGCGGGCGCGCCCGGGGCCAGGGGAGTAGCCTCAGAAAGGAGAGGTGAGTGGAGAGCTGCCTTGCGCACCGGCCCCTTTCTCGCTCCATTTCACGCAGGGGACCCTGTCCCCCGTCTCTCCAACACGAGCACTGTAAAATGCCTCTGGCTTCAGGAACGGCCCTGTCAACTAGAGCGCAGTCCTTCTATAGCATTCACCCTTGCTCTTAGCAGCCTGGGAACTAGGCATCCAGGCACACAGGGTGCAGCAGGGCTCAGCTCCTAAAACAAGGCGTGAGTCGACAGCAGCCTTCCTGACAGGCCTGCTTCTCACTCCGAGTCACGTTTAGGTTCCATTCCTCATGCTTTCACAAAAGCACCCCATAGGTGACGTCCCGGCTCAGGAAGGGCCGTCTGTGCTGAGGCCCGCGTTCTCTCCAGGTTCGTTCCTCGGCGTTGGCTGGATGGCACTTAGCACTCCACGCACACACGGGAGAGCCGATCGAGTTTCCCGAAACAAGAGTGGAGGCGACAGGGTGCCCTCTGCCCATGCTGATTTCTCCCCCGGAACCCAGCTGGGACTCCCTCCCCAGGCTTGCACTCCAGCAGAGGGGAAAATGGCCGCCACCCTGTGGCGAGGCGAAGGAGCTGAAGCTGGGCTTCTTTAGCGGCTTCTCCCTGCCAAACCAGTGTGGAGCACTTAGCATTCCTGTGCACACCTGGAGCGGTAGTGTTAGCTCCAGGTGACAGCAGCTGAGTGGAGAGGTGCCTTCCCGGCCCGGGCTGCTTCTCCCTCGGTGGCGGCACGGGAGGAGCCCGTTCCCCAGGCGCTCACCCACGGTAGCCGGGAAACTGCTCCGTCCCCCTCAGAGCGGTGGATGGTAGCGAAAGCACGGTTTCCGTACACTGTTGTTTCTTGGAGGTAGAGCGCAGGCGATCAGGCTTCCATGCGAAAGCGGGGCCTCGGTGCTAGCTTCATGAAACAAGTGGGGGAGTCGGGGGCTGCCTTGTGCAGCAGCCGGCGGCTCCCTCGGCGTTAGGTTTGGGACTCCCTTGCAGTGCTCCAACGCACGCACCCAACCAAATGCCTCCACCCTCGGGAGCGGCTGTTTTAGCTGGGGCACGCGTCCTCTACCGAGGTTTCCCTTCGAGTGGGGTGGCTGTCCTTCAGCCTGCACGCACCCCCCGGGGCAACGGTACCAGCCCCAGAGGCCTGGTGTGAGGGGAGAGCTCCCTGCTCTCCGGCCTGTCTCCCCCGCACCCCCCCCACCCCCCCACCCCCCCACCCCCCCACCCCCGGCCTTACGGAATGGAGCCCGGCCCCGGGCCCCCTCACCCACAGGACCCCCTCAACTGCTTCCTCCCACACAGAGGTCGACGGTAGCTAAAGCACGGTGTCTCTGCAGTGTTGCTGCTTGGAGTTAGAACGCTTGCGGTTAGACTTCCATGCAAAAGCGGGGCCGCAGTGCTCGCTTCCTGCAACAAGCGGGGAGTCGCGTGCTGCCTTCTGCCGGGGCCTGCGTCTCACACGGAACGCGGTTTGGGCCTCCCTGGCCGGGCGCTCACGCGTGCACCCAGCACAACGCTTCCAGCCTCCGGCCTGGCTCTTGTAGCCGAAGCGGGAATTCTCTACAGGGTGGTTCCTTTGAGTTAGGGGGTTGGCTTGAGGCCTGCGGGCGCGCCCGGGGCCAGGGGAGTAGCCTCAGAAAGGAGAGGTGAGTGGAGAGCTGCCTTGCGCACCGGCCCCTTTCTCGCTCCATTTCACGCAGGGGACCCTGTCCCCCGTCTCTCCAACACGAGCACTGTAAAATGCCTCTGGCTTCAGGAACGGCCCTGTCAACTAGAGCGCAGTCCTTCTATAGCATTCACCCTTGCTCTTAGCAGCCTGGGAACTAGGCATCCAGGCACACAGGGTGCAGCAGGGCTCAGCTCCTAAAACAAGGCGTGAGTCGACAGCAGCCTTCCTGACAGGCCTGCTTCTCACTCCGAGTCACGTTTAGGTTCCATTCCTCATGCTTTCACAAAAGCACCCCATAGGTGACGTCCCGGCTCAGGAAGGGCCGTCTGTGCTGAGGCCCGCGTTCTCTCCAGGTTCGTTCCTCGGCGTTGGCTGGATGGCACTTAGCACTCCACGCACACACGGGAGAGCCGATCGAGTTTCCCGAAACAAGAGTGGAGGCGACAGGGTGCCCTCTGCCCATGCTGATTTCTCCCCCGGAACCCAGCTGGGACTCCCTCCCCAGGCTTGCACTCCAGCAGAGGGGAAAATGGCCGCCACCCTGTGGCGAGGCGAAGGAGCTGAAGCTGGGCTTCTTTAGCGGCTTCTCCCTGCCAAACCAGTGTGGAGCACTTAGCATTCCTGTGCACACCTGGAGCGGTAGTGTTAGCTCCAGGTGACAGCAGCTGAGTGGAGAGGTGCCTTCCCGGCCCGGGCTGCTTCTCCCTCGGTGGCGGCACGGGAGGAGCCCGTTCCCCAGGCGCTCACCCACGGTAGCCGGGAAACTGCTCCCTCCCCCTCAGAGCGGTGGATGGTAGCGAAAGCACGGTTTCCGTACACTGTTGTTTCTTGGAGGTAGAGCGCAGGCGATCAGGCTTCCATGCGAAAGCGGGGCCTCGGTGCTAGCTTCATGAAACAAGTGGGGGAGTCGGGGGCTGCCTTGTGCAGCAGCCGGCGGCTCCCTCGGCGTTAGGTTTGGGACTCCCTTGCAGTGCTCCAACGCACGCACCCAACCAAATGCCTCCACCCTCGGGAGCGGCTGTTTTAGCTGGGGCACGCGTCCTCTACCGAGGTTTCCCTTCGAGTGGGGTGGCTGTCCTTCAGCCTGCACGCACCCCCCGGGGCAACGGTACCAGCCCCAGAGGCCTGGTGTGAGGGGAGAGCTCCCTGCTCTCCGGCCTGTCTCCCCCGCACCCCCCCACCCCCCCACCCCCGGCCTTACGGAATGGAGCCCGGCCCCGGGCCCCCTCACCCACAGGACCCCCTCAACTGCTTCCTCCCACACAGAGGTCGACGGTAGCTAAAGCACGGTGTCTCTGCAGTGTTGCTGCTTGGAGTTAGAACGCTTGCGGTTAGACTTCCATGCAAAAGCGGGGCCGCAGTGCTCGCTTCCTGCAACAAGCGGGGAGTCGCGTGCTGCCTTCTGCCGGGGCCTGCGTCTCACACGGAACGCGGTTTGGGCCTCCCTGGCCGGGCGCTCACGCGTGCACCCAGCACAACGCTTCCAGCCTCCGGCCTGGCTCTTGTAGCCGAAGCGGGAATTCTCTACAGGGTGGTTCCTTTGAGTTAGGGGGTTGGCTTGAGGCCTGCGGGCGCGCCCGGGGCCAGGGGAGTAGCCTCAGAAAGGAGAGGTGAGTGGAGAGCTGCCTTGCGCACCGGCCCCTTTCTCGCTCCATTTCACGCAGGGGACCCTGTCCCCCGTCTCTCCAACACGAGCACTGTAAAATGCCTCTGGCTTCAGGAACGGCCCTGTCAACTAGAGCGCAGTCCTTCTATAGCATTCACCCTTGCTCTTAGCAGCCTGGGAACTAGGCATCCAGGCACACAGGGTGCAGCAGGGCTCAGCTCCTAAAACAAGGCGTGAGTCGACAGCAGCCTTCCTGACAGGCCTGCTTCTCACTCCGAGTCACGTTTAGGTTCCATTCCTCATGCTTTCACAAAAGCACCCCATAGGTGACGTCCCGGCTCAGGAAGGGCCGTCTGTGCTGAGGCCCGCGTTCTCTCCAGGTTCGTTCCTCGGCGTTGGCTGGATGGCACTTAGCACTCCACGCACACACGGGAGAGCCGATCGAGTTTCCCGAAACAAGAGTGGAGGCGACAGGGTGCCCTCTGCCCATGCTGATTTCTCCCCCGGAACCCAGCTGGGACTCCCTCCCCAGGCTTGCACTCCAGCAGAGGGGAAAATGGCCGCCACCCTGTGGCGAGGCGAAGGAGCTGAAGCTGGGCTTCTTTAGCCGCTTCTCCCTGCCAAACCAGTGTGGAGCACTTAGCATTCCTGTGCACACCTGGAGCGGTAGTGTTAGCTCCAGGTGACAGCAGCTGAGTGGAGAGGTGCCTTCCCGGCCCGGGCTGCTTCTCCCTCGGTGGCGGCACGGGAGGAGCCCGTTCCCCAGGCGCTCACCCACGGTAGCCGGGAAACTGCTCCGTCCCCCTCAGAGCGGTGGATGGTAGCGAAAGCACGGTTTCCGTACACTGTTGTTTCTTGGAGGTAGAGCGCAGGCGATCAGGCTTCCATGCGAAAGCGGGGCCTCGGTGCTAGCTTCATGAAACAAGTGGGGGAGTCGGGGGCTGCCTTGTGCAGCAGCCGGCGGCTCCCTCGGCGTTAGGTTTGGGACTCCCTTGCAGTGCTCCAACGCACGCACCCAACCAAATGCCTCCACCCTCGGGAGCGGCTGTTTTAGCTGGGGCACGCGTCCTCTACCGAGGTTTCCCTTCGAGTGGGGTGGCTGTCCTTCAGCCTGCACGCACCCCCCGGGGCAACGGTACCAGCCCCAGAGGCCTGGTGTGAGGGGAGAGCTCCCTGCTCTCCGGCCTGTCTCCCCCGCACCCCCCCACCCCCCCACCCCCCCACCCCCGGCCTTACGGAATGGAGCCCGGCCCCGGGCCCCCTCACCCACAGGACCCCCTCAACTGCTTCCTCCCACACAGAGGTCGACGGTAGCTAAAGCACGGTGTCTCTGCAGTGTTGCTGCTTGGAGTTAGAACGCTTGCGGTTAGACTTCCATGCAAAAGCGGGGCCGCAGTGCTCGCTTCCTGCAACAAGCGGGCAGTCGCGTGCTGCCTTCTGCCGGGGCCTGCGTCTCACACGGAACGCGGTTTGGGCCTCCCTTGTCGGGCGCTCACGCGTGCACCCAGCACAACGCTTCCAGCCTCCGGCCTGGCTCTTGTAGCCGAAGCGGGAATTCTCTACAGGGTGGTTCCTTTGAGTTAGGGGGTTGGCTTGAGGCCTGCGGGCGCGCCCGGGGCCAGGGGAGTAGCCTCAGAAAGGAGAGGTGAGTGGAGAGCTGCCTTGCGCACCGGCCCCTTTCTCGCTCCATTTCACGCAGGGGACCCTGTCCCCCGTCTCTCCAACACGAGCACTGTAAAATGCCTCTGGCTTCAGGAACGGCCCTGTCAACTAGAGCGCAGTCCTTCTATAGCATTCACCCTTGCTCTTAGCAGCCTGGGAACTAGGCATCCAGGCACACAGGGTGCAGCAGGGCTCAGCTCCTAAAACAAGGCGTGAGTCGACAGCAGCCTTCCTGACAGGCCTGCTTCTCACTCCGAGTCACGTTTAGGTTCCATTTCTCATGCTTTCACAAAAGCACCCCATAGGTGACGTCCCGGCTCAGGAAGGGCCGTCTGTGCTGAGGCCCGCGTTCTCTCCAGGTTCGTTCCTCGGCGTTGGCTGGATGGCACTTAGCACTCCACGCACACACGGGAGAGCCGATCGAGTTTCCCGAAACAAGAGTGGAGGCGACAGGGTGCCCTCTGCCCATGCTGATTTCTCCCCCGGAACCCAGCTGGGACTCCCTCCCCAGGCTTGCACTCCAGCAGAGGGGAAAATGGCCGCCACCCTGTGGCGAGGCGAAGGAGCTGAAGCTGGGCTTCTTTAGCGGCTTCTCCCTGCCAAACCAGTGTGGAGCACTTAGCATTCCTGTGCACACCTGGAGCGGTAGTGTTAGCTCCAGGTGACAGCAGCTGAGTGGAGAGGTGCCTTCCCGGCCCGGGCTGCTTCTCCCTCGGTGGCGGCACGGGAGGAGCCCGTTCCCCAGGCGCTCACCCACGGTAGCCGGGAAACTGCTCCGTCCCCCTCAGAGCGGTGGATGGTAGCGAAAGCACGGTTTCCGTACACTGTTGTTTCTTGGAGGTAGAGCGCAGGCGATCAGGCTTCCATGCGAAAGCGGGGCCTCGGTGCTAGCTTCATGAAACAAGTGGGGGAGTCGGGGGCTGCCTTGTGCAGCAGCCGGCGGCTCCCTCGGCGTTAGGTTTGGGACTCCCTTGCAGTGCTCCAACGCACGCACCCAACCAAATGCCTCCACCCTCGGGAGCGGCTGTTTTAGCTGGGGCACGCGTCCTCTACCGAGGTTTCCCTTCGAGTGGGGTGGCTGTCCTTCAGCCTGCACGCACCCCCCGGGGCAACGGTACCAGCCCCAGAGGCCTGGTGTGAGGGGAGAGCTCCCTGCTCTCCGGCCTGTCTCCCCCGCACCCCCCCACCCCCCCACCCCCCCACCCCCGGCCTTACGGAATGGAGCCCGGCCCCGGGCCCCCTCACCCACAGGACCCCCTCAACTGCTTCCTCCCACACAGAGGTCGACGGTAGCTAAAGCACGGTGTCTCTGCAGTGTTGCTGCTTGGAGTTAGAACGCTTGCGGTTAGACTTCCATGCAAAAGCGGGGCCGCAGTGCTCGCTTCCTGCAACAAGCGGGGAGTCGCGTGCTGCCTTCTGCCGGGGCCTGCGTCTCACACGGAACGCGGTTTGGGCCTCCCTGGCCGGGCGCTCACGCGTGCACCCAGCACAACGCTTCCAGCCTCCGGCCTGGCTCTTGTAGCCGAAGCGGGAATTCTCTACAGGGTGGTTCCTTTGAGTTAGGGGGTTGGCTTGAGGCCTGCGGGCGCGCCCGGGGCCAGGGGAGTAGCCTCAGAAAGGAGAGGTGAGTGGAGAGCTGCCTTGCGCACCGGCCCCTTTCTCGCTCCATTTCACGCAGGGGACCCTGTCCCCCGTCTCTCCAACACGAGCACTGTAAAATGCCTCTGGCTTCAGGAACGGCCCTGTCAACTAGAGCGCAGTCCTTCTATAGCATTCACCCTTGCTCTTAGCAGCCTGGGAACTAGGCATCCAGGCACACAGGGTGCAGCAGGGCTCAGCTCCTAAAACAAGGCGTGAGTCGACAGCAGCCTTCCTGACAGGCCTGCTTCTCACTCCGAGTCACGTTTAGGTTCCATTCCTCATGCTTTCACAAAAGCACCCCATAGGTGACGTCCCGGCTCAGGAAGGGCCGTCTGTGCTGAGGCCCGCGTTCTCTCCAGGTTCGTTCCTCGGCGTTGGCTGGATGGCACTTAGCACTCCACGCACACACGGGAGAGCCGATCGAGTTTCCCGAAACAAGAGTGGAGGCGACAGGGTGCCCTCTGCCCATGCTGATTTCTCCCCCGGAACCCAGCTGGGACTCCCTCCCCAGGCTTGCACTCCAGCAGAGGGGAAAATGGCCGCCACCCTGTGGCGAGGCGAAGGAGCTGAAGCTGGGCTTCTTTAGCGGCTTCTCCCTGCCAAACCAGTGTGGAGCACTTAGCATTCCTGTGCACACCTGGAGCGGTAGTGTTAGCTCCAGGTGACAGCAGCTGAGTGGAGAGGTGCCTTCCCGGCCCGGGCTGCTTCTCCCTCGGTGGCGGCACGGGAGGAGCCCGTTCCCCAGGCGCTCACCCACGGTAGCCGGGAAACTGCTCCGTCCCCCTCAGAGCGGTGGATGGTAGCGAAAGCACGGTTTCCGTACACTGTTGTTTCTTGGAGGTAGAGCGCAGGCGATCAGGCTTCCATGCGAAAGCGGGGCCTCGGTGCTAGCTTCATGAAACAAGTGGGGGAGTCGGGGGCTGCCTTGTGCAGCAGCCGGCGGCTCCCTCGGCGTTAGGTTTGGGACTCCCTTGCAGTGCTCCAACGCACGCACCCAACCAAATGCCTCCACCCTCGGGAGCGGCTGTTTTAGCTGGGGCACGCGTCCTCTACCGAGGTTTCCCTTCGAGTGGGGTGGCTGTCCTTCAGCCTGCACGCACCCCCCGGGGCAACGGTACCAGCCCCAGAGGCCTGGTGTGAGGGGAGAGCTCCCTGCTCTCCGGCCTGTCTCCCCCGCACCCCCCCACCCCCCCACCCCCCCACCCCCCCACCCCCGGCCTTACGGAATGGAGCCCGGCCCCGGGCCCCCTCACCCACAGGACCCCCTCAACTGCTTCCTCCCACACAGAGGTCGACGGTAGCTAAAGCACGGTGTCTCTGCAGTGTTGCTGCTTGGAGTTAGAACGCTTGCGGTTAGACTTCCATGCAAAAGCGGGGCCGCAGTGCTCGCTTCCTGCAACAAGCGGGGAGTCGCGTGCTGCCTTCTGCCGGGGCCTGCGTCTCACACGGAACGCGGTTTGGGCCTCCCTGGCCGGGCGCTCACGCGTGCACCCAGCACAACGCTTCCAGCCTCCGGCCTGGCTCTTGTAGCCGAAGCGGGAATTCTCTACAGGGTGGTTCCTTTGAGTTAGGGGGTTGGCTTGAGGCCTGCGGGCGCGCCCGGGGCCAGGGGAGTAGCCTCAGAAAGGAGAGGTGAGTGGAGAGCTGCCTTGCGCACCGGCCCCTTTCTCGCTCCATTTCACGCAGGGGACCCTGTCCCCCGTCTCTCCAACACGAGCACTGTAAAATGCCTCTGGCTTCAGGAACGGCCCTGTCAACTAGAGCGCAGTCCTTCTATAGCATTCACCCTTGCTCTTAGCAGCCTGGGAACTAGGCATCCAGGCACACAGGGTGCAGCAGGGCTCAGCTCCTAAAACAAGGCGTGAGTCGACAGCAGCCTTCCTGACAGGCCTGCTTCTCACTCCGAGTCACGTTTAGGTTCCATTCCTCATGCTTTCACAAAAGCACCCCATAGGTGACGTCCCGGCTCAGGAAGGGCCGTCTGTGCTGAGGCCCGCGTTCTCTCCAGGTTCGTTCCTCGGCGTTGGCTGGATGGCACTTAGCACTCCACGCACACACGGGAGAGCCGATCGAGTTTCCCGAAACAAGAGTGGAGGCGACAGGGTGCCCTCTGCCCATGCTGATTTCTCCCCCGGAACCCAGCTGGGACTCCCTCCCCAGGCTTGCACTCCAGCAGAGGGGAAAATGGCCGCCACCCTGTGGCGAGGCGAAGGAGCTGAAGCTGGGCTTCTTTAGCGGCTTCTCCCTGCCAAACCAGTGTGGAGCACTTAGCATTCCTGTGCACACCTGGAGCGGTAGTGTTAGCTCCAGGTGACAGCAGCTGAGTGGAGAGGTGCCTTCCCGGCCCGGGCTGCTTCTCCCTCGGTGGCGGCACGGGAGGAGCCCGTTCCCCAGGCGCTCACCCACGGTAGCCGGGAAACTGCTCCGTCCCCCTCAGAGCGGTGGATGGTAGCGAAAGCACGGTTTCCGTACACTGTTGTTTCTTGGAGGTAGAGCGCAGGCGATCAGGCTTCCATGCGAAAGCGGGGCCTCGGTGCTAGCTTCATGAAACAAGTGGGGGAGTCGGGGGCTGCCTTGTGCAGCAGCCGGCGGCTCCCTCGGCGTTAGGTTTGGGACTCCCTTGCAGTGCTCCAACGCACGCACCCAACCAAATGCCTCCACCCTCGGGAGCGGCTGTTTTAGCTGGGGCACGCGTCCTCTACCGAGGTTTCCCTTCGAGTGGGGTGGCTGTCCTTCAGCCTGCACGCACCCCCCGGGGCAACGGTACCAGCCCCAGAGGCCTGGTGTGAGGGGAGAGCTCCCTGCTCTCCGGCCTGTCTCCCCCGCACCCCCCCACCCCCCCCACCCCCCCACCCCCGGCCTTACGGAATGGAGCCCGGCCCCGGGCCCCCTCACCCACAGGACCCCCTCAACTGCTTCCTCCCACACAGAGGTCGACGGTAGCTAAAGCACGGTGTCTCTGCAGTGTTGCTGCTTGGAGTTAGAACGCTTGCGGTTAGACTTCCATGCAAAAGCGGGGCCGCAGTGCTCGCTTCCTGCAACAAGCGGGGAGTCGCGTGCTGCCTTCTGCCGGGGCCTGCGTCTCACACGGAACGCGGTTTGGGCCTCCCTGGCCGGGCGCTCACGCGTGCACCCAGCACAACGCTTCCAGCCTCCGGCCTGGCTCTTGTAGCCGAAGCGGGAATTCTCTACAGGGTGGTTCCTTTGAGTTAGGGGGTTGGCTTGAGGCCTGCGGGCGCGCCCGGGGCCAGGGGAGTAGCCTCAGAAAGGAGAGGTGAGTGGAGAGCTGCCTTGCGCACCGGCCCCTTTCTCGCTCCATTTCACGCAGGGGACCCTGTCCCCCGTCTCTCCAACACGAGCACTGTAAAATGCCTCTGGCTTCAGGAACGGCCCTGTCAACTAGAGCGCAGTCCTTCTATAGCATTCACCCTTGCTCTTAGCAGCCTGGGAACTAGGCATCCAGGCACACAGGGTGCAGCAGGGCTCAGCTCCTAAAACAAGGCGTGAGTCGACAGCAGCCTTCCTGACAGGCCTGCTTCTCACTCCGAGTCACGTTTAGGTTCCATTCCTCATGCTTTCACAAAAGCACCCCATAGGTGACGTCCCGGCTCAGGAAGGGCCGTCTGTGCTGAGGCCCGCGTTCTCTCCAGGTTCGTTCCTCGGCGTTGGCTGGATGGCACTTAGCACTCCACGCACACACGGGAGAGCCGATCGAGTTTCCCGAAACAAGAGTGGAGGCGACAGGGTGCCCTCTGCCCATGCTGATTTCTCCCCCGGAACCCAGCTGGGACTCCCTCCCCAGGCTTGCACTCCAGCAGAGGGGAAAATGGCCGCCACCCTGTGGCGAGGCGAAGGAGCTGAAGCTGGGCTTCTTTAGCGGCTTCTCCCTGCCAAACCAGTGTGGAGCACTTAGCATTCCTGTGCACACCTGGAGCGGTAGTGTTAGCTCCAGGTGACAGCAGCTGAGTGGAGAGGTGCCTTCCCGGCCCGGGCTGCTTCTCCCTCGGTGGCGGCACGGGAGGAGCCCGTTCCCCAGGCGCTCACCCACGGTAGCCGGGAAACTGCTCCGTCCCCCTCAGAGCGGTGGATGGTAGCGAAAGCACGGTTTCCGTACACTGTTGTTTCTTGGAGGTAGAGCGCAGGCGATCAGGCTTCCATGCGAAAGCGGGGCCTCGGTGCTAGCTTCATGAAACAAGTGGGGGAGTCGGGGGCTGCCTTGTGCAGCAGCCGGCGGCTCCCTCGGCGTTAGGTTTGGGACTCCCTTGCAGTGCTCCAACGCACGCACCCAACCAAATGCCTCCACCCTCGGGAGCGGCTGTTTTAGCTGGGGCACGCGTCCTCTACCGAGGTTTCCCTTCGAGTGGGGTGGCTGTCCTTCAGCCTGCACGCACCCCCCGGGGCAACGGTACCAGCCCCAGAGGCCTGGTGTGAGGGGAGAGCTCCCTGCTCTCCGGCCTGTCTCCCCCGCACCCCCCCACCCCCCCACCCCCCCACCCCCCCACCCCCGGCCTTACGGAATGGAGCCCGGCCCCGGGCCCCCTCACCCACAGGACCCCCTCAACTGCTTCCTCCCACACAGAGGTCGACGGTAGCTAAAGCACGGTGTCTCTGCAGTGTTGCTGCTTGGAGTTAGAACGCTTGCGGTTAGACTTCCATGCAAAAGCGGGGCCGCAGTGCTCGCTTCCTGCAACAAGCGGGGAGTCGCGTGCTGCCTTCTGCCGGGGCCTGCGTCTCACACGGAACGCGGTTTGGGCCTCCCTGGCCGGGCGCTCACGCGTGCACCCAGCACAACGCTTCCAGCCTCCGGCCTGGCTCTTGTAGCCGAAGCGGGAATTCTCTACAGGGTGGTTCCTTTGAGTTAGGGGGTTGGCTTGAGGCCTGCGGGCGCGCCCGGGGCCAGGGGAGTAGCCTCAGAAAGGAGAGGTGAGTGGAGAGCTGCCTTGCGCACCGGCCCCTTTCTCGCTCCATTTCACGCAGGGGACCCTGTCCCCCGTCTCTCCAACACGAGCACTGTAAAATGCCTCTGGCTTCAGGAACGGCCCTGTCAACTAGAGCGCAGTCCTTCTATAGCATTCACCCTTGCTCTTAGCAGCCTGGGAACTAGGCATCCAGGCACACAGGGTGCAGCAGGGCTCAGCTCCTAAAACAAGGCGTGAGTCGACAGCAGCCTTCCTGACAGGCCTGCTTCTCACTCCGAGTCACGTTTAGGTTCCATTCCTCATGCTTTCACAAAAGCACCCCATAGGTGACGTCCCGGCTCAGGAAGGGCCGTCTGTGCTGAGGCCCGCGTTCTCTCCAGGTTCGTTCCTCGGCGTTGGCTGGATGGCACTTAGCACTCCACGCACACACGGGAGAGCCGATCGAGTTTCCCGAAACAAGAGTGGAGGCGACAGGGTGCCCTCTGCCCATGCTGATTTCTCCCCCGGAACCCAGCTGGGACTCCCTCCCCAGGCTTGCACTCCAGCAGAGGGGAAAATGGCCGCCACCCTGTGGCGAGGCGAAGGAGCTGAAGCTGGGCTTCTTTAGCGGCTTCTCCCTGCCAAACCAGTGTGGAGCACTTAGCATTCCTGTGCACACCTGGAGCGGTAGTGTTAGCTCCAGGTGACAGCAGCTGAGTGGAGAGGTGCCTTCCCGGCCCGGGCTGCTTCTCCCTCGGTGGCGGCACGGGAGGAGCCCGTTCCCCAGGCGCTCACCCACGGTAGCCGGGAAACTGCTCCGTCCCCCTCAGAGCGGTGGATGGTAGCGAAAGCACGGTTTCCGTACACTGTTGTTTCTTGGAGGTAGAGCGCAGGCGATCAGGCTTCCATGCGAAAGCGGGGCCTCGGTGCTAGCTTCATGAAACAAGTGGGGGAGTCGGGGGCTGCCTTGTGCAGCAGCCGGCGGCTCCCTCGGCGTTAGGTTTGGGACTCCCTTGCAGTGCTCCAACGCACGCACCCAACCAAATGCCTCCACCCTCGGGAGCGGCTGTTTTAGCTGGGGCACGCGTCCTCTACCGAGGTTTCCCTTCGAGTGGGGTGGCTGTCCTTCAGCCTGCACGCACCCCCCGGGGCAACGGTACCAGCCCCAGAGGCCTGGTGTGAGGGGAGAGCTCCCTGCTCTCCGGCCTGTCTCCCCCGCACCCCCCCACCCCCCCACCCCCCCACCCCCCCACCCCCGGCCTTACGGAATGGAGCCCGGCCCCGGGCCCCCTCACCCACAGGACCCCCTCAACTGCTTCCTCCCACACAGAGGTCGACGGTAGCTAAAGCACGGTGTCTCTGCAGTGTTGCTGCTTGGAGTTAGAACGCTTGCGGTTAGACTTCCATGCAAAAGCGGGGCCGCAGTGCTCGCTTCCTGCAACAAGCGGGGAGTCGCGTGCTGCCTTCTGCCGGGGCCTGCGTCTCACACGGAACGCGGTTTGGGCCTCCCTGGCCGGGCGCTCACGCGTGCACCCAGCACAACGCTTCCAGCCTCCGGCCTGGCTCTTGTAGCCGAAGCGGGAATTCTCTACAGGGTGGTTCCTTTGAGTTAGGGGGTTGGCTTGAGGCCTGCGGGCGCGCCCGGGGCCAGGGGAGTAGCCTCAGAAAGGAGAGGTGAGTGGAGAGCTGCCTTGCGCACCGGCCCCTTTCTCGCTCCATTTCACGCAGGGGACCCTGTCCCCCGTCTCTCCAACACGAGCACTGTAAAATGCCTCTGGCTTCAGGAACGGCCCTGTCAACTAGAGCGCAGTCCTTCTATAGCATTCACCCTTGCTCTTAGCAGCCTGGGAACTAGGCATCCAGGCACACAGGGTGCAGCAGGGCTCAGCTCCTAAAACAAGGCGTGAGTCGACAGCAGCCTTCCTGACAGGCCTGCTTCTCACTCCGAGTCACGTTTAGGTTCCATTCCTCATGCTTTCACAAAAGCACCCCATAGGTGACGTCCCGGCTCAGGAAGGGCCGTCTGTGCTGAGGCCCGCGTTCTCTCCAGGTTCGTTCCTCGGCGTTGGCTGGATGGCACTTAGCACTCCACGCACACACGGGAGAGCCGATCGAGTTTCCCGAAACAAGAGTGGAGGCGACAGGGTGCCCTCTGCCCATGCTGATTTCTCCCCCGGAACCCAGCTGGGACTCCCTCCCCAGGCTTGCACTCCAGCAGAGGGGAAAATGGCCGCCACCCTGTGGCGAGGCGAAGGAGCTGAAGCTGGGCTTCTTTAGCGGCTTCTCCCTGCCAAACCAGTGTGGAGCACTTAGCATTCCTGTGCACACCTGGAGCGGTAGTGTTAGCTCCAGGTGACAGCAGCTGAGTGGAGAGGTGCCTTCCCGGCCCGGGCTGCTTCTCCCTCGGTGGCGGCACGGGAGGAGCCCGTTCCCCAGGCGCTCACCCACGGTAGCCGGGAAACTGCTCCGTCCCCCTCAGAGCGGTGGATGGTAGCGAAAGCACGGTTTCCGTACACTGTTGTTTCTTGGAGGTAGAGCGCAGGCGATCAGGCTTCCATGCGAAAGCGGGGCCTCGGTGCTAGCTTCATGAAACAAGTGGGGGAGTCGGGGGCTGCCTTGTGCAGCAGCCGGCGGCTCCCTCGGCGTTAGGTTTGGGACTCCCTTGCAGTGCTCCAACGCACGCACCCAACCAAATGCCTCCACCCTCGGGAGCGGCTGTTTTAGCTGGGGCACGCGTCCTCTACCGAGGTTTCCCTTCGAGTGGGGTGGCTGTCCTTCAGCCTGCACGCACCCCCCGGGGCAACGGTACCAGCCCCAGAGGCCTGGTGTGAGGGGAGAGCTCCCTGCTCTCCGGCCTGTCTCCCCCGCACCCCCCCAACCCCCCACCCCCCCACCCCCCCACCCCCGGCCTTACGGAATGGAGCCCGGCCCCGGGCCCCCTCACCCACAGGACCCCCCTCAACTGCTTCCTCCCACACAGAGGTCGACGGTAGCTAAAGCACGGTGTCTCTGCAGTGTTGCTGCTTGGAGTTAGAACGCTTGCGGTTAGACTTCCATGCAAAAGCGGGGCCGCAGTGCTCGCTTCCTGCAACAAGCGGGGAGTCGCGTGCTGCCTTCTGCCGGGGCCTGCGTCTCACACGGAACGCGGTTTGGGCCTCCCTGGCCGGGCGCTCACGCGTGCACCCAGCACAACGCTTCCAGCCTCCGGCCTGGCTCTTGTAGCCGAAGCGGGAATTCTCTACAGGGTGGTTCCTTTGAGTTAGGGGGTTGGCTTGAGGCCTGCGGGCGCGCCCGGGGCCAGGGGAGTAGCCTCAGAAAGGAGAGGTGAGTGGAGAGCTGCCTTGCGCACCGGCCCCTTTCTCGCTCCATTTCACGCAGGGGACCCTGTCCCCCGTCTCTCCAACACGAGCACTGTAAAATGCCTCTGGCTTCAGGAACGGCCCTGTCAACTAGAGCGCAGTCCTTCTATAGCATTCACCCTTGCTCTTAGCAGCCTGGGAACTAGGCATCCAGGCACACAGGGTGCAGCAGGGCTCAGCTCCTAAAACAAGGCGTGAGTCGACAGCAGCCTTCCTGACAGGCCTGCTTCTCACTCCGAGTCACGTTTAGGTTCCATTCCTCATGCTTTCACAAAAGCACCCCATAGGTGACGTCCCGGCTCAGGAAGGGCCGTCTGTGCTGAGGCCCGCGTTCTCTCCAGGTTCGTTCCTCGGCGTTGGCTGGATGGCACTTAGCACTCCACGCACACACGGGAGAGCCGATCGAGTTTCCCGAAACAAGAGTGGAGGCGACAGGGTGCCCTCTGCCCATGCTGATTTCTCCCCCGGAACCCAGCTGGGACTCCCTCCCCAGGCTTGCACTCCAGCAGAGGGGAAAATGGCCGCCACCCTGTGGCGAGGCGAAGGAGCTGAAGCTGGGCTTCTTTAGCGGCTTCTCCCTGCCAAACCAGTGTGGAGCACTTAGCATTCCTGTGCACACCTGGAGCGGTAGTGTTAGCTCCAGGTGACAGCAGCTGAGTGGAGAGGTGCCTTCCCGGCCCGGGCTGCTTCTCCCTCGGTGGCGGCACGGGAGGAGCCCGTTCCCCAGGCGCTCACCCACGGTAGCCGGGAAACTGCTCCCTCCCCCTCAGAGCGGTGGATGGTAGCGAAAGCACGGTTTCCGTACACTGTTGTTTCTTGGAGGTAGAGCGCAGGCGATCAGGCTTCCATGCGAAAGCGGGGCCTCGGTGCTAGCTTCATGAAACAAGTGGGGGAGTCGGGGGCTGCCTTGTGCAGCAGCCGGCGGCTCCCTCGGCGTTAGGTTTGGGACTCCCTTGCAGTGCTCCAACGCACGCACCCAACCAAATGCCTCCACCCTCGGGAGCGGCTGTTTTAGCTGGGGCACGCGTCCTCTACCGAGGTTTCCCTTCGAGTGGGGTGGCTGTCCTTCAGCCTGCACGCACCCCCCGGGGCAACGGTACCAGCCCCAGAGGCCTGGTGTGAGGGGAGAGCTCCCTGCTCTCCGGCCTGTCTCCCCCGCACCCCCCCCACCCCCCCCCCACCCCCGGCCTTACGGAATGGAGCCCGGCCCCGGGCCCCCTCACCCACAGGACCCCCTCAACTGCTTCCCTCCCCCACACAGAGGTCGGGTAGCGGAGCACGGTGTCTCTGCAGTGTTGCTGCTTGGAGTTAGAACGCTTGCGGTTAGACTTCCATGCAAAAGCGGGGCCGCAGTGCTCGCTTCCTGCAACAAGCGGGGAGTCGCGTGCTGCCTTCTGCCGGGGCCTGCGTCTCACACGGAACGCGGTTTGGGCCTCCCTGGCCGGGCGCTCACGCGTGCACCCAGCACAACGCTTCCAGCCTCCGGCCTGGCTCTTGTAGCCGAAGCGGGAATTCTCTACAGGGTGGTTCCTTTGAGTTAGGGGGTTGGCTTGAGGCCTGCGGGCGCGCCCGGGGCCAGGGGAGTAGCCTCAGAAAGGAGAGGTGAGTGGAGAGCTGCCTTGCGCACCGGCCCCTTTCTCGCTCCATTTCACGCAGGGGACCCTGTCCCCCGTCTCTCCAACACGAGCACTGTAAAATGCCTCTGGCTTCAGGAACGGCCCTGTCAACTAGAGCGCAGTCCTTCTATAGCATTCACCCTTGCTCTTAGCAGCCTGGGAACTAGGCATCCAGGCACACAGGGTGCAGCAGGGCTCAGCTCCTAAAACAAGGCGTGAGTCGACAGCAGCCTTCCTGACAGGCCTGCTTCTCACTCCGAGTCACGTTTAGGTTCCATTCCTCATGCTTTCACAAAAGCACCCCATAGGTGACGTCCCGGCTCAGGAAGGGCCGTCTGTGCTGAGGCCCGCGTTCTCTCCAGGTTCGTTCCTCGGCGTTGGCTGGATGGCACTTAGCACTCCACGCACACACGGGAGAGCCGATCGAGTTTCCCGAAACAAGAGTGGAGGCGACAGGGTGCCCTCTGCCCATGCTGATTTCTCCCCCGGAACCCAGCTGGGACTCCCTCCCCAGGCTTGCACTCCAGCAGAGGGGAAAATGGCCGCCACCCTGTGGCGAGGCGAAGGAGCTGAAGCTGGGCTTCTTTAGCCGCTTCTCCCTGCCAAACCAGTGTGGAGCACTTAGCATTCCTGTGCACACCTGGAGCGGTAGTGTTAGCTCCAGGTGACAGCAGCTGAGTGGAGAGGTGCCTTCCCGGCCCGGGCTGCTTCTCCCTCGGTGGCGGCACGGGAGGAGCCCGTTCCCCAGGCGCTCACCCACGGTAGCCGGGAAACTGCTCCGTCCCCCTCAGAGCGGTGGATGGTAGCGAAAGCACGGTTTCCGTACACTGTTGTTTCTTGGAGGTAGAGCGCAGGCGATCAGGCTTCCATGCGAAAGCGGGGCCTCGGTGCTAGCTTCATGAAACAAGTGGGGGAGTCGGGGGCTGCCTTGTGCAGCAGCCGGCGGCTCCCTCGGCGTTAGGTTTGGGACTCCCTTGCAGTGCTCCAACGCACGCACCCAACCAAATGCCTCCACCCTCGGGAGCGGCTGTTTTAGCTGGGGCACGCGTCCTCTACCGAGGTTTCCCTTCGAGTGGGGTGGCTGTCCTTCAGCCTGCACGCACCCCCCGGGGCAACGGTACCAGCCCCAGAGGCCTGGTGTGAGGGGAGAGCTCCCTGCTCTCCGGCCTGTCTCCCCCGCACCCCCCCACCCCCCCACCCCCCCACCCCCGGCCTTACGGAATGGAGCCCGGCCCCGGGCCCCCTCACCCACAGGACCCCCTCAACTGCTTCCTCCCACACAGAGGTCGACGGTAGCTAAAGCACGGTGTCTCTGCAGTGTTGCTGCTTGGAGTTAGAACGCTTGCGGTTAGACTTCCATGCAAAAGCGGGGCCGCAGTGCTCGCTTCCTGCAACAAGCGGGCAGTCGCGTGCTGCCTTCTGCCGGGGCCTGCGTCTCACACGGAACGCGGTTTGGGCCTCCCTTGTCGGGCGCTCACGCGTGCACCCAGCACAACGCTTCCAGCCTCCGGCCTGGCTCTTGTAGCCGAAGCGGGAATTCTCTACAGGGTGGTTCCTTTGAGTTAGGGGGTTGGCTTGAGGCCTGCGGGCGCGCCCGGGGCCAGGGGAGTAGCCTCAGAAAGGAGAGGTGAGTGGAGAGCTGCCTTGCGCACCGGCCCCTTTCTCGCTCCATTTCACGCAGGGGACCCTGTCCCCCGTCTCTCCAACACGAGCACTGTAAAATGCCTCTGGCTTCAGGAACGGCCCTGTCAACTAGAGCGCAGTCCTTCTATAGCATTCACCCTTGCTCTTAGCAGCCTGGGAACTAGGCATCCAGGCACACAGGGTGCAGCAGGGCTCAGCTCCTAAAACAAGGCGTGAGTCGACAGCAGCCTTCCTGACAGGCCTGCTTCTCACTCCGAGTCACGTTTAGGTTCCATTTCTCATGCTTTCACAAAAGCACCCCATAGGTGACGTCCCGGCTCAGGAAGGGCCGTCTGTGCTGAGGCCCGCGTTCTCTCCAGGTTCGTTCCTCGGCGTTGGCTGGATGGCACTTAGCACTCCACGCACACACGGGAGAGCCGATCGAGTTTCCCGAAACAAGAGTGGAGGCGACAGGGTGCCCTCTGCCCATGCTGATTTCTCCCCCGGAACCCAGCTGGGACTCCCTCCCCAGGCTTGCACTCCAGCAGAGGGGAAAATGGCCGCCACCCTGTGGCGAGGCGAAGGAGCTGAAGCTGGGCTTCTTTAGCGGCTTCTCCCTGCCAAACCAGTGTGGAGCACTTAGCATTCCTGTGCACACCTGGAGCGGTAGTGTTAGCTCCAGGTGACAGCAGCTGAGTGGAGAGGTGCCTTCCCGGCCCGGGCTGCTTCTCCCTCGGTGGCGGCACGGGAGGAGCCCGTTCCCCAGGCGCTCACCCACGGTAGCCGGGAAACTGCTCCGTCCCCCTCAGAGCGGTGGATGGTAGCGAAAGCACGGTTTCCGTACACTGTTGTTTCTTGGAGGTAGAGCGCAGGCGATCAGGCTTCCATGCGAAAGCGGGGCCTCGGTGCTAGCTTCATGAAACAAGTGGGGGAGTCGGGGGCTGCCTTGTGCAGCAGCCGGCGGCTCCCTCGGCGTTAGGTTTGGGACTCCCTTGCAGTGCTCCAACGCACGCACCCAACCAAATGCCTCCACCCTCGGGAGCGGCTGTTTTAGCTGGGGCACGCGTCCTCTACCGAGGTTTCCCTTCGAGTGGGGTGGCTGTCCTTCAGCCTGCACGCACCCCCCGGGGCAACGGTACCAGCCCCAGAGGCCTGGTGTGAGGGGAGAGCTCCCTGCTCTCCGGCCTGTCTCCCCCGCACCCCCCCACCCCCCCACCCCCCCACCCCCGGCCTTACGGAATGGAGCCCGGCCCCGGGCCCCCTCACCCACAGGACCCCCTCAACTGCTTCCTCCCACACAGAGGTCGACGGTAGCTAAAGCACGGTGTCTCTGCAGTGTTGCTGCTTGGAGTTAGAACGCTTGCGGTTAGACTTCCATGCAAAAGCGGGGCCGCAGTGCTCGCTTCCTGCAACAAGCGGGGAGTCGCGTGCTGCCTTCTGCCGGGGCCTGCGTCTCACACGGAACGCGGTTTGGGCCTCCCTGGCCGGGCGCTCACGCGTGCACCCAGCACAACGCTTCCAGCCTCCGGCCTGGCTCTTGTAGCCGAAGCGGGAATTCTCTACAGGGTGGTTCCTTTGAGTTAGGGGGTTGGCTTGAGGCCTGCGGGCGCGCCCGGGGCCAGGGGAGTAGCCTCAGAAAGGAGAGGTGAGTGGAGAGCTGCCTTGCGCACCGGCCCCTTTCTCGCTCCATTTCACGCAGGGGACCCTGTCCCCCGTCTCTCCAACACGAGCACTGTAAAATGCCTCTGGCTTCAGGAACGGCCCTGTCAACTAGAGCGCAGTCCTTCTATAGCATTCACCCTTGCTCTTAGCAGCCTGGGAACTAGGCATCCAGGCACACAGGGTGCAGCAGGGCTCAGCTCCTAAAACAAGGCGTGAGTCGACAGCAGCCTTCCTGACAGGCCTGCTTCTCACTCCGAGTCACGTTTAGGTTCCATTCCTCATGCTTTCACAAAAGCACCCCATAGGTGACGTCCCGGCTCAGGAAGGGCCGTCTGTGCTGAGGCCCGCGTTCTCTCCAGGTTCGTTCCTCGGCGTTGGCTGGATGGCACTTAGCACTCCACGCACACACGGGAGAGCCGATCGAGTTTCCCGAAACAAGAGTGGAGGCGACAGGGTGCCCTCTGCCCATGCTGATTTCTCCCCCGGAACCCAGCTGGGACTCCCTCCCCAGGCTTGCACTCCAGCAGAGGGGAAAATGGCCGCCACCCTGTGGCGAGGCGAAGGAGCTGAAGCTGGGCTTCTTTAGCGGCTTCTCCCTGCCAAACCAGTGTGGAGCACTTAGCATTCCTGTGCACACCTGGAGCGGTAGTGTTAGCTCCAGGTGACAGCAGCTGAGTGGAGAGGTGCCTTCCCGGCCCGGGCTGCTTCTCCCTCGGTGGCGGCACGGGAGGAGCCCGTTCCCCAGGCGCTCACCCACGGTAGCCGGGAAACTGCTCCGTCCCCCTCAGAGCGGTGGATGGTAGCGAAAGCACGGTTTCCGTACACTGTTGTTTCTTGGAGGTAGAGCGCAGGCGATCAGGCTTCCATGCGAAAGCGGGGCCTCGGTGCTAGCTTCATGAAACAAGTGGGGGAGTCGGGGGCTGCCTTGTGCAGCAGCCGGCGGCTCCCTCGGCGTTAGGTTTGGGACTCCCTTGCAGTGCTCCAACGCACGCACCCAACCAAATGCCTCCACCCTCGGGAGCGGCTGTTTTAGCTGGGGCACGCGTCCTCTACCGAGGTTTCCCTTCGAGTGGGGTGGCTGTCCTTCAGCCTGCAC